>NC_134486.1:285780477-286150477 GCF_040206685.1 Ascaphus truei | reverse complement strand
TGCCTTTCACGCCCCCGCCCTGCCTTTCACGCCCCCGCCCTGCCTTTCACGCCCCCGCCCTGCCTTTCACGCCCCCGCCCTGCCTTCCACGCCCCCGCCCTGCCTTTCACGCCCCCGCCCTGCCTTTCACGCCCCCGCCCTGCCTTTCACGCCCCCGCCCTGCCTTTCACGCCCCCCCCCTGCCTTTCACGCCCCCCCTGCCTTTCACGCCCCCCCTGCCTTTCACGCCCCCCCCTGCCTTTCACGCCCCCCCCTGCCTTTCACGCCCCCCCCTGCCTTTCACGCCCCCCCCTGCCTTTCACGCCCCCCCACCCCTGCCTTTCACGCCCCCCCACCCCTGCCTTTCACGCCCCCCCACCCCTGCCTTTCACGCCCCCCCACCCCTGCCTTTCACGCCCCCCCACCCCTGCCTTTCACGCCCCCCCACCCCTGCCTTTCACGCCCCCCCACCCCTGCCTTTCACGCCCCCCTGCCTTTCACGCCCCCCCGCCTTTCACGCCCCCCCGCCTTTCACGCCCCCCCTCCCCCTGCCTTTCACGCCCCCCCTCCCTGCCTCCGGGCAACGCCAGGTATATCAGCTAGTGTAAAATAAAGAGTACATATAACTCGAGAGAAACTGATACACTGGGTCACTGCCCCCAAAGAGATTCAATCTAAAAGGTCATGTGATTATAACTGTATTTTATATAGGGGTGGGATGTGGGGCACACACGCTTTCCCCATCAAAATGAGCATGTTTCCTCTTGGGTTATGTGGTTGTCCAATCTCCATGCTCAGAAAGGGTGATCACGAATCCCCAAAATATCCTCCGCAATTCTCTGATTCTGTTAAAAAGGCAATTTTATTACATTACAAATGGTTGGATGAAGGGCATATTGCTCTAAATGTCACCTGTATTTTTTAGCATGTACTGCACTATTTATGTAATGTAATAAAATTGCATTTTTTTACTGAATCAGAGAAGTGCCCGAGGATGATATTTTTTGGATTGCTGATATTGGCCGCATTGTGATATACTTGATGTGGGGAGTGCTTTCTTATACAGTACACTGAACTGTAAAGCGCCACCACGAAGATGTGCTAATACAACCACTTCTTTGTACTAACAAAGGGGTGTTTGTCCCACTGTGCAGGTCATGGCGATGGTATTAAGGTAACCCTAACAATCAATAGTGGCGTGTTCCCTATTTTTATTTTGTGAATAACTGAAGTAGACCCATATTTCTTATCACAAGGCGCCCCCCCCTGAAGCTTGCTATGTATTATAGGCAGGGCTCACCATCGCCTGTTATAAAGATACGAAGTTATTCATATTTCGGATAACCACAGGGCTTGCGCTTATTGCTTGCTCTAATATTATGCAAACGCACATAACTGTTCAACTTTCATATTTGCATTGTTTTAGTGTTTGGTGACCAGTCACAAGGACTCGGGCACTTTTTTATTCGAACAAATATATTGGTACTGTTGATAGTGTAAAGGCCCAGTCAATCAAGGGCACTTCCAAATTTGTGTAAGTAATATTGGTCCTGAGGTCTATTGAACCCCAAACATGTTACATAAACATTGGCATTTACATTGTTTGACCACTTCAGTTTCACAAGACCCCTCAACCACAGGGACAATGAACATGGTCAGCTTTCATACGACCATTCAAAATGACCCATCCAAGATTTCTCTGTGTACATTCAGGAAATACAGTAAGAGGTAGCTGGGAGGAATGCAAATCCTCCTGATTGGTGCCCACCTTAGATAATTGATTAATCACATTGACCGTGTGTAGGCGGTATGGAGGCAAGTTAAAATGTACCTTTTATAAAGTCAATTAAAATATTTCAGCTACTAGAACAGACTATCACCTATAATATAGGCAACCCCATCATCACCACACCAAGCAATTGGTTCCAGCAGATGTGGCACAGCTGGACTTTCTCACCTAATTACCTCACAATGGTGTGTGTGTTCTAGTAGCTGAAATATTTTATGTATTGACTTATATAATATATTTTAATTGACTTAATAAAAGGTACATTTTAAATTGCCTCCATATGAACTACACATTCAATTACATGATTAATCAATTATCTAGGGTGTGCACCAATCAAGAGGATTTGCATTCCTCTCAGCTACCTGTTACTCTTCAAACAACCCTAATCCTCAGGTCGCACGCTCAGCTGGTAACTTTCATTACCAGTGCTGTTACAGCTAAATTCCCTCGCACCTCCCCCTAAAGATGATTTCCTACATTCAGGGAATAAAAGTTGTATCTGTGAATAAGTTTAATTACTGTAGTTAACAAAATATAGCTCAACAAATAAGGTCACAATCCCAGTAACACTCCTTTTTGACCCAAATCTATGTGGTGAAATTGGGTTCTGAGCTTCCGAGGTTGTGTGTGTGTGTGTGTGTGTGTGTGTGTGTGTGTGTGTGTGTGTGTGTGTGTGTGTGTGTGTGTGTGTGTGTGTTTACATGAGAAAATAGCGGTGCATCTAAATGTGTAGTTCTTGGGAGAGGCCACCCCTTTTCATGTAAAAACATAACATTTAATATATTAATTTGTTTAGTTTATCTGAAAATAGACAAAATGAGTTTGGTGTGTGTCAGGGGAGTGCAAACCTTTAGAAGCTGCTCCCTTCACTGCTCGTGCCCTCCTTACCTCTTTGGTCGGCGTCAAATGACGCTGCGGGGTCATGTGACCCAAATGACGCTGCGTTGTCATGGCGTGACGTCAATGCATCATTTGGCGCCGCATTGCCATAGCGACGCGTTACACCAGCCATCTGAATCACGGTAAGTAAAGTAGCAGAGGCCTCACGCGATCCCCCGGCATTTCATTTTAAATGCTGTGGGGACGAGCGTGGGGCCTCTGCAACCACCGCGCCCCCCAGTTTGCACACTCCTGGTGTGTGTAATATGGCTCATCCAGACACAATTCCGATTGCCATATTATCTACTGCGTTGCAAAGTTTGTAAAAAAAAAAAAATGCCCTGATTTTTTATTTTTACGAACTAATTAAATTGTTGAATTCAAATGACGAATTATGCACATGGGAAAAATGACAATTTAAAATACAATTTTTCTGGGGGAAAAAATGATATATGCTTTGCTAGAAATGCAGCTACACTGACACAGAAATCAAGGTTTGAAAATGTGAAATATTGCAAAAATTTGAAAAATTCCTATGGCAACTATCCTTGGCAGTGAAAGTAGCATCCATTTATAAGTGTTTTTTAAGTGAAACTTCTTTGCTGTCATCTACTACAATTTCATAGGAGGGATTCTCCTTCATAGGGAACGCAAAGTGTAGCGGAAGTGCCGTCACTCTGTACTGTTTTCCGCGCGGGCGTCGCTGTGTACTGCAAATCACTAGCTCCAGTACGGGTCCCTGCGCATGCGCAGAAGTGGATATTGTGACATGCGCATGTACAGCTGTATTTCGGCCCGATCGCACGTCTTGCACCCCGATTGCGCATAACGACTCCACGCTCAGTGCGCATGCGTACAGAACAGCTACAGCACCCACGCCAGCTCCGAAATCGACACAACCATCTATGCATGTGTTAAAATGGCCAACACACACCGCATGCTGTCGCCATGTGCTGGAGCGGCCGACATGCATGGAAGCGGTCGTCTACGGGTGCATGCATGCGGAAGCGGACAAAGCCGCGCGCATGAATGAAACTGGCAGACTTCATGCGCTACACTGACCAGCGCCGTCTGCACATACGCAGAAGTGGCTAGAGCCCCTTACACATGCATAGACCTGTCCATGTGTACACACACAATCTAATGGGCAGCTTGTGTCCCATGTACACCATGGGAAGGGGGAGACATATATGCACACGCACACGCACACGCACACACATGCTCCATGAAAAGTAATCAGGATTAGTCATGTCAGGCTGAACTACTAGCACAGTGCCGACCCATTAAAAAAAAAAGGGGGTGTGTGTGCCGAGCACGCCCGTTCTAAATTAAACGTTTTGCGTTTTGTCACTGTCTTTCAATCAAAATCATAAAAATCTAAATACAATTTCAGTGATAAAACTCGAAGTTTCACTTACAACGCACGTGCTCGGCACGCACGCCATTTATTTATTTATTTTCATATTAAATGTGGAAGGTATTTTTAGTTAACATATACAACAATTTTTAATAAGCTATATTTTAAAATAATACCCAGTGGTTGACAAATCACCAAAAAATCTACTCGCCACACAAAAAAATCTACTCGCCACCTAGTACCAAACGTGTGCTGCTTGGGCCAATAGGAGCTCGCCACGATGTTAAATCCACTCGCCCGGGGCGAGCAAATGTATAGGTTTGTCGAACACTGATAATACCAATACGTTCCCCTATCCCTGCAAATTTAGGGAGAGTGGAATGGGGTAACACAGGGCAACACCATCCTCCAGGTAAGGGAGGAGAGTGCTGCTAACCTCCAGGGAAAGATACAAGCAGAGGTGCTGTGATACTGGCATTCTGTCATCTTTGAAGCTTCTATGTCTTATACGGCAAGTCACCCGCAGTCTGTAAAATGTCACTGAATCCCCTGGCTGATAGCAATACCGCGAAAGGGAGCCAAGTACGCCAGACGATTTGAAAAAATCACAATGTAGCAAAAAAGGTCATTTAATGACTAAAGAGTCAGAGTTGCATCCAACGTTTCGTGCACATGCACCTTCATCAGGGACACAAAAAACACCCTTAAATAGTGTCCACAAAACAATACCCACCACCCACATCCTTTCTGCTGTGATGCTCCATCTCCGAAACTGCAGAAAATGCCTGCCAAACGAGGAGAGCGTCTCCTTCCGATGACGATGGGGAGAACGAGGGACGCCTCGTTTGCAGCTCAACCGACATCGAAGAGGCGTCAGATAGGAGGGGCATCACCATGACGACCCACCCCCGGTCAACGTGCCAGGCTCCCTCCTGATGGAATGAAATCGTGATAGCTATACCGCAAAAATAAAATGTTTTAGTATTGATTCATTTTGCTTTTTTTTTTTTTTTTCTCAGTATTTTGCCCAACTCTCTTGTGTATCATATGACTTGTTAGGTGCAATACAAAAAATAAATATTGCTTAATTTTTTTATAATCTTATTCACTTACACTTTTTTTTTTTTCCCCATTGTTATTGAGCATTGCTAATTCTGACTTATTGTGCAAATGAAAATCGACATGTTTGCTGCAAATATATTGATTTTGTGTTTGCTTTTCTCAGAACAAAACCGACTGAAAAAAATACGACACATCTATAGAAGTTGCCTGTGGTACCAGTTGAAATCAATCAAGCCGCAGCAAAATATAATTCCTACTTTAAAGTAAGTCACCGCTTGGGGCCTTCATGCTAATTGTTTTAATGTATTCAGTAATCTCTTTCTTTTGTTTGTGTGTGGCGTGTAGCTTTTAGTTAGCTGCTGTCCTTCCCAGGTCCGGGAAAAATAAAACCTGGAAGGAATATATTTAAATAGGTTGACTGAGAATGAATGTTTGGGCTAAAAACGACAAACGCTGCCAAGTATCTTGCTTTTCAAGCGCTCTGTATAAACGACCAAATACATTTTTCGCTTTCATTTCTTTAAGTAAAAAGATTACACTGTCAGCTCATTAAGAAATGTTTTTTGGGGGGGGGAGTGGGAGGGGGCCAACGTTTTTTGGGCGATGGGGCAGTACTTTTTAGGCCACGTCCATAGTGCGGTCAAAATGCTGGATGATGTGCAAGGAAATAAATTTGTTTCTGTCGCATGACGGCCGGGTCACGTGAGTGGTTCGCCCAATAAGGGAGAACCAGCTCCATGACGTCGCGGCCACACCTCCGACACGCCCCTTTCCCCCCGTCGCATTTACCTAGGGGGTAGAAATCGCTCCAGCTAGAAGCGCTCGTGAAGCAACGGCCTCGCGCATGCACCCACCATGGACACGGCCTAAGGCTGGTAGGAGAGAGTGCAAAGCGGAGATGGCGTGAGGTAGGAGAGTAAGGCCTCGGATATAGTGGGTGCGTGACGAAACGCATGGTGTCGGTCGCACCTATCGGCCAAGTGATCTGTGGACTGATAACCACAGCGACTGGGAGACCGGGGCGTGACGTCATGTGGCTGGTTCACCCTCATTGACTGACTGAACCGCTCACGTGACACGGCCATCGTGCGAAAAAAAACAAATTCTCTTGTCTCCTGAAAACGCTGTCGGGCGCTCTATGGCCTGCCTCATAGAGGTGCGGCCTGTTTGCGCCGCTCGCACTATGGACGTGGCCTAAGATGGGGAAGAGGTGACGAGACGACAAAGGATTACAGGGAGGGGTGAAAACAAAGAGTAATGGTGAATGAATAACATTGAATAACTTTTTTGATCTGCTAGAACGGTGTATGTTAGGCCGCGCTTATAGTGCCAGCGACAGTGACGTGATTTAATTGACTTCCAGCGATAGCGACCAAGCCGTAGCACCGTCGTGCCGCTCCTACTATAAACGCACGTGACGGATTCAGTGCATTTGTTTTGACGCAACGTCGCTGTCCCCTGCACTATAAGCTCGGCCTTACATACACAGCTAGTTGTATTTAAGCATTTTTTTAATATATAGATTTTTTTGGGGTGGGGGCAGTCTACATTGACTATGCAAAAAAAAAAAATAAGCATATTTTATTCCAAAATGAATGTTGAAGAGGGCAAATATTTAAATCATAATGAGCTTCATTTTAAGATTAAAAAACACCTGCAGTATATCTCAAACATAAAAGCGATGAGAGGAATTTCATGTCTTACAGCAGGTGTGAGCAAACTTTTTATGCTGAGTCCCCCTTTTAATCCATGAAATTTCTCGCCCCCCCCCCCGCCTGATGTAATCAATCACATGAAAAAAAAAAACCTTTATTAAACGGTATACAATGTAAATACAAATACAGCTCAGCCCCATTATAGCGCGGTCCTCAGGGGCCACCTGCTCCGACTGCGCTATAAACGGGGTCCCGCTAATTTTTTTTAAATGACGCCGCGCGCCCGATCGGGAGGAGAGGTGGAGTGAGGCGCTGGCAGCCACCGTACTTCCCACAGCATTCTCAGCCGGCACCGATTTATCCCCCCCACCCCCCCTCCCCAGCCCTGCACCAATCACCCCCAGCCCCGATCCCCGCAGGCAGCCCCACGATGCCCTAGCAGCTGACACTGGAGGTAGGGGGGTAGGGGGTTGTGAGTGTGTGTGCAGGTGAGTGTGCGAGTGTGCAGTGTGTGTGCGCTAAAAAACACACACACTCAATCACAACACACACTCAATCACAACCAACACAGGCACAACACACACACTCAATCACACCACACACACCCAGACAGACACAACACAAAATCATAAGTCACAGATTTAACCTGGGGGCGTGAGGGGGGAGGAAGTACTACTGTAAGCCTGCTCCTCCTGTCCCCCGTGCTGCTGAAAACTGGGTAACAAAGGAGGGGATGTCTGTGTGCAGTGAAGGAAAGCCCCGCCCCCTCTGACACAGACACTGAGGAGAGAAGCAGCCTCAGCACAGAGCTGGTCGCCCGTGCACAGCTCTGCCCACCCCCAGGTTTCCCCGCACCCAGCCCGCGCCCCCCCCCCCTAAATAATCTTGAGCGCCCCCCAGTTTGCGCACTGCTTTCTTACAGGATTTCAATGTGTGACCTGGATGCACAAATTGAACCTAAATGCAGCAATGAGTCACTTTTTAGTTTAGTGCTGGGATCAACAGCCCTGTGACTGCATGTTTCCATGTAAAAGCTATATTGTGCTAATGTGCCAACTAATTGTTTTTGATCTTTAAACAGGAAAATAGGTCTGCTTGCTGGATGGGCATTATTTCTCTTTCTTGCGTACAAAGTTTCCAAAACAGACAGGGAATATCAGGAATACAACCCTTATGAAGTCTTAAGTTTGGATCCAGTAAGTATTAACCTTTTCCTAATACATTTACTATATGGTAATGTTATGTTGCAGCATCCTTGAGTTTGAACGCTCAATGTCAAAATCTCTTTTGACTGAACACTTTGTGCTTTAAAAAAAATGTCTTTTAAAAAAATGTCTCATTCACCAAGTGCTCAATATTATAAATATAGTTTAAATATTCATTAATGTGTCTACTGTTCTGATGGGTATCTGCTAACCCTGAAATCATGTATCTTCTGACATTGAAAATAACCGTTATTCAGGATAAGGTGTTGCAACCCAAGATGACGCTTAGCTGAGAGAAACTCCACTGCTAATGCAAAATTTGTATTCAAAGGGTGCAACGGTTTCTGAAATTAAGAAGCAATATCGTCTGCTGTCTCTGAAATTCCACCCTGATAAAGGAGGAGATGAAGTCATGTTTATGAGGATAGCAAAGGCATACGCAGCGTAAGTACTATAACCCACACGCATTGACTGATTAATTTATGCAGCGATTATAGTGGCCCGCGTGCGACATCGTGCGTGCCGCGAACTAAAGGCCGTAACTCTGAGGCAGGCCATAGAGCGCGCGATTTTTGAAAATATAATTTATTTTGTTTTTTTTCGTGTGACGGCCGCGTCACACGAGCGGTTCAGCCAATGAGGGAAAACCGCTCACGTGGTGTCACAGCCACGCCTCCCTGTCATGTTCGTGCATGATGTCACGTGTACATACACTCTCACTCACTCACTCACTCACTCACATACATACACACATATACACATATATACACATATATACACATACATATATACATATATACACACACACACATATACATTTTAAGTTATGGTGGGTGAAAAAGGCGTAAAAAATATATAGCCAATAAAGAATATCACTTGTGAGCACATTCACATGTCTTAGGTAGGTCTGCAACCCTGCCTTGTATGTATGTATGTCTTTATATAGCGCCATTAGTGTACATAGCGCTTCACATTAGTACTACACGTGACAATCATAAATAATATATAAATAATACATTTCAACCATTATCACATAGCATACAGTGCTCCCACTGCAGCAAGGGATTCTGGAAAATGACATGCAAATGAGCACACAATGTGTCACCTTTTTGCCTGGAATATCCATTCACATGGAGCCCATTTAAGCTGATGCATCGCCGTACACAGAGCTTTTTAAGCACAGCATGGGACAAGATGCAAAGCAAGTCAAACCACTCAGACATGTTTCAACCTTGATGGGTATCATCAGTGTGAGGTTGGTTTATACTTGCCTTGAAATATTTCTAGGCTGGGTAGGTTTACCATATACATTTTCATTTCCCAGAATCCCTTGCTGCAGTGGGAGCGCTGTATGCTTGGTGATGATGGTTGAAAGGCAGGGTTGCAGACCTGCATGTGAATGTGCTCACAAGTGATTATATATAATATAATTTTTATTTTTTATTTAATATTTATTTGTAGAGTTCTCCTACTAGACTCTGTCTGTCTCGACAAATGCAGTCGACTGCATTTGGCCGCTGGAGTGTCTTACCAGCGGCGTGGTACAGCGCTCTCCCGGCATTCTTCATCAAGTTTCCCCTTCCAGCTCTCGTCAAAATGGCTGCGCAGAGTCAAATGACGCCGCGTTGCCATGACGACGTGGCGTCTGACGAGAGAGAGAATATTCTCTCTATCACGTCTAGTAGGAGAACTCTACATTATAAGTATGAAAATAAATGAGTACATATTTTATTTTGGGTGCAGAGCTTTGTGAATTTCCACACTTGGTCTAATCTGGTTCCATTTAATTTCTTCAAAATCACTCCCAATGTTTGGCTCATACCAGTCTTATCTGTCTGCACTGCACACACAAGTAATTGTCTCTAATTGCTGGGGCCTGGTCAAGGTGGACGTCTTAAGGATTCATGTGAAAGATTTGAGCCCAGGTTGCAGCACATGGCACCACATTTGAGTTTTACTCAGAATGGTGTGACGACACTTCACAGGTGCAGCAAAAACATTAATGGCCATATTTACCTAGTAGTCTTTTGCCATAAGTCAACGGGCTGCACGGTGTTTTCCAGCGCCAGGAGGTGTCTTCATGGCAGAAGACTGCTTGGTAAACGTGAGCCAAAATGTGTTTACATTACGTACTCCAAACGTTGTGTTTAAAGCAGCAATACTACCACCACCCCCCTGTATAGATTTAGAACGTGTGACAATGTATAATTGTACTTTCTTACCTAAGCTGGCAATTGTTTGGTGCTCCTGCTATAACTGTGTGGCCTTTGTGCTGCAGCCTGAAATGCTGCAGCTGATATGTAACAGTATATTGCGAAGTGTAATACATTATTGTTACAGCTTTCAGAGTAATAGTCTGCTGTTTGAAACACAGCAATATACCTATTTGTGCTACTTTGTTGCCAAAGGGCAGAGCTCAAAAGTGTCAGAGCCTGGTTCAAAAGAGGAAGTGGATATGGCTCTCTAAATGGTTGCTGTAGCAACCACAGGATGATCAATAGATTTAAAAAATCATTAAAAATGGCATTTGGAGTTTAAAAAAAAATGCAGACTGTATTATCTTATACTGCAGAACTGATTTATTTAAAAAAAAAGACATATAGGAGTTTTCATATTTTACTGCTTTAACTTTTTTTTTTTTCACACTTACGTTTTAGTTTAACAGATGAACAGTCCAGAAAGAATTGGGAAGAGTTTGGCAACCCAGATGGACAACAAGGTAAAGACTCATTCAATGTGTATGTGAACTTTATTTTTCTAATGTCCTGTTGTCTTAAAATGACACAATACTGCATCTTGCCTCAACAATATTTCTGTTTTCTATGGCAAATAACCGTAATTTAAAAAAAGATGAGAAGTGAATTTGGAAAATGTCATCCTATTTTGATATTGCTCTTAGTTGAAGCACCTGAAAATATGTAACAACTATGCCTCATTCCAGCTTTTTATAAAGAAGATAGCAGAGGTAATTGTACTGTATCCTCTTACAATGCCTATCTCGTATCTGTTTTACAGCTACGAGCTTTGGTATTGCATTGCCAGCATGGATTGTGGATCAGAAAAATTCTATGTTGGTAAGTGTTGTTTGTCCCACAACGATTATTTTGAGTTCAGGAAACCTATTAGCAGTTAGAAGTAAAAGGGGCGAGAAAAAAAAACCTCACTTGTCCGCCCGCCCATGAAGAGTGGGAAGATTGGTGATGTCTTGTGGAGCTGAAACACAGCTGTCAATCACCGGTCTGCTTCCCAAAGTCGTACCCCACAATGCCTTGCATAGTGCTACACAAGGTGCTGAGGGCGCGACTTCACAAAGCAGGGCGGTGATTTACAGCGCTGCTTTCAAAGAGGCTCTGCAGCAGCCACGGTCGTTCCTGCACTGGCTGACGTGGCCTCCCGCGGTAGACTGGTGCAGGTTAGTAACATTTTTCAGCCCCTGCAAATAAAAGATAAAAATCGAATCCCGATCTGAGAGCAGACTGCATAATATATCTATAATATTTTTGGTGTGTGTCAGAACAGTAGACTTTATGTAATTTAGCAATCGTATAAAAATGCTACTAGATTAATGGGTTTTTACTGCGAGAAAATATTGATTTACAAAACATTTTTAAGGTCTCATTAAATGACTGCCTTTGTTCATTTTCTAAGATGTCTTGGCCCAAATCAATGCAGTTTTGGAGTCACTGCAGCATCCAAACCTATTTTAGGTATGCATGTTTTAACTAGTCCCTAGTGCAATCTGTATGTCTCTAATTAGACATCTTTATCAATGCGTTTTGGATGAAGGGCCTCCACGCTATTTTGGCCACTCTCTGTAGCCCCCTGCCGCTCTTCTCCACTTTCACGACATGGCCCCTGCCGCAGACATTCACGTGTGCTTTACTACAGCCACTTTGAGAAAATGTATCTAATGCAGGGGTGCTCAACTCCAGTCCTCATGCCCCCCAACAGGACAAGTATTCAGTATATCCCAGCTTTAGCACAGGTGGCTCAATCAGAGGCTCAGTCTTTGGGGCCTATGCAGCAATTTGCGATGTGTGTGTCGGCAGCGCGCTTAAATCTCCTGTGTTTGCCGGGAATTTGCCGCTAAATGCAGTAAATGGCGATTGTGAGGGAAATTGGTGAGTTGCACATGTTGCGAGTACAAGGCGCAGCGCTCCGTGTTCCTGCAGTCAGTGGCGGATGACGGCATGTATCTGTATTTCACTTGAATGTGGCGTCAACCTCTGCACATAAATAAAAAAAACCTCCTTCTTGCTTATAGCATTCAGTTACTCACGGTAGTGACTGTCTTGCTGTTACTGACATTAGCAAACCTTTTACTGCTGTCCCTAATTAGATACTTTTAGAAACATACCTGGTGCAGTGCTACAGTTGTGTCTTCTGTTCTTTAACATGTGAAGAGGTGATACATGTGTGCATGTGACTTGTGACATTTCATGTACATTTGTGTCTGTGTGTTGGACTCTGTTGCAAAGCTTACAGTACATTTCAGTGAGTTGCTGTGTGTACTGTAACCCTTGCATGCAGCAAGAGGGGGATTACGTCATATATCTGTATTGAAGGAGAATTTGGCGGCAACTTTTGAACATGAAAAAATCACCTCATGATAGTTTGACGCATTCTGTTACTCACAGCAGTGTGTTTCTTGCTGCTAGTGACATTAGCAAGGCTTTCACAGCGCTGTCCCTCAATAGATAGTTTTAGGAACATACCTGCTTCTTGTCATTCACAAGACAGACACCTTTGGCTAACATTAATAATGTATTTTATTATAAACAACACATGTAACAGGTTCTGAATGACATGTAACACAATTGAAGCTGCGCTGCCAGCAGCAACAGTACAATGACACAACAATGTCACTAGCAGCTGAAATTTTCGGCTCTCGCCTGCTTGTTGGTGCCTTCTTGTATTGCCGCAGCTTTTTGGCGCTTTTCTTGCAAGGAGTTTCTCCCGCGCACCCCCGAGATCTTACTCGGCATCTACTGAATTCTGAGTGCTGCTTAATATGGCGAAATAGCCATTCTCGCCACCCCCGCCGGCGCTTGATATCCGGCAACAATTGCATATGCCGTTTTTCAGTTAACTCGCACACATACCGCCATCAACTGCATACTACATGCCAATCTCGCAATAAAACAGCAAAATTCAGCCTTCTCGCAAGTTACTGCATAGGCCCCTTTGACTCCAGCCTCTGATTGAGCCACCTGTGCTTAAGTAGGGACTGATTGCGCCACCTAACCTGTTGAAGGGGGGGGGGGAAGCTTGAGGACGGTTGTGCACTCCTGATCTAATGTCCCTTGGGATTAAGCATTGTGCTTTTAGAAGTTCTTATTTTGGGGGTTGTGTTCCATTCTTTCCGCATTTACATATGTCCTATGTTTTGAATCTTTTATAATTCTCATGGATTTAAAATTGTCCATATGCACCGCAATGCATGGTATTCTGCCCTCTAATAACCTTTTTGTTTAATGTTGTTACATAATATTTTTTAGGTTTTGTTTGTGTACGGATTAGCCTTCATGGTTATTCTTCCAGTTGTTGTGGTGAGTACTTTGTAATTTCCTTATCTAATCGATATTAATAATGCTAGATTCATAAACTCTTTAATGGGGTTCAACTATTTTCAGCACCAATAGCTTTGATAAGCACCAGAGCTCTTATCCAGAACTTTAATAATATAGAAGAGAACCAAAAAATAGCGATTCTCCTGGGAGAAGATGAAACCACAGCCGAACTGGCTGCACACTATATCAGGACCTGTCACATACTGAGACACACTCATTAACCCACACACTTCCCTATGTCACCCATATACTGTGTAATCATTATATCCTACCCCCTGTTATTCATGTACTGTGTAACCATTATACCCTGCCCCCTATTATTCATGCACAGTGTAACCATTATACCCTGCCCCCTGTTATTCATAGACAGTGTAACCATTATACCCTGCCCCCTGTTATTCATGCACAGTGTAACCATTATACCCTGCCCCCTGTTATTCATGCTTTGACAATACTGAAATGTTCTTTCGTCATACCAATGAAGCTTATTTGATTTGATGGAGCTGATGAAACAAAACACCTCTTGCAAAGCTCTCCACTATGTGTATTAATACTGTAGAGGGGATGGCACAGAGCATTCTGGGCGAGGGTGTGTGATAGTAATGAGTTTATCATTTGTATAACTATTTAGGATATGAATGATATTTGTTGATACATATTAGATCACACACTTTATAATTACTGTAACAAGTTATTTATTTTCTAATTTTAAGAAACTTTTTATTAATGATTGCATAAGGTCACGCTTATAGTGCCAGCAATGGCGACGCGACCGATGACGTCACCCATCGTCATTGCGAAAGTTGTAATCGAGTTTGGAGACCTTGCTGGCTACAAGGGGAGTGACGTCAGCAAGGGGGAAGGCACAGGGGCTATGTGATAGGCAGTCACATGGGGAGACCGTCTCAGCAAATCAAATTCTAGTGACTAAAAGGATTTTGGTAGCTTTGTCGCGTCCACTATAAGCGCACGGGATGGCATCAATACAATTGTTTTGTAGCGATGTCGTGTCGCCGGCACTATAAGCGCAGCCTAACTCTGAATATTACTTTTGTCATTATTGCTTTAAAAAATACGTAGGTGGTAAAACGTTTCCTTTCAGTGTCTTGGCACTTGACTAAAAGTCATCATTAAGGGCTGTTCAATATGATGGGCAACCCACGACACTGAATTACTCTACAAATGAGGCAAATCCTTAAATTGGTTCCAAAACATTTATTTTTTTTAACCTGTTTTAGGGTTCTTGGTGGTACAAATCAATCCGCTACAGTGGAGACCAGATCCTCATTCGTACTACACAGATCTACACCTATTTTGTGTATAAAACTCGTAACATGGATATGAAGCGTAAGTAAAGATTATTTTCTGAAAATAGCAGATCGTTGTTTATCTAGACCTAATAAACGACTTGAGGTATCGGTATTGTGGCTCGTGCCTTTTGCATTTTAGGCTTTTCTTAGGGTAATTGCAAATGAAAACGATCACAAGTCAGTCATCCACACGTGTGTATGTGGTATTGCTAGAAATATTTACATTTTGTCCAGGAGGCATGGACAAAAGGTTGGTTTGAACGCAGATGTATTTTCTTAAAACACAGTAAGCTCTATACTAAAATGAACATATTCCTTACTAAATGCTATAGGCCATAGCACCCGGGTCCTCCTTCACAATACCACAACCAAAACTCTCTGATAGGGGCGGCCGTACTCGCGCTGTTCACTTTCATATTTGTGCAGGTAAAAAGTACTTTGCTTGCACTTGTTAGTATGTAGTTTTGATGGTTTAAGACCACAATAGACAAAGCTACATCCAATATAACATTGGCCAGACTGTCTGTGTCTGAATGTACGTTTTTATGGATTCCCTGACAAATTGCCTCATACGGATAATATTTTTGGCCTTGTGATTATTGTACTAGAAAACTAGCAGGGTCCCCTCGCCCTGCCTTATTGATTTGTTTCACAGGGTTGTGCTATCTGGGATAAATATTAATATAACAATCAAGAGCAGAAGAAAAAGGTCCCCATTATTAAGCACTCGGTCCCCCATAATTCTGGTGTTTGTAAACACTGTACTTGTGTGGTATGGGTAAATTAAAATGTAACTTGTATTAGAATATACTAAAATAAAAAGCAATAAGAGAACTTAAATATACAATTAGATGTCTATGTACAATTGATAAAATTGTATGTACAGGCATACCCCAGTTTAAGGACACTCACTTTAAGTACACTCGCGAGTAAGTACATATCGCTCAATAGGAAAACGGCAGCTCACGCATGCGCCTGTCAGCACGTCCTGAACAGCAATACCGGCTCCCTACCTGTACCGAAGCTGTGCGCAAGCGGGGAGACTATAGAGCCTGTTACAAATGCGTTATTTACATCAGTTATGCACGTATATGACGATTGCAGTACAGTACATGCATCAATAAGTGGGAAAAGGTAGTGCTTCACGTTAAGTACATTTTCGCTTTACATACATGCTCCGGTCCCATTTCGTACGTTAATGCGGGGTATGCCTGTATATATCTATGGATATTGCTCTGGATATGGCTTTGTATGAGAACCATCCTCCAGAAATCAAGTTCCATACAGCAGTTACTGAAGCAACTATTGGAATACTATGTATAATAAGCTCATATTATCATCTGGAACTTAATGGTTACCATAAATAGTGGATGAGGGCAGAAGTGTTTGTGTTGGAGAAGATGTTTGAAGGCCCAGCAGCTGCAATACATCTCACTTTTTGGTCTCTAGTGTCTCTCTTGTTGGGAGAGCACAAAGCATATGAGACTGGTAAGAAACTGTTAAGCAGTTCGTTTTCAAGCTTACATCTTCTGTTTCCTTACTTGCTGAAAGAGCAGAAGTTTTATTGCTCTTACATTTCTAAGTAAGTTGACCTCCCTCAGGGTATTAATCACAAACAACCCTTCGTTGATTATTTACGAGTGTCTACATAAGGACATACTTGTTCAAGGGCTTCAGCGCACACCAAGTGTACATGACTTGACATTGATTGGAACTAAAATCAATACGTGTAGCAAAGGCGCTCATTCAGGTAATGAAATATTTCTATTACTTTTGACAGATTTGTCATTATAAATGTATAGGCGTTTGGTTCATTCTCTGCCTCAAGCAATAGATTACATAATTACAGCATTTAAATAAGTATATAGAATAAACCACATTAAAAATACAATAGTGGGGAATGCCTATCTATAGTTTTCTGCTGTAACGTCTACAATGTCAACACCCTATAAAGGACAGTAAATTATGAGAGCGCAATCTCTGGTACATATAAGTGGTTGGAAACTGGACATCTGGAAGGTGACTGGCCATGTAAACTAGATACCTCTTGTCCCTGATCAAAGTAGAGGTAGTTTTTTGCTTGAAATTGTGCTTATTTTCTGTCTTACTCTATGCTGTCCACATAGTTTGAAAAGTGCTACTTACTGAGCCACTTACAAAAGCATATGTTGCTCCTGACAACTTGTAATGTCCTACAATTGGTCTAAGAACATTGCATTGTGTCCAATGTCACACTGGCCATTTTGGCCCACTCATAACGTGTATCCATGCACAAGACCTTACTTTATGGGGACAATGTCTGAAAAATCATCTGCCCGTTTTCTTTTGTTTGCTTTAAGCATTTTGTGAAATCGACTCCTTACTATACAAGTGTTTAGTGTTTGTTTAAAATAAATAAACCTATGTAAGTATTTGTTCATCTATAATGCAGTATTTTGTTTCAGGTCTTGTCATGGTGTTGGCAGGGGCATCAGAGTTTGATCCCCAGTACAATAAAGATGCTACAAGCAAGCCCACAGATAATATACAGATACCTCAGGTAACATTTGTAACGTCGGTAACGATCTGTTTTGTGTTAACTTAATTTTCTTTGCATACGGTAACACATTTGAATGTTTGTTATACCTTTTTTTTTTTTCCTCCCCTAAGCTAATAAGAGAGATTGGCAGCATCAATCTGAAGAAGAACGAGCCTCCCCTCACCTGTCCCTACAGCCTTAAGTCTAGGGTCCTGCTACTTGCTCACCTTTCACGGATGCAAATTCCCGACACATTAAAAGAAGGTAATCTCTATTTTTCCCGTTGTAATACAATTGACCAAAATCAGTGCTTCACCTGCTTCTTTTAAAAGACATATATCTTTTTTTAGTTGCTTGGTTGCGTGTGCCAATTACAACGCTTCATGTTTTCTAATGGTTTCATTTGATGGTTGTATATTTCATTTTTTATTTTTGGTAACCCTGTTCTTACAGATCAGCAGTTTATTCTGAAGAAATCCCCTGCATTGCTTCAGGAAATGGTTAATGTAATATGTCAGCTGATAATCATGGCTCGGAGTCGCGAAGGTAAGAACATATTTTGCTCTGGGTTTTCACAGACATGCCTATTTCCTAGCCCTGTAAAGTTCCCTTATGTCTGCTCAAAGCGTTTCTGAGCTACATACGATCTCTGTTGGGGAGTGTGGGGGGGGGGGCGGCTTTCACCCATCCCTCAGCGCTGCCAATCAGCCAATTCATTTTATGAGGCAAGTTTAGCACTTGAATTCAGGGAACATGTATAATGTTAAGATTGCCTTTGAGGAGTTGTAGAGGCTTTCTTCGGTTTTATTGAAGTGAAACTTCTTTGCTGGCACCTACAGGGTTTTCATGGGGGAAAATCCTTGCGTTGTAATGAAAAACTGTAACATGAGTGACGTCATGGTACTAATTGGCGCCCATCGCGCATTCGCAAAAAATCACTGCCGGGTCTCGCTGGACATGCGCAGTGGCGGCCGGAGTCTGGCGAGCGTAGGCTGGCGCATGTGAGCAGTGGCGGCCGGGCCTGGCGCTTGGGAGATGCCTGCAAGCACGCGCAGGCAGACACACGCACAAACGCAGGCACACGCGCACACAGGCAGGCACGCGCACACAGGCAGGCACGCAAGTAGACGGAGGCAGGCAGGCACGCACGCACACAGGCAGGTAGGCACGCACGCAGGCAGGTAGGCACGCAGGCAGGCACACACACGGTGACCGTATAACTAAGTGCAAATAGCTCAAGCAGAGGTGTGTGCCAAGCACGCGCGTTCTAAGTTCAACTTCTTTGCAGTTTGCCACTGACATGGTGATATTTTTTATTAAAATTCAAAACACAATCTCCATCACAAATACAATATCTGTGACAAAACACTGACAAAAGTTTCACTTAAAATGCACATGCTCAGCACACACAACTTTTTATTGTTTCCTCTGATGTGCATGAAGTTGCTTATCTCCCAATGCAGGGATTTAAATGAGCATCTACCTCGGCTTCTATGTAATCAAGATGGTAGCTGTATGTGAATTACTGCAGCTTGGGTTATAGTTCCTGTAGAGTTGCTTCCTTTTAATTGATACCCCACCTTTCCAAGCTGCATTAAGGCTCAGAGAAGTGCTGCAGATCCGAAGTCTGGCACTGCAGTGGTTATATTTTTCTTGTTGTGTTTTAATTGGAAATTTTTGAAGAGTAAATTAAAAGTTAAAAGTTAAAAGTTTTTGTTGTTCCACTACAGTATTCGGTTTGACTTTCTGCATGTTAAACACACTTCTTGCGTATATCTGGTTACATTATCATATATGTGGAAGATCTTGCATCAATCGCAGATATTGAAATAATAAAGCGGCCTACCATTTAGAGCACTTTAGTGTTAAGTGAGAATGCACCCATAAGTTGGAAAGCAAATAACTGAAATGAATTCACTATCTGTTTCTCAAGAAAGGGAGCTCCGACCCCCATCACTGTCCTCACTGGAGAACTGCATGAAGCTCTGTCAGATGACCGTACAAGGTCTTCAGCAGTTTAAATCTCCACTTCTGCAGCTGCCATATATTGAAGATGACCACCTCAGACGAGTGTTCAACCACAAGAAGGTATAGAACGACATGTTAAACATCTTGGTAAAGTTGCAACACTAGTCAACCAGGATATATATATATATATATATATATATATATATATATATTTTTTTTTTTTTTAGCTTTTTACGTAGTTTAGTGACGATAATAATGTTTATCTTTATAATAATTATGATCTCAATAGTTCATATATTTGGTGTTCTGGGTATTCATGGCAGATACTTCCACTCCATGCTTACTGCACCCTCTCTCTAAAGGGATTGAGTTTAGTTACTTTGTTTTTTATACCAAGTACTAGAAAATAAGTCAGCCAGGACAAGGCAAATGTAAAGGGGAGAATTCTTTGGCTTAGCGGTTAAGATCCTTATCTTGAATACACAAGTTTGTGGTTTCAATGCATATCTCTACCACTTACATTTTGACTGGTTTTGGCAAGTCCCTGACTCTCTGCGCTTTCTGTGGATGTACTTGAAAATAAGCCATGTATCTGTTGTGATTATTTATATATCACCAAGAGACGATATATAATGGCAAGGAGTGGAGAAGCAACTGCCTGAAATAAAATATATGTATATTTTGCCATCTGTGTTAAATATGAATTGAGTACATATTGTTTCGTAGCGTCAATTCAGAATAAAAATCTAGTATTTGATGAAGCACAATAAAAAATTTAAAAAAATATTTAACCGGCACTGTTGCGGTTCAGTGGTCCACTTGTTCAGTTGAAATAAATACATATATTTTATTTCAGGCAGTTGCTTCTCCACTCCTTGCCATTATATATCTTATCTTGGTGATCTATATTGTGTATGATTGCTCCCATATTCATACTGAGAAACCCTCACTCTATAATATGCTTTTCCCGCCCAGAGAGCACTACTTGCAGTAATTTGTTCCAGTTTAAGATGGACATGTTTCTATTTATCGTTTATTTGTAACGCGCCAACATATTTCGCAGCGCGGTAAAATGAGGTTAGAGTTGTGTAAATTACATTAACAGAGTTGCATACAAATAAGGACAAACCAGTGCAAATAGATACAAAATGTAATGAGGGCCCTACTTCTGTGGAATAAATGTCTTATTTTTACACACACAGTTCAAAATTAAGAGTATTCGGGACCTGGTCAGTTTGAAGGAGTCAGATCGTCGTCTCCTGTTTACCTTCCTGGAGGATAATAATTATGAAGAGCTTGTTGCTGTTCTTGGCAGCTTTCCACACATCACCATCGAGATAAAGCCACAGGGTATGTGGAGGGTCTTTATCATCACTACATTGTACCACTAGTGTCTCTTACTTTGCTTCTGTTTCTTAGTCTCCATGTAATGTCAGTTATTGGATGCACTGCTTGATTCAGTGACTCCGGCCTGCACACGTGGGTTACTAATCTTCCAACAGCAGTGGTGTGTCCTATCGGCTATTTGTAGGGAACAAATGTTTTGCCACAGTGCACAATGGGAGATAACAAGCAGTGACATGCAGATTACATGTTTATTATAAACTACCTACTAATACAATGGCTTCCTCCCAATGTCCAACCGTTCTCCCTCATCGTCGTGTTGGTGGTGGAAACGGTATACTGTAGTATGCTGGCTAAACGGCTATGGCCTGGGGAAAGACCTGGCAAACTGCCCCAGTATTTTGCCAAAAAATATTCTATCAACGACTCAACATTGATTCCAACATACTGGAAAGTGGGACCCCTAAGCTGGAAGGTACCCGAAATGTGATTGGGGAAGAGCAAGGAGGAGGTCGAAGTAGCTGGGGCAGTGATGATGCAGATAATTGGACATTGTGAAAAGGGAAATGAATCGACTGAACATCTACATATTGGGCATCAGTGAAATGCATTGGACATTGTGAAAAGGGAAATGAATCGACTGAACATCTACATATTGGGCATCAGTGAAATGCATTGGACTGGCAATGGTTTCTTCAATTCCGGCGAGCACACAGTGTATCATTCTGGCAATGACACCACCAGACGACGGCGATTAGTGGGCTTTATCGTGAACAAGAAAATTGCCAAAGCCACCAAGAGTTATCAGACCCTCAGCGACCGAATAATGGCCATCAGAATCAGAGGGTAACCTTGTGACGTTACGGTTCTGCAAATATACTCCCCAACAACAGATGCATCTGAAGAGGAAGTGGAAGAGTTCTATGGCAAACTTCAGGATGTACTAAGCCAAACACCCAATAAGGACATTATCTACATTACTGGCGATTTCAACTCCAAAGTAGGAACTATGGCAGAACCTGAAATTGCTGGAAGATTCGGTTTAGGAGTGAGAAACGAGGCAGGAGACCGACTGGTTCAATTCTTTCAAGAACATCGGCTAACGATTACCAACACTTGGTTCGAACAATCCAAACAGTGGCTGTACACCTGGACATCACCAGGTGGAGAATACAGAAACCAAATCGACTACATTCTGTGTCAGAAGCTCGATCTTGGCTGTGAAGACATACCCTGGTGCTGATTGCGGATCAGATCACCAACTGCTGGTAGCCAAAGTCAAACTCGGATTCTGTAACGCCAAACAAACGGCAGCAACAACAATTCAATGCAGATAAGATCATCCCCAGCTTCGCCGTCTAAGTAAAGAACAGAATCGACCTCCTCGCTACAGAAGAGAGGCATCCAGGCGAGCTATGGGGAGAAGTGAAAGCATGCGTTATCGCCACAGCCTTAATGTTCCATGAAGAAACATCGAAATCAGCCCAATGGATCTCTGATTCGACCATCAGCATCGCAGAAGGGAGGCCAAAGCTACTGGGAACAGAGAAGATTTCAGAAGACTGAATGCAGAATTCCAAAGAGAGGCTGGAAAGGACAAAACTACTGGGATGAACAGTGCCAGAAGATGGAGAAAGCAAACAGGAAAGGTCATACGTGAGAACTCTACACACACGTGAAGAGTGCACAGTCAACATTCAAGGCTCGGAGGGCAATCGTTTGTGGGAGCGATGGCCAGGAATTGCATGACCAGCAAGCAATACACGATAGGTGGAAGGAATACACAGAGAAGTTGTATGAAAGTGAACATCAGAACCATCCGACAGAGGAAAATGAGACACTGGAACTGGAGCCAGATATAATGGTGGAAGAAGTCATATGGGCAATGAAGCAATTAGCCAACGGAAAAGCCCCAGGAATCGACGGCATACCAGCTGAATTGTTCAAGCCCATACCAGCGGCAGCATTATGTAAGCGCATATGGAGCACGTGTGAGTGTCCGAAATAATGGAATAGAGCAGTATTCATCCCAATTCCGAAGAAGGGTGACATGGATTGCTCGAATTACCGCACAATAGCCTTGATACCACATGCAAGCAAAATCCTTCTGAAGATTATCAAGCAACGTGTGAGTACAACTGTCTATAGGGAAATGTCAGATGTGCAAGCTGGCTTCAGGAAAGGCAGAGGCACTCGTGATCACATTGCCAACCTTCGATGGATTATGGGAAAAAAACGGCGTATCAGAAAGATCTCTACATGTGTTTCATAGATTATTCAAAGGCATTTGATGTAATTGAGCACAACAAGAGCTGGACCTGCCTGTAGGAAATTGGCACAGCACCACACTTGACCGAATGTATAAGATCACTCTATCAAGATCAAGAAGCTACAGTCCGAACGCCATACGGAGACACGGATTGGCTCAAGATCGGAAAGGGCACATGCCAAGGATGCACCCGGTCACCAGCAGCTTTCAACGTGTACGCAAAAGCTGTCATCCGGCGAGCCGGTCTGGATGAGTTCCAGATCGGCATGAAAATAGACAGCAGAAAGATCAACAATCTCCGATACGCCGACGATACTACCCTGCTGGCTGAAAACAAGAAGGATCTCGAACATCTGATCATGAAAGTCAAAGAAGAAAGTGAGAAGGTTGGACTGCGCCTGAACATTAAGAAGACAAAGATCATGACAACAGCAAAAAATGTGAATGTTAATATCAAGATCAATAATGAGGAAATTGAAGTGGTTAAAGATTTAATGTTCCTTGGCTCAAAATTGATCGCAATAGTGACTGTACCCCTGAGATTAAGAGACGTTTGACACTTGGAAGAAATGTGATGATCAGTATGAACAACATCTGGAAGGGTAAAGACATCAGCTTGGCAACTAAATGCAGATTGATCAGTGCGATCGTTTTCCCAATAGCAATGTATGGCTGCGAAACCTAGACTCTGGGAAATGCAAATAGGCGAAAGATCGATGCATTTCAATTGTGGTGCTGGAGTCGTCTGCTACGCATTCCGTGGACAGCCAGAATAACAAACCAAGCAGTCCTGGAATGGACCAAACCGATAATATCATTGGAGTCCAAAATAACAAAGCATAAGCTCACCTACTTTGGTCACATCATGCGAAGCAAGTTGCTTGAGAAGGACGTCACGCTTGGAATGACTGGTGGTAAAAGATTAAGAGGCCGTCCAAGAACTCGCTGGCTAGATACCATCAAGAAAGATACTGGACTGAACATAGCAGAATTGAAAGAAGCCGTGAGAAATCGGAAGACATGGAGCACACTGATCCATAGATTGGCCGGGAGTTGTACTCGACTGAACAGAGAGAGAGAGAGAGAGAGAGCTTTGAGGAACTTAAAATATAAGCCATTTGCTGTTTTATATCACTCCCTCTCTACAGCATTTCAGTTATCGGTTTTACTCTGTTTTGTGCGTGTCCGATGCCTGTGGCTTCAGCTGATAAATTTGCATGCTGATTTGTGTTTCTACAGAAAACCTAGTTAGTCCAAGATACTGTACAAATGTCTGAACACTGCTTGTCAAAGGGTCACTAAACACACAGGCTGCAGTGCATAATAATTTTAAGGTTCTGGTACTTCTCTGCCTCACTACCAGTTCTGTTGATAATGTGAATGAGACACAGTATAAATATGTTTTACATTTATTATTTTGTCTTTTGTCGTCAAACCATAATCTGTGAAATACGATTAGACAACTTAATTGAAAATATTAGGTGGCTTGTACTGTTTAACACAATCGCCAAATGACTAGTATTTTTTTTTTCTTCTACTCTGTGCTTTTAACTATTTAACGTAAAATTCTACAGAACGCCTTTTCCAGCATATACTAGTTGACCAATGTTTTTATGGTAAATAAATTGACAGAATCCTGAAGTTTTATACAAGTGCAATCATTGCTAGACTTGTACTCCTCCATTGAACGGAAGTAACATTATGTGACACATGATTGATCATCCTCTTTTACGGGAAATAATTGTATCGACTGCACATGGCCTCAGGAGTCTAATACCTTCTGTCATAGATGGTTTAACATTTCATTTTCTCTCCTCACACTTTAAAAGGTGCCAAAGGGTTCACATAATAATGACATAGAAAGTGAGAGTTGAATATTTATCTTCATATCCTTACATATTTTACAGTGCTAGACGATGAAGATAGTAACAATATCACAGTGGGTTCCCTGGTCACCGTCTTGATTACTCTAAAAAGGCAAACAATGGCTGTAAGTATGACTTGTGTTTCCAGTACGTCGGGAACCTCTCGTGGTTTTCATTTTTCCTTGGATGTGATACTATAAGCAGGAGCTACAACTAGAATCTCACTATTTAATTGTAAATCCGTTGCATGACAGAACTTTTCAGCTTTTATATATCAAAAATAATAGCGACGTTGGTAAGGTTTGTCTACAAAGCCTATTTTCTTTGGTAATATGGTTTGTTTGGTTAGCACCTTTTTCCCCAGGTAATTATGTGATCTTGCCAGGAAGAATGATGAGTGTAGGCTCCTTATATTATGTGCAGTATGCTTCCGCACATCTGAATGAGACTTGTGAAGTCTACAAATAACTCCCTGGTAGTGGATTAAGGAGGTAAGGCAATCTAACGAATGTAAAAACACTCAAACTGCATGCACATTGTGTGAAATAGTTCTCCTGGCTGGCGTTGTTTACACGTGTGATTGCATCTAACGTCTTTGCTGCTTCTGTTTTGCGAGTGAATGTTTGCACAATGGTCACCAAATATCACCAATCATCCAGTCCCTACATTACTTAAACTGTAGATCGTACCATACCTCATACACAGATCTTTAATACCCTCTAGCATTGAAATAGTCAGTTGAGGTGGAATTCCAATTATTTTTTGTATTGCCTCCTTTCTTGTCCAAGACAACGCCTTGCTTTTAGAAATGTATGTGTATTTCGTTCCAGTCATTGGATATTGCCAGCACGTAGTTGGGTTTGAAATATTGAATATTAAATTGTAGCTATGCAAAGGTTTAATTGGTGACCACAACCACTTTAAATTTCTCCGACCCCTTCCCCTAAAGCTTCAGTTATTTCATGGAAACTCAAACGACTGGTTAATTAAAACCCTCCTAAGTGTTCTTTGGCATGTTAAAGCTGCAGTTCAAGCTGCAGTTTAAAAAAAAAAAAAAAAAATTCCCATTCAATATGTGCATCAATACAATCTGCACACTGGCAAGGGATTAGCTAAACTGCAGATCAATCTGTTCTCCGGTAATCGATCGCTTGCTCCGGGTTATTTAATGCAATTCTTGCACAGCATTGTGAGCAACGTAGTCCTGCAATATGATTGACTGGGCAGTTACTAGATACAATTGGTGCACTGCTAGAGAGAGGGCGGGGCTCAAGAGCCAGAGCCTATCAGAAGGGGAAGGGGGCTGTCACTTTGGAGATGCGTCCTACATTAGAAACATTACAAATGTCTTTAAAACATTTTTTTTAAATTCAAGTATTTTCTTAGTACAGAACTGATTTATTACAACAACAAAAAAACGTTGGATATTGCTTGAACTGCTGCTTTAAACTATGTGAGACTTTGCAGGATGAACATTTTAGTGCAGGCCACGCAGGCAGTGTATGCTCCACTCTGAATATCATAGCTGTTCCCTAAACAGCTTGCACTTTTTGTTTTTGTATTGGAGGAGAGCTGCTTGCGACCTAGTCTCCCACTTCACAGACCAGTGTCCTAGCCATATGGTCAAATGTGATATACTGTAGCAACCTTTAAAAGCTACATCTAATGTTTGGTGTGGGAGCCAACGGGTATATTTACACACGCTGACAAAAATAAACATTGTGTAGCCTGTATAACATTGTGAATTATATTGTAAAGTAACCCATGTCCCTGTGTGCTATGTTGAGTGGGTGCGGCCTACCAATTCTGTTCTCCATCCCAAATATAGGAGTAAGAATTTAGTGTGTCACGCACACATGCGTGTGCGCACATGCAGATGCGCGCCCATACGCATGCAAGCACACATGCACATAGAGTACACATATACATTTTTACTTTGTAGTCTAAAATAAAAAAAAATTGTGTTTTGGTTCTGAACGTTTTATTTCTGTTTTGACTTTTTACCAGTTTATGGGGGGGGGGGGGACTAATGGTAAAACAGGAAAATGATCAAATTGCAAATAAAGCATAATTAAAAAGCTTAAAATAAGTATCACATCATACAAATATTAGAAAACTAAAATAATAAAACTGAAACCCAATATATTTTTGGCAATCTAGAAACACCTAGCGATGGGCATTTGGCCTGGTGTCCTGCTTTTTGTTCTAAATACTGTTTTGGGTTTTAGTTTTCATTTTTTTTAAGGATTTTGGCGTTTAAGGTACACCCAGGTTTGCCCACTTCCTATATAATTAAATGGTTCAGAAGGTGTCTTTTGGGGTAGCACTGCTTAGTAAGTACGAGCCTTAATCCTTTAAATGAAATGGGGTTCCACTTTTAATCGTTTTCCAACTGTGGTAATTGAACTATTGCAGAACCCCCAACCTCACCCTCCTTTTCGGATCCTTTTACCGTGTCAACTAGGAATTATTAAACCTGCTAATCAAATGTATTTTGATCGCGGTATGCATTTTCAATTCTGTTTAAAAACACTTGTGAAACAAGGTTTAATTTTATGACCATAGTGGATGCATTTTTATTTTCTCCCTCCACCAGGAAGTTTTTGAGAAGGAACAGTCGACTTGTTCTGCAGAAGAACAGCCTATGGAAGAAGGAGTAAGTGCAACCTGTGCTGTTTATACAGAAGTGATGCTAAGTACATTAGTGACTTAATTTTACAGTCAGTTTTTCGACTTGCATTTGTACTTTTATTTATCAAATGTTTTACCAGGAAGTAATACATTGAGCGTTACCTCTCGTTTTCAAGTATGTCCTGGGCACAGAGTTATGACCAATACATGGTTACAAATACAGAATTACATTAAGTGAACAGGGTTATACGTTGTATACAAGACATTGCATGAATAGTTAAAGATATGCTATAGGCGTTTGTAACAGTTACAGACCAGATTAAAATGTGAGACCGCTTTAGTTTTGTAAGAACGTAGACGGGTGGCGGTTGTGAGAGTCTCTGGTAGCTTGTTCCAGTTGTTGGGGGCACGGTAAGAGAAGTGTGTTTCTAGTGATGTGTTAATCTGCAACAGTAATGGCAGATCTTTAGCGTAGCACCTTACCTTGGTTTGTTTCATAATCTTTCCCAGCAGGGAGATGTCAGCAAAACGAAAAGCAAAGGCTGGCAGCAAAAAAATAAAACTGCCAAAAAGTCTTCCAAATCAAAGAAAAAGAAGCCAGTGAAAAAGAAACCGGCTCCTCCACCTTTACCACCGCAGAAGCAAGTCAAGCAGAAGCAAGCAAATGGTGTGGTTGGAAATGTACGGATTCCATTTTCAAAATCCCAAGCTTTTTTTTTTTTTTTTTATTGCTTCTATTTATTATAATTTTTTTTAATAATGTAGATATTTAGAATGTGGGTTAAAGTCACAATACCCAGAGTGATAGCGGTTGTGTGTGTGTTGTTTTTAGTCAAAGTATTCCCACTACGTGGCCAAATTCTATTAACATTTGAAAAAATATATATGGGGTTGTTGGTGTTGTAACCAGGAACATCACATAGATGCTCCTGCAGGTGCAACTTCCGGTTGTCAGCTGCTTGCCGTGTGTGATTTGTACGGCAACCTTTAGCATGTCGCGAGGTTCCAGCGGCCAGACTAATGCCCCGTCTGATTAACACAGCAAGGGTCCCTGTAGTGTGAATCCTACCTGACTTCCCCTGTCTGTAAGAGACGCGCAGTAAGAGAGAGACTGAATCAGTCACTCTAACTGCGCGCCTGTAACAGGCGATCGCAGGGGTTTCATTTTATTTTAATAATAAAGTATTGTTCAGATCTGGGGACCCCCTGCTTCCCAAGTTACAGGCCCTCTTATGGGCTGCCGGGATCCCTCTGGTTTGTTTAAATACCCCGATCACGTGGGCCGTGACGCGGGGGAATTTAAATATGGCCGTCAGGATACCGGCACCCCATAACGGGGCCGGTAACTCTGGAAGCAGGGTCTCCAGACCTAAAATCAGTGCAGTTCAGCTCCAGAGACCCCCTGGTACAATACTGTATTAATAAAATAAAAGCCCCGCAATCACCTGTTGGAGGCTCGCAGGTAGAGTGACTGATTCAGTCTATCTCTTACTACGCGTCTCTTAGGCTTGTTATAAAGTAGGTGGGCGCGCCCGGCGTTGCACATGCACGTGGCGTGCGCGTTTAGTTAGGGTGCAAGCCGTGACGCGTGCGGTTGGGGGCGTGACTGACGTCACAACTTTAGGCCGCGCTGGGATTGTTCACGGCAGCAGCGCGAAAATGAATTTTTATTGTAATTACCCTGGTCTACCGCGCCACTGCTCACGGCCGTGCACGCGTCCCTAGTGTAGAAACGTCTGGCTAACACAGCCAATTGTAATTGACACGGTAGCGCATGCATGCGTACTTTATTGCACGCCTTACAGACATGTGAAACCCGGGAGGATTCACACAGCGCGAGTCCCATTCAAACGTAGGCACCCCTGCTGTGTTAATCCGATCGTCCATTACAGCCTGCTGTGGATCATCTCGCTGAGTTTTTGGCAAATTGGCCGGAGTTTTGTCACGTGATGTGGTCGACAATCGGCAGTTGCATCTGTATATTTGTTTCAAATAATCACGCAGGTTTATACCATGATGGATCAAATGAGCCCATCGTAGAAAGATTGTTACTTTGCATTAACTTAATTAGTTCATTCTTTCTGAAAGTTGGCGGTTGATATAGACCTTGCTCTACATTTGGGTTATCATTACTTTAAAGTATCAATTCGTTTTATTTTGTTTCCCTCTTTTCTTTAAAGTAGCAATCCTGGTTCCCTTATTTTAGTTATAGTTTTGAAGCAGGGAGTCTCTGGAGCTGTGTTAATTTCTGCTTCGGGGGACCCCCTACTTCCTGGGATAGAAGTGGGTACTGGTAGCAGTTCCACCCGGGCTATGTGTGGCTATCGAAATGGCGGATTTAAAGCTCCAGCATCACACGGGACAATAGGAAGTCGTGACATTATCCCTTATCCTATTGGTCTGCATGAGCTGGAGATTTAAACCTGCGGAGCTGTCCCCGACATCACCTACAGAGGTACGTATCTCAGGCTGAAATTCACGCCCGTGAGCACCGGAGACCCCTGCTTTTCATCTAGGTGGAAAGGCACCTTGCGCTTTTTTCTGACAACTGTGACAGTGTTGAGTAGTACATTTGTGTGAACAGGGTACCTGGTGTTGATATGGAGTGCGGTTTTACTTCACGTAGTTGGTATAAGGCTACAATTTCTGATAAGACATTGCTTGCAAAGGTCAGATTTATGTAACCGCTTCATCTGCTGGGAGTTGCCTCTTCTAATTGGTTTACCAATCCCTGGGAGAAATGAGATAAGGCAACTGGTTCCATGGTTCCTCTGCAAAGAAGCTTGTTTCTGTGCAATCGATGATGGAACCAAGCAGTTTATAGGAAATATGTACTTGATCCCATGATGTCTGAGGCATAAAGGTGTTGAGTGCAAGCCCAACCATGTTGCAGTTTTGGTGTCTAAATTGGGATGGAAATGTCATAATCCTTGGGTTGATTGAACACAAAGTATTTCATTTTTTAAGGATATCACATCGAAAGAAGAGGAGGAAGAGGTTTCTGACAAAGGCAGTGACTCTGAAGATGAAGATACAAACAAGGACTCCCAAAGCGATAAGGATGACGGGAGTGACAAAGAATCGGACAGAGAGCAGGATGACAAGCACCGTAAAGATGATGAAGCTGTGAGCCATTCTTTTGTGTCATGGGTTTAAACCAATGGACTACATTAATCCATATAAACACGGGGCGTGCAGGCTTGGATCATTTTATTGCACAAAAGATGCAACTAAATGTCTCCTTTTGTTACTAGACTTGGGATCAGAATGTAGTAATGTCACTAATACATTACAAGCCAAATTGGGAGGTGCGCTGGAATTGTATATTTGTTTTCCATAAATGTAGGACCAGTTTACCAGCTGCATACTCCATAAAGGGAGGAGCGCAGGTTCGATGTATTTATTTTTATATCATTACAGTACTATTTCTTTTTTGCTTAACGCATTAAAGGGCTCTATTTTACTGACACAAAGGACACTAGGTATTTCTGAAATGTTGTTAATTAGGATTTGCTCTGTGAACCACACATACATACACAGTACCACTTACAGGACGAGGGTGTTCCTTGCTGCATGTGATTGCAGTAGAGGACATTGGAGCTGAGAGCTTATGCTTCCAAGAACCCTGTGATTTCTCTAATCATTTGCTGCATTCACTTATTACAGATATACCCCTGATTACTGGGGAAGCCAAATTGTTCTGTGGATAAGTCATAGAGCCATGTTATGAAATACAACGCTGCTAATCAAGTTCTGACCTCAACACTTCAAGGTCAAATAATACAAAAGTGTGCTTAAGCTAATATTTGTAGTAAGCACTGCTGAGGAAAACAGTGCATTCAATTTTGTATTTTAGAACCTGTGAGATTTGACCTGGTTTGCAAACATGCTCAAACTATTCCCTGGGTGACTTCATTGGAATTAGCCGATACGTTTCCCAGCCTACTTATCTGGACCAGAAGCAGACAGTAGTTTAGTTCTGTAGAATACTTTCAGAATACATTGGTGGGTGGACAACAGGACATATTACTACAGTAATATACATAATTTGTATTTCCCAGTTACTGCATAGTATTTTTTATTTTATTTTTATTTAAACTTGCACTTGTTGGTGATTGCAGTTTGTAAGTACACCTCATTTGACTTTTCAACAGGAGTGGCAAGAGTTGCAACAAAGCATACAGCGTAAAGAGCGCGCACTTCTGGAAACCAAATCAAAGATAACGCATCCTGTTTACAGCCTATATTTTCCAGAGGTAATTTTTGTGTCGCAGATTAGAAATACCTTGAAGTTTAACTAAATGATCTCTTTCAGGAAAACATGTGCAGAGTGCAAATTGATGTGCTATGTAATTATTGACTATTCTCACGTATATGAGAGAGAAATCTAACAATCACTCAAAAAAAACTCAATTTCCATGGGTTAGACATCTCCCTGAAGTGTGAATTGGATTTCACTGGTCTAACTGTATTGACGGGTTGCTACAATTGCTAAGTTGGAAAAATGTACTTTCTCTACCTAAAGATTTTCTGCCGTTACTTTGATAATGTCATTTCATACTATGTTTTGCACGTTCACATGCTAGATATGCTATATACTGAAGTGTACTATTTCTGCATACAATTAGCTTAATGACTATTGAGGTAACTTGAAAAATAACGTCCATTCCAGTTTTGTGTAATGTAGTGTTCACTGATCTTAACGCTGCTTAATGACTGGGCCTCAGTGAGTCACAATGCTTAAAGTGTGGGCATTTGGGTAATTTATGTAGAATTGTGTACATGAAATGTTTTCAATCAGTTGTATGTTCTTTGGAGACTTGGATAGTGTATTTTGTTTTAAACATAGAAGGAACATTTTCTATAACTTCAATTACGTGTTTTCATATACTTCCTTGAAAGGATGCGCTAAAGCTGGGGTGCGCAAAGTTCCTGACCTGCGCGCCCTCTCCAAGGACCTGGCGTCAAATGACACCGCGGGTCATGTGACATCACGTCGCGTGGCCCCGCCGCGCCTTTTGACACGGTTTGCCATGGCGACGCGTCACATGACGCCCCACGGCGTTGCCATCGCGACGTGTCGCTGAAGAGCCAGCAGAGATCAGGTAAGGGATGTTACAGAGGCCTCACGCCTCCCCCAGCATTTAATTTAAATGCCTTGGGGAAGAGCGCAGGGCCTCTGTAACTGCCGCGCCCCCCCACTTTGCGCACCCCTGCTGTAAAGTATTACAGCCATCTGCACTATAATTTCCTGAAGCAATATGTAAGTGAATCTAAAATATTTAGTTGTACAATTGAAACACCAGCCTGTGGATCAATTGTGTAAGGCGGATCAGCGTTATCTCAATGTTGCCTGACTCCCATTAAAAGGTTTGTTTTTAAGCACGGTTGACAACTTTGCAAAACAATTTATCACAGGCCTCTTGGCACGAGAGGCATTAATTAATAATGTATCTGTGTTAAGGCAGAAATTAGAATTCAATGATAGATTTATTTATTATTATACTCCACTGGATATGAAGAATTTACTACAGTAATCAGAGAAAGCAAGCTTGAAGTACTAATTTTCTTGCCTATAAAGATCAAATTACTGCACCAACATCTAAATTAATGGTCGTTTTTTTTTTTTGCTGTCTCAAAGAACAGATGTTTAACGTTTGTCTACATCAGTTTGAGTATGAGATTCTTTGGTTGATCTAATGTAGACTCCAAATGTACAAAAATACATGAAAAAATGTCAGTGTGGCTATAATAATTAAGATTTATTTATTTATTTTAAACTAGCCATCACATTTTTTTGTTCCAAGTAGCACAAAACGGCTTCATGTATTTCCATAAAACAATAAATAAGGGATGTCAATTGTAAAATAAATATATATATATATATATATATACACATATATATACATATATATATATATATATATATATATATATATGCACTGTATATTTTTTTATTTTTTGCTGTCTATGATCAGTTTGCTCATTTTGTGTACAGAAAAATGAAAAGGAGCAAAGATAAAAACATTTTTTAATTAGTACAACATAACTAAAAAGGAGGTACAAGAAACTCTCATACCATGAGGTACTTTATCAAGGAGTAAAATCATTTTATGCACACTGTATATGTACTGATATAATGAATGTTCTTTTACAGGAAAAGCAGGAATGGTGGTGGATTTACATTGCAGATAGAAAGGATCAAATGTTAGTATCTATGCCCTACCACGTGTGTACACTAAAGGATCGAGAAGAGGTGAGATGAGATTTGGAGCTTATGTCGTCCTTTCTTTATCTGGATGTTTTTTGGGGGGGTTTTGCGTTTAGATTGAATCAGGCATTTAAAACAGCTGGTCCGCCACAGCTGAACCGCATTATTTTCTGCTCCGTGGCACCGCCTAATATACAGTACTCGCCGTGAAGTTGCCGATGTTCTTCTTCCCTGGATGGAAATCAAAATGGCTGCGAAATCTTTTTGTGTCCCATGGGCAAATGGGAATCTGCCACATCTATTATTTAAACCAGCGGCAACAACACCAGTGAGCATCTGTTGAAAAGGTGCGGTCCCAGGAGATGAAAAGGCGGATTGGCTCCGGAGGACCTCCACATTCCCATCCTGAAAAAGAGAAGTGTGCATTGCTGCTGGTTTTTGTGTTTGTTTTTAACCGGGGGATCTGACATTCCTTATAGCAGTGGTTTTTATTTGTTGTTGTTTTTTTGCCTGTTGCAAAGTTGGTATAAAAAATAAATTAAGTCTGTTTAACACACTGAATTTCATCTAATATTTACATTGTATATGTGTATATCTATATATTTGCTCTTGAAAAAAGCTCAGTTGGGGACTAAAACATAGAGGAATAAATACTGATTTGCAGCTATGCTCTCTTGAGAGACACATACACACACATACACACACACACATACACACACACACACACGCTGTACCCAGCGTAATATTAGCAGATCTTAAAGGTTATTAATTAAACCTTATTCCCTGTAATGCCTTGCTGTCTCTTGTCCACTCTTCCCCCACCTTACACTCTCCTCCATCATGCCCTGCTCCTCCCCTCTTTGCACTCCCTGCCTTACTCTGTCTTCTCTCTTATGCACACTGCACTCCCTCCTCTCTGTGCACACTGCACTCCCTCCTCTCTGTGCACACTACACTCCCTCCTCTCTGTGCACACTACACTCCCTCCTCTCTGTGCACACTACACTCCCTCCTCTCTCTGCACACTACACTCCCTCCTCTCCATTTTCATCTTGTCTCCTCTCCTTGCTGTCTCACTATTTCCACCTCCTACTCACCTTGCTTTCTCTCCTCCCCGTGCACTCCCTCCTGCGCACTCCCTCCTGCCCCATGTGCACACTGCTCTCGATTCCATTATACTGTATTAACTCAGTGTAGGTACGTGCTATATTTGGACTTTACCGTGACCTAGTTAGCAGGTTTCACTCATGTTTTGATCAAAAGATGCAACTAAATGCAACTAAACTCCTTTGTTATTAGAGTTAGGATCAAAGTGTAGAACTCTCAGTAATAACAAACCAATTTGAGATGAGCGCTGGAATTGTATTTTTGTTTTCCATAAATGCAAGGCCAATATTTTTCCAGCTGCATACGTCATAAAGGAGGGAGCATAGGTATTGTGCATTTCTTTTACTCGCACGCCATCTCTTGACTGGGTTAGCAGACTTGAATAGTTTCTTGATCGAAAGATGCCACTAAGCGGCTTGTTTGTTATTCAGCTTGGGTTCAAAATGTAGAAATGCCACTAATTGCAGGCCAATTTGTAGTAACGCTGGAAGTGTATACAGTATTTGTTCTCCATATCTATATGTATAGATGCCTATTTTTTTTCTTATTATTATATAGATGGTTTCAACTGCAGGTTTTGGGCAATAGTACTAGAATTATATTGATATAATTAACCTTGAGTGCCAAGCTCAGATTAAGACATGTTTCCAGTAATTTAATGAGCATGTCAGGTGTATCTTAACCTCTTCACTGCCAATAACAGAGTAAAATGTTGATGCCCGTTGGCATAAAAAGTTGGGGTTAAGAAGTTGCGCTGAGAAGCAAGGTATCTCTCGAATTGGGCCGCTGCCTTTGATAATTTAGGTGCAGCAACTTTAAGTGAATGACCATTTGTTTTTAATACATTTTCATTGTATACATTTCCTGTTCTATATTTTTAAATCATTGATTCTTTTCTAGGTGGAGCTTAAGTTTCCGGCACCCAATAAACCAGGAAATTATCAGTATACAGTGTTTTTAAGATCAGATTCTTATATGGGTTTGGATCAGATCAAACCACTGAAGGTAATCATTTTTCTTGTTACTTATTCAGACGAGTGCCTTGGCTTTTTTGTTTTATTTTACCAGTCCTTTAAATTCTATAAACTCAATGTAGAATTTGAAACTCTTAAAAGCAAATCTATCTAATAACCCAAACGTCCACATTTAGAAGCATTTCAATGTGCATTATATGTAAAATGTAGGTGTAATATATATATGAATAGACATTTTACAACACTTGTATATTAATGTTTTCCTTCAATAATGAGGTTTAAAAACCTGCCCCAGATCAATTAATCACAAATCCGTATTACAACCTTCTTCTGCAATTTCCTAACAGATAGTATTTGAACGTTCATTCATTTTAAACCTATGAATCAGAAATATTGCTAGATTTGCACCCCAAAATGGTAGCCTTTTATGTCCTAGGCTAGGCCCACACATCTGAATTTACAAATGTGAAGACCAAAAAAAAGTTTCTCCGGCACAAAAGGTGTCACTTAAACTGCTCTCCTGTTACTTCCTTATAATGCGAAGCATGCTTTATGGGAAGGACCAAGCCATGCCATAAGTGGCTCAATATCTACCCTTGAAGGATTATGAAGGTGTTCACATGTTTTCATTGGAAAGTGAACGAAGGAAAGGCAGTATAAATATTTATTTTTCTGAAATAAAAAAGAAGCCATGACATATTACTTTTCCACTGAATGGAAGTCTGCAACGTATTAGAATGGCATATAAACACCAAAAGCAAGCAAGAGAATGCATCGAAAAGATGGGGGAAACCCCCTCCACCGTACTACACATACTAGAATATTTTGTTTTATGCGGCACAATTTTATCGAAAAGCACTGAAAAGGGACAGGTTAATTCTGTGCTAACTCGCATTTTCATGTTTTCTCTGTTTCATCAGTTAGAGTGTTTCATTTAAAGTTTCCTGAAATAATGCTATGTAGCAGGGGAGAATCTCTGACTATTGTTGTCATCCCCGAACATTTCCATACGTAGCTTTCAGAACCTCTCCGGTTTCTTCTTGTGTTCTGTGAAGTACACATCAGCAAGAGACATGAATACAGTGTACATGGAGAAGTGACCTGTGATATTTCAAACGCTCAGTACACACGAATACTTCTGAGTAACTTTTATTGATCAATTGACCAATTGAATGCAACAGGAATTAGTTGCTGGCCCCTCCACCACCCAACGTGTAAAAAGGGGCCACGAGTTAGGACAATTGTATCATTTTCTAGGGCCAATGTGATTAATAGAACATTGTACTATATACATTTCAATTAGTTCTGGGTTCTATTTTAACATTGAAATAAATTCCACTCGGTTGCATCTATTCACCCCTTTCCTCGCACCTACAATCCAGTCTGACGTCTGATTGCCTCTTGGCTATATCTTTGTAGGTGATGCTTTGCCACCTCAAACTTAATGTCTAAAACCGGGCTCTTTGTATTTTGTCACCTAAACCTAGCCCAATATCCCACCTATTCCATCACATTAAACAGAACCACTATCTCTCCTGTCACAAAAGCACATTGTCTAGGTGTGATATTTGACTCCCCCTTCCTTTCACATTAATGTTCTGGATAAAACGTCTCCTCTTTCTCCATAAAGCATTGCTAAGATTCACCCATTACTCTCTCTACTGTTAAAACTCTACTGTTTATCCTCTCCCATCTGAATTATTGTAACCTACTACTAACAAGCCTCCCTACCTTGCAACTTTCTCCTTTGCAATGTATTCAAAATTCTGCAGCTAGAATCATTTAACTTTTTCCAAGAAGTGTCTGCTCATCTCCTTAAATCCATCTTCTTGCTTCCCATCAAGTTCTGGATGTGCAACGTTCTCCTCCTTAACTTCAATGCTCTCCAGTCATCTGCTCCTCCCTATACATCTGCTTTAATTTCTCTCCACGCCAGTTAGTCTCCTGCGCTCTTCACATAACTCTCCACATTACCTGTGGCCCTCCCTTACACATTAAACGCCATCTTCTCTCCCCACCTTTTTATATTAAACCTAAAAACGCACATTTCCTTTCTTATTGTCTGATTTTGTTTGTTGCACTTATTGTATTATATCTCTGTGTACATAGTTGCTCTATGTAAATAATGATATATTTATATACACACACACACACACACACACACACGAAACTGTCAAATTGTTCCTTTCAGTTCCATATGGGATTGTAATACACTGCGCAGTTTTCCTGTACCAATTCAGCGCTGAAATAGCCAGGCCAGTAAAATTACTGTCTTGCAACCTTATCCAATAATGAAATAGAAGGATGTTAAAAGTTACATTCATGGTGGAAATTCGATTTATTTTGATCGTACTATTTAGTATTTTTCCCTCCCGTGAGCAATTTTTATATGCACACGCACACACGATCCAGCATTTAACACCCAAACGGATATTTAATCCTGTAGTTTGGCATTAACTTCCAGATAATGGCCTGTCTTTCAGAAAATGTAATTTGCAATGTTTGCGTTTTGTGCAAGATTTTATATCATGTTTGCTCTTTTGAAGCTGGAGGTTCATGAAGCTAAACCAATACCAGAAAATCATCCACAATGGGATACCACCATAGAAGGTGATGATGACCAAGGAGACAGCGAGGGCTTTGAAGAAAGTTATGAAGAGGAGGAGGAAGACGAGGAAGACGATTAAATGGAAATACAAGGAAAAATTACAAGAGTTGCACATGGTCGTCCTGATATTGGAGCTATTCCATTCGCCAGAGCTACAATGTAGAAGTTTGTGAGGAAGTTGATTTTTAGTTACTCTTTACCAGTTATGAGTGCTTTGTGTAATTTGCTATTGGAGGTCAAACAATCCCTTACCATTGGTACTACCTTTAAAATGTTTAGTGGCCTATTGAAGCCGTCAAGTGCAGAGTGCTGCATTTATTCCATCTGAAAACAAAATAAAGCTTTTTATTAAATTAGCATGTCTATTTTCAGAGACTGTTCATCTTTGTGCAAAAGAAAAGCCTTCGGTAATATAAGAGTGATTGTCAAGTCCTCGGTTTTCATTTAGAGATCGATTAGAAGTAAATAACATTTTATTTTAGTTTTTTTTACAGCTTTCATCTTCATTAATCCTTTTATTTCCATATCATCTTACATTTTTGCCATTCTCTATTACTGATGATATACTTTCATCACATGGTAGCACTAAGCACCTGTTTTTTCGACATTTTGTAAAGAGACATTCCACGTGGTTCACAAAACCTATTTTTATGAGGGTGGGAAGATATCTTGTGACTCCAATTAACAAAGCATAAATATCCTATTTTCTCTTCGAAATATTTAGCAGTTAATGTATCTGCCATTACCACATGCAAATAAATGCAAAAGATAGTTGTTTTATAAAGCAATGGCTTTAGAAATTGTGGGACCACAAGTGGTAGTATGTGTGGTTTTTATGCAATGCTACCTTCTGTAAAAGGTACACGTGAAGAGATTTCTTCTATATGGCCGGAGCCGGGGGAAAGATGTTACGCACCAGCCATCATGATGGATTTTTAGTTTCAAGTAGTTACACTACAACTTTTTAATCTTAGTCTCCAGAATTGTGCCAAGCTCCTCTCTGTCTGTCTTGATGGTTTCAATGCTTTGCTGATATTAAGACCGCTACAACTGGAACAGTCAGTAGTTGTTCCTCATGATTCTTTGTAGGCTCATTTGGATTTCTGCAGAATACGTAAAAGTGAAACATAAGACAACACAGATATGATATACTTGTGGATCTCTAACTAGTATACCATTGACTACATTTGTAATAGTGCGTACCTCTTTTTAACCTCCCAACGATCAGTACTATCGGGGAAATCCTAATTTTCTAACACTATTTGCTATTGAACAATTGTACATACCTAGCATTTGAGGTAGTCTGTGTTCCAGTACAACATAGTTATAACTTCTAGGGTAGATCTTTCATAATACAGAAACAATTCTGTCATCGTGCTCACTGAATGTAGCAATGACAAAACAAGGTTATCGTGTATGAGGAAATATACTGTTACTGTGTAATGCAGAGGTAGGAAGCACATTGTGGCAAATCACTTCCTCTGCACTTTTACCCTTCAAGTCACTTAAGCCACTCAATTAAAACAATGTTACCATGTTTATAAAAACGGGTTGTCACTTTAAATGCAAGATTACATTGATATATTCTTTGTAATGCAATAGTTGCAAATAAAATTTAAAAAAAAATGGTATGTGATATCTGTAAATGTTTGTTTTATTTTATTTATTTTTGAAAGAAAATAATGGGTATAACAACCTAATGTCACTTTTCAACGTCTTCCAAAGTGGACTGAATCAGTAAATGAGTAGAAGAGCCACCAGAATATTGTAATGTCATTTTAGATATATATATATATATAAAAGAAAATATATAACTTAATAAAAGAATAAAGAACATTTTACCAGTATTTGTAACATCTGTACCATATATATTCATTGCCTTGGCCTATAAGCGAGTTTGTGTCAATTATTGCACTTAACTGTAATGACATTTGCAGGAGCCGACAGCATGCAGGCCTGATTTGCAGAGCGCTACAATAATATATTCTTTTTAGTCAAAGTACAAGTTTAGTTATGAAGAAATTCGCAACAGCAGTTGGTTATATACTTTTAACTGCACGCACTTTCAAATATGCCTCCCATTTGTCAGCTTTAAGCAGTTGGAGGCTATTCTCCTTTAATTTATTGGTCAGTCCATCTGATTGTTTATTGGAGTTATTGGGATGTGCTCGTGAGAAGCACTGTCACTTGCAATGTACAGTATGTGTTTCTAATTGGTTTGCATTGAGCTAAAGAAAGGTTTACTTTGTACTTCAACACAAAAATGACCCTCACTTTATTTCTGTTATTACACTCTTCAAACTAAGAGGGGAAAGGGGAGCATCGGTGAGTGCAATATACTTATCCCCTGCTTCCCGCATTATTGGCTGTCTTATTTGCCAGGTGAAAACAAAAAACAATACAGCTTTTGGAGTCGCCAATAGATTGCTGGTGAGAGGTTGATTATGGCACCAATTCTGTGTCCACCAGACAAATATCTCGAAGTAGGTTGGCTGATAGTGGGAATGAAAAACTAAAATCAGCAGTGCGGATATTGTGAGCACAATGTCTTTGAGCGCACAAATCAAGACTCTCGTTGAAAGTTTGCACAACGTGCACTTTTTTTTTGAAAAACTTCAATTTTGATTGGTTTTATACAGTCAAACCATGACGTACAATCCATAAATAATTTTGGTAATATTAAAGTAGTCACATTAACATCTGTTCCAAAAATATTTAACAAACCAAGTAAGAACAGGAATGTAAGGGAAGGGGGGGGGGGAGTGAAGGTGTGGTGCCACTCCTGCCGTGTACCTCCCTATCTAGCGCTAAATTGCTCTTTCTCTAGTCTAAACCATAGAATAAGGAAATATTTCTCATAGTTCCAGATCACATTTGAAATACTTTTCTGTGATGTTATTTTCACTATACATAATACTAAAAAGCCCTTTTGGCCCACTGGTTTCCAAAGTTCTGCGTGGGAAGGAAAATATCCCTGGTGTTTCCAATTAAGGTGACTGGCTTACTTACGATATGCTCGGTGCTTGTTTAGGACTTTTGTAAAGCATGGTTGTCTCGATTTACTTTTGCTCTCCTATAATTTGCATATTCTAGTTTGACTTTAATATTTTGATGCATCTTTTACCCAGTCCCAGTAATAAGGCCTAGTAAGTATTAAACACCATGTATGTAAGTGGAGCCTAGCTGGGAGTTGGTCCAAACATTTGACGACCACTTAATCCCATCCTGATGCTGTTTCTGAATCTGCCCTACTGCACCCTTATCTACTCTTACACCTGTCACAATGATTCAGCCTGTGGCCAACTCCCAGCCACACCCAACCAGGTCAGAGTCTAGCTCTGTTCACCTTAGTAAGGTATATATGCAGAGCAAGGTCATTCATGTAGACATGCGAAAGATGCATTGTACATTGAGATATGAAGGAAGTATGTTGTGTCGGCCGCACTCCCTAATGTATTAAATATAATAGGGTTATAAGTACATGGTGGGTGCTAGGGAACAACGAAGAGACCCATAATCTCTCCTAAGGACATATAGACCACACTGTTCCCTGCACGCCAAATAAATATGAAAGAATCAATGATACTTGAAATGCTGATATGTATTAATGAGTAAATGTGAAAAACATGAATTGACAATGTGCAACAAAAAAAAACCGCAAATCACATAAAATGAACAGGAGGGGGAGGGATGGTGAGGGAAGGGGGAAATGTGAGCACTAAAAAGTGAGGGATATGATAAAGAAATCCCTAACAGGGAAGGAAGTGGGTGCAGTGAGAAGCGGGGGCCAATGTTTTGGGGTCACTTACCCCTTCTACAGGCCCATTCCCATAGTCACCACAAAGTGGGACGACGGTACTTACCGACTCCCTCACAGCAAAATCCCAGTGTAAAAACAAATGCAAACAAAGTCCAGGCGGAAGCAAGCAGTATTAAATGCAATGAATTGTGTCATCTTATATATGCTTATCTGCTGCACTAAACACCTGACAAACCCATGTAGGCCAAGAGCCTGGCTGTCTGAGCAGGACCCCAAGAGGATTACCCCCAGACAACAGGTTTTTCTCTTGCAATATCTACATTAGCAGGGCTTCTCTCACTGAGGACTGTTACCTATTTGTGCCTTAGAGATTCATTGTTAGTGACTTTTGCCATTACTTGCAAAGATTGATTTTCAATAGTAGTATTCACATTTATCTGCTCTCAGGCTCTTAGCCTACAAGGGTTTGTCAGGTGTTTAGTGCATCAGTTAAGCCTATATCATTTGACATCATTCATTGAATTTAATACTGCTTTCATCCGCCTGGACTTTTTGTTTTGCATTTGTATTTACACTGGGAGGATTTTGCTGTGAGGGAGTCTGGAAGTACCGTAGTCCCACTTTCTGGTGACTATGGCAATGGTCCTGTAGAAGGGGGTAAGTGACCCCGAAACGTTGCGCCCCCTCCACTTCCTTCCCTGTTATGGATTTCTTTATCATATCCCTCACTTTTTAGTGATATCACATTTGCCCCCTCCTGTTAATTTTATGTGATTTGCGTTTTTTTGCACATTGTCAATTCATGTTCTTCACTTTTGCTCATTAATATATATCAGCATTTTAAGTATCATTGATTCTTTTGTATTTATTTGGAGTGCAGGGAATATTTTGTGTGTTCTTTTGGGATATGAAGGGCCAGCAGACATGGAAACATACTGTATCTCTTGATATACTAATATTAACTTTAATAGGGCCAATGCCCGTAGATCTTTTTCCTGACAGCCCGAACAACTGAGAGAATAAAAATTGCAAACCTTTTGGACCCTCTGGTGTATTTATTTTACGTTGTCTACTCCTAGGTATATGGGTATTTATATGTTGGTGCATTAAGTTGCCATGGTTATCTTTGAAATAAAGGTTCGAGGTGCAATGAAAACATTGACATTAATAAACGTAACATTAGTATTTTATTTTTGGTGCCTGTTTACCTCTGCATCTCTTCACATTCCCTTTACATTGATTGTTGCTGGCTCTTTTCTGTGCTTATGCTTACAGTATTCTATCTGTCCCCTGCTTGTTACTTCATTCATCTCCCAAATGGGTAACATCGCCTTTATAAACATGCCACATTTTTCAATACATTCTTGCAGACAGATTTCCACTTGCAGCTTTTCACGGCCTAATTTTATTTCACTCTTGGCTCAAAGTCTCCCTCTCTACCCACTCACTTCATGCAATTTGTGCTGGCCAAAAACAAAAGAAGTAAAGCATGGTCCAACAATATGATTTGGATAATAGGCCTAGAGGTTGGAGAATCAGAGAGACTGGCCCATGTTTACTAAATAGTCTTCTGCCATAAAACACCTCCCAGCGCTGAAAGACGCCATAGTCCATTGACTTGATTGGGCAGAAAGGCGTCTTATGTTGCCAATAGAGGTTCTAAAATAAGAATGCTTAGTAAACATGGCACATCCGTTCCTCTTTAATTAGGACTTCTCCTGTGTGCAAATAATATTCCCATAACTGGCACTACTGCATTGTATTGTCCTGTTGTCTATTGTACAGCAGCAAAACCCCTAATGCATGCCCTCATTTGTAACCACCTATCTTCTCTGAACAAAAAAGGACTCCTTGCTCAGCTAATGTAGTGCATTGAATATACACAGGTGCATTAACAGGACAATATGAGAACTAGTACTAGAAGAAAAAGTGAGTATTTTATTAGAATATAAAGTATAACTTTTAATACATAGTAATAAAATAGTCAAATTGAAGAAACAAACTAGACAATATGGTGTAAATATATACAGTGAACGAACTAATTAAAAAAATGTGTGCGGATATCAAGGGCTACAGTGAAAATATTAATAAGGTGGATAGATACCCTAGATAGCAATTCTAATAGAGTTAAAAAAAAAAAAAAAAAAAAAGCCTGATAGTGGCTAGTGTGGTGGATAATGACCACAAATAGTAGGTCTATCGTCTCTGCCTCACAGCTCCACCTCACAAGCGATTCAAAATTCTACTGCTAGATCTGTTTCTGCTTTGCACCTCAAGAAATGCCTGCACTGATTTGGCTTTTGATTATGTACTAACTTGGGTGAGCAAACTCTTAAGTTGAGCCTCTCTTTTCATGATATTAGTTGAGCCCCCCTGTCTAATCCAAATCGCATGGGAAAAAACAACTGGTAAAATCATTATAGTAGTATTATATGATAATACTGACTGCAATTTTTTTTATTTCAGCTCCTAGCATGCTCTTTCTAACCCCCCTCTTTATCCCCTTGCTCTTCTCCGCCCCCCATATCCCCTCTCCCCCTCTCATCCTCTCACCCCCTCAACAATGCCTATCTGGCTTTGGTGGAGGAGGACCACAGGAGTGGAGCTGGACGGGAATAGAGGACTGAGAACCGCCAGGGCAGCAGAGGAGTTGGATGGCGAGAGCGAAGCAGTGTCGCTGGGGAGGAGCGGCCCTGTAGCAGCAGCAGATACCGAAAGTCAGTGAAGACTTCCGGGTCAGACTTCAGGGGTGCGCTCCTCCCTGGCCGTCCTGCTTCGCTCTCGCCGTCCAACTCCTCTACCACCCTGCTCCGCTCCCACCGTCGTCCTTTCTTGGCGCCCCTCTTAAGAAATCTTTACTAACTAAGAATGATTTTCTCCTTCAAAGATCTACACCAGGGATGCTCAAGTTTAGTCTTCAAGGGCTCCCACCAGGTCTTCAGGACAATACATACCTAAGCAAGTTGGTCTTGGTGATAGTTAGGACTAGGCTAATTCATTGTGTTCATTACAGAAATATTGAAAACCTACCAGCTGGTAGACCATTTCTGAGTAATAAATTAAAAAAAAGTGAATTGTTTCAAAGAAAAAATTAAGATTCTATCCAAACCCCCCTCTTCCCATTATCTTGCTTATTTGTACACTCTATATCTCTATCGTTCACTCATCTGTTTTGATTTTTTGGACAAACCACCACCTTTAACGATAGCAATATGGTAACTCTATTATTGTTTATTTGTAAGGTGCCTGCATATTCTACAGCTGGGTACAGAGGTATGTAAATTACATGAACAGAATTCCATGCCAAATAAGGACGAACAAGTGCACACCAATACAGAAGGCAATAAGGGCGCTGCTTGTGAGAGTTTATAATCTAGAGGGAATACGAGCAATGTTGAAACAAAAAGTAAATTGACTGCTTATTGTGGGATGGTGTATGATCCAGCTGCACAGCTGATCCTATTCAGGTGTGGATGTTAGGTGGTGGTAGCGTGGAGTTTGATCCAGCTGCACAGCTGGTGCTAATAGAGTTGGGGGGGGGGGAGTGGTTGTTAGGGGTATGCCAGGTGGGCTTCCTTGAAAAGTTGAGTTTTCAGACTTGTTTGAAATGTCTGAAAGCTGGAGGAAAGTCTGATGGTGTGTGATAGAGAATTCCATAGAGCGGCTGCAGCACGGGAGAAGTCTTGTATGTGGGAATGAGAGGAGGTAATAAGACAGGAGGATTGGCGGATGTCATGGTCAGAATGCAGGGGGTGTTTAGGGATATATTTGGAGATGAGTGCTTAGATGTAAAGGAGCAGCATTGTTGAGAGCTTTGTAAGTCATAACTAGGGTTTTCAATTTTATTCTAGAGGATATGGGAAGCCAGTGTAGGGATTTGTATAGTGGGGCGGTGAGTCTGGCAGCAGTATTTTGGATGGAGGGAGTTGGGACAGGTGGAATACCAGGATAAGGTTGTACTAGTGAAGGTGGGACAAGATGAGTTAGTGAATTAGAATTTTAGCGTCATGAGTGAGAAAAGGTGTATCCCAGTGATATTTCTGAGATGAAGATGGCAGGACTTACAGAGGGAATGTGAGGAATGAAGGAGAGGGCAGGGTCCAAGATGATCCCTAGGCATCGGACTTGAAGTGTTGGTGAGGTGGTGGTATTATTCACAGTGAAGGAAAGTTTGTGGAGGGGAGGGGGGAGGGGAGAATTAGTTCTGTTTTGGACATGTTAAGCTTCAGATAACAGTGGAACATCCAGGAGGCAATTGTGGAGAGACAGTTGGTGACACAGGGCAAGAGATGAAGAGGGGAGGTGAGGTAAATGTGGGTGTCATCGACATAGACATGATGCTGAAAACAAAAAGATTGTTTATGTTCACTAAGCAAAGAGGTGTACAGTGAGAATAGCAGAGGGCCAAGGACAGAGCCTTGTGGGATCCCCAACAAAAAGAGGGAGTGAAGAGGAGGAGACAACAAAGAAGGAAATGCTGAAAGAGCGGTTGGGTAGGTAGGACGTGAATCAGGAGAGGGCCCAAAGAGTTGCATGTGCAGGAGAAGGCAGTAGAGAGATGAAGGTGAATTGGTAGGAAGAAGTGACCCTTAAACTTATCTGTGAGTAGGTCATTGGTCACTTTTGTTAGTTCTGTCTCGTGGAGAGTAGAGGATGGAAACCAGATTGCAAAGAGTCGAGCAGGGAGTTGGAGGAAGGAAAGTGGAGTACAGCGGTTCTGTACAAGCTGCTCAAGTAGCTTGGATGCAAAGGAAAGAAGAGCGATAGTTAGAGAAGGAGGTTGTGCTGCCTTAGGCCGCACGTATAGTGCCGTCGATGGCGACACGGCGGGTGACGTCACCCGTCGCCACAGGCGAAAGTTATATTTTGTCGGGCGGCGGCGCAGGTTTACGGCCATCACATGAGGCGACAGCCCTTGAAAAATCAAATTTTGACGGCTACCTGTTTTCGCAACGTCGCATTGTCACTGTCGCGCTTACTATAAGCGCACGCAGCAGCGGCAATGTATTTGTTTTCGGGCGACGTCACATCGCCGGCACTATAAGCGCGACCTTAGTTAGGGCTAGGGTGTTGAGAGAGAGGCTGTAGATGGAATGAGATTCAGCTGGGCTGGAATTCTGCATCTAGAAAGCAATAAAACTACTAGCTGAGAGGATGATCATAGCCAGCAGTCTGTGAGCCTTTCCTGGGCTTTTAACCCTTTGCACGCTGGTCCTGTGCAAATGGGTGCAGAGCTTGGTGGGCTCCTCTCTCAAAGGGTGCATATGCAGTAACCCTCATGCTGCAGTATATTGCTAAATCACATGAAAAAAATTATTCTTGCTGTTCCCGTAAGCTTATCACTCTACCACTTAGATTGTAAGATGCTGATAGGGATATCCTTTCTCCTGTTATTGTATTGTATATACATTAGGCTTTACTTAAACATTAAAGAACAGAATTAAACCCTGATCTTTTTGCTTTGGTGTCGTCATAACTTCAGTCAGTGCTGGGCTAATCCTGTAACACATTGATCTGTAATGCATTTTCAGGACACACAAACCGTTATGGGCTAACCATCTCTTAACATAGGTGATAGCTACTACTTGACAATATCTGGGTTTTTTTTCAAATTTATTGGGTTTTTCAAACAAAAATATACAGAAATAAAGCGTCACAATATGGATGTTAGGGGGTAGAGGTACAAAAAATAAAGGGACTGGGAGGAGGGTTGTGGGGTACAGCAAGCCAGGTGTACATAATTATACGGTACTTGACTCACCGTTAGCACAGTTTGTGCCGTCTGTTTGAGGGGACCGTTAGCCCTGCCCCTGGACACACTACAATACTTCCTGAATCTTAGCGTGACCTCGTACTGAGTGTCAGTCCGAGTTAATATCGTGGATCCTCCCGGCGCACCACTACAAGATACTGGAAACTAATAGTGAGAGGTTACAGACAGAGCGAGCCTGTGTCCACCTGTGATCTACCTACATAAGAAATCCATGGTAGCCAGACTTTTTAGAAGTTATGGCATGTGTCATTCAGGAAACTTGTTAATTTTTCCATCACACATACAGTATAAACCAAACATTATTCCTCGTGACCTGAATTAGCGGTAGTTTATTTTGTTTGCACAGGCTCACTATGGAGCATCTCGCTGCATGTTACAATATGGGTTATTAATTTGTTTTCGGCCCTCGTGACCTTGGTGTGGCCTGTTTAACAGAAATAGCCAAGGGTCCAAGGGGATGTCTGAGTTCAGGATCTGTTAAAGCCAGGCTCTCACCTGTCGCCAAAGCTCGTGCCCCTATGGGCAGGGCCACCACATATGAAGGAGAGGGGCCACTTCACCACATCCCTTGGGGCACAGAGGGGAGTACAGTAGCCTAGTACATATTTACAGATATTTTCTGGGGTAATGTACCACTGAGTCATAACTGTATATACGTTTTCTCGGACTGTTGAACATATTGAGACAATATCTGTTTTAATGATGTTCCTAGTTTGCTGAGCCTTCTCAAGATTATAACTCGTTTTAGTAGGGAAAAGTGGCACTCCCATACTCACAAGCAGGTACAGAACATATACAGTACTAGGCCTCCTCTCCTTATTGATCGTAGCATCTCAATCTGTATCCAGAAAATGCACACAATGGCCCAGGTCCACCAAGCTCCATTGTGACGTCTGAGGCATTAACTTAAGTTAACGAATCATTAAAGCAGCAAAACGCCATGTTTTTGTTTTAGAAATGAAGCCGGGGATCTCCGGAGCTGAACCCCATTAATTTCAGCTCTGGGGGATTTCTGCTTCAAGAGATACATACCTCTGTAGGGGGTGCTGGTTTCTCCGTAGCCAGAGAACTTGTGTGCCTGCCGAAATGGCAGCGTTTAAATGTCCCGCGTCACGCAGGCCAATAGGAAGCCGTGATGTCATCCCTTTCAGACATTTAAACTCCACAGAGATACCAGCACCTCAACAGAGGTAAGTATTATCCCTGGAGCTGAAATTACTGGCGTTCAGCTCCTGAGACCCCCTACTTCAATTCTATAACCAAAAAAAGAAGAAAATAGCTTTTGTAGTTCAAGGTGTTTCCCTGCTTTAAGTGCTAACGGGTTTCTTTAAAGCTCATTGTCCCGTATAGCATACCTGTGAGCACATAACCTGCATATGGGACATAGGTTAATATACACTCTGCTACCCAGCTGGCCCATTTCTCATCTTCCGCAAAAGTCCCCCAAATTGACAATATCTCCCCTCAATCCGTCCCAATATACAATCTGTCACGAACAGCACACAAGTGAGCACGTGACTTAGATATGCAACCAGGGTTAATACACACGGCTACTATAGCCAACTCACCTTTCTCCTCTGCAAGGTACTTTCAATTAGTCAATATGAACCCCTTACTCAATTGCAATCTACAGTGTTCGACAATGCTATATATTTACATGCCCGGGGCGAGTGGATTTAACCTCCGGGCGAGTAAATATTGGCCCAAGCAGCACACGTGTTTGTTTTTTTAAATTTCGCGCTGAAATTTTCCCTGCTCGCGCTAAAAAAAAACAAAAAAAAAAAAAACTCCCCCTACCTGACAGCTGATTGCCGCGCGCTCCCAGGCTTTGTGGGCGCGCGGCCAGGCTCTATATGAGCCCGCCCCCAATGAGCGGCCATTCTTTCTGCCTGGAGCTCTGTTGGAGGGTAAGTACTCTCCAATCTCTCCATGCTGCGGCCCCTCTGCTCCTTCCCTGCGATCCCCCTGGTCCCCACATGGCTCCCTACTCCCCACCACGGCCCTCTGCTCCTGCCCTCTGCGCCTCCGCGTTCTGCTGTCCTCTGCTCCTGTCCCCTGTCCCTTTCCCTCGATCCACCGATCGCTGCCCGGGGCGGGAGGTCCCCACTGCTGCAGCCCGGTTGGCGTACGCGGGGGGGCCTTCGCCACGTGCCTCCCTCCCACCCGTCTCCCCAAAACTTAAAATATGCCCGTCAGCAAGCTTCATGATGGCGCAGCCGCCGCATGAGGTGGGGAGGGGGGGATGTCGGCCTGCCCCCCCCCCCCCCCGAGCTTCATGCCGCCGTGGGCTGGGGGGAAGAAGCAGCCTGCAAAGCTGCTTGGCACGGCACTGCGGGACATGCTGGCGAGGGGAGCAGGGCAGTGGCGGCCACGGCGGGGCTGACTGTCCCCTGGGGCGCCCGCTGGGGAACACCTCGCCACGTGCCTCCAACCCACCCTGCCTCCCCAAAGCTTCCACTACGCCAAGTGAGGTATGGGGGAAGGGGGGGAATGCCGGCCTGCCCGCCCAATAGCTTCATGCCCCCGCGAGGGGGGAGGTATCGGGTTGGTGGTGGTGCTGGTCATGGGCTTTCCTCTCTTCCGACCGACCCCCCCGTGTGTAGAGTGAGAGAGAGAGAGAGTGTGTGTGTGTGTGTGTGTGTGTGTGTGCGTGCATATATATGGGAGAGAATGTGTGTGTATATGGGTGTGTGTGTGTATGTGTGTGTGTGTGTATATATATGGGAGAGAGAGTGTGTGTGTGTGTGTGTGTGTGTGTGTGTGTGTGTAAGTGTAAGATCCCAGGCAGGATTGCTGCTTTAGATATTGTGAAGCGGGGACGTCCAGACACTGGTTAAGGGGTTCAGGAAACTAGTCATTCACATCTGGCTTTTATTTCTAGATCCAACATTTACACACACACACACACACACACACACACACACACACACACACACACACACACACACACACACACACACACACACACACACACACACACACACACACGTAACAAGGACTAATTGTAGTATAATGTAATACAATAAATACATTTATGTCAAAAACGAATGTTGTTCTGACTAGGAATTTATTAAATGTATTTTATATATATTTTTTTTTAAAGTGGGGTTCGGGGCGGGTTTGGGGTTGGGGGCAGGACTAGGTGGCGAGTAGATTTTTTGGTTGGGCGACTAGATTTTTGGGTGATTTGTCGAACACTGGCAATCTAATCCTCTGACACTACCCAAGAAATATACAGACAAAAAATATATATATATATACACACACGGGTCTAAGGTCCCTGTTTATTAACAAAAAACTATGCACCTGCCACACAATCTGTTGTAGCAAAATGTGTCCGAAATTTCAAGTTACTCTCTACAAAGCATACAACAGTTCATTCAGAACCCAAAGCATTACTTATTAAAGCTTGCTTTATTATAAATACAAACATAGTGCATTACATTAAGAGAAAGATTATTACAAGAACATACAGTTACAATAAACACAGACCCTTAAACTAAAAGGATAAAACATAAGTAGAAATAAATATACTTCACCACATGTCATAGGTGTTCCCCAGAGAGGTCACTGGAGTAGAAGATGGAAATTCTTGTGTCTGATCCCAAAGCACACCTCTTGTTGAATTCTGATTTTCATATTACTTTGGTGAGACTTATGTAATATTTCTTCCCCATTGAAACAACATAAACCCACCCCTGTCATAAATCAGCTCTGGCTGACAGTTTTATGACTTAGAAACTCCCCCCCCCCCCCCCCCCCGCTGCCCCCCTCTCTTTTGCGAAATCTAAACATTGGCTCAATATATAAAAGGCCTCATAACTTTATTGCTATACTACTTAGACACACATAATTCTTATCAATAGTCAGGTGAGTTTGATGAATATAACAAGACTAATTTTGACAGACTTGCCCCTAAATTTGAGGAACAAGTAGATATCTGTCCCTTGCCACCTCCTAATCATGAAGGGTTTGGCATAATTTGATTTGTTTAATTGCACCATTTACAAATATAAATTCGGTATATTTCAGACTAGGTGTCCGGTCCATCAGATCTTGATATTTCATATTTTTTGAACCGTTAGTCACGGCTTTGGAACTCTGTGGAACAGTTCCAGGAATGTTTTGAAAGTACATTTAAAAATGTTCTGTTTACTTGTGTCAGAAGAAGCATAATTTAATCCCATCTCTGGCAAAACAGATGTTCCTATCTCTAGATTCTATCAATCCTATAAACTTCCTGATCAAGGGATTAACAGGCCGTACCGGTATATCCTGCAAAGTTTAAATCTCCTGCGTCATGACCGACGTGACGGGACATTAAAACTTGCAGAAGATACCCTATAAGATACTATATGGCACCCTATACTGAGGCCTGTACCTGGGGAAGCAGGGGATTCCCGGACCTGAAATGAATGTGGTGCATCTCCGGAGATCCCCTGCCTCAATCCTATCTACTATAAATAAAAATAAACTAAAATCAAAGCTTTGTTACCTTAGAAGCTAAACGCTAAGTTAATGAAGGGGTTAAACCCACCAGGTGGCCTAACCACTCACCCGCCCTCTAGACTAATGCCCAATATCTCTATTAGCCAAATGTGGCGAGTAGTGGTTTTGGGCATTAACTAAAATAAAATACATATACAGTGTTGTAATTACCCCCACAATAAAATACATTTGAAACATAAAACCATTGATTGTAACTATGGATTACTAGACACTCTCAATAGAGAACCTAGATATCCCATTACCCCAGGAGGCCTAACCACCCTCCACAGGGGCAACTACCCCATCCCCCATCCCCTCTTACCCCAACATACACAGTAATGGGCAATAGCCCTATAGCCAAATCTGGTTAATAGGGTTTTTGCCCATTTCTGAAGCATAAAAAAATACACATTACAAAATACAATAAAATACAGTACAAGTTACAATGAAATCAAACGCTATCATTCAAAATCACCAAATCCCATTGATTGTCACTTTTATCTATGCCCTCAATGGGGCCACAGATAGCCAAATTAGCAATCAATGAGCATTCTACTACCCCCATTACCCACCCCCTCTTCCACAAACAAACCCCCCCCCAACCCCCCCTCCCCCCCCACACACACACACACCACCAGCACCACACACAGTCATGGGCAATAGAGATTTGAGTCTGATCTGACTAATAGCACTTTGACCATGCAAAAGCAATCAAGGATCTATAGTAAATAAAAGTAGTACTTACCCCTTGCAGGATGATGGCCGTCATCCTCCGTAGCACCAATATTCAATAAAAGGCAGATGCCCAACCATTAAAACACTATCTACTGGCCAGTATCCCCTTAATTACCCTAGTGGGTAGTAACCATTATGGTAATTATAGATTAAACCCTAGCATTACACCCCTGAGAGGCCTAAACACCCTCCTTGGGGCAACTACACCCCTCACCAGATAAAGTAATGGGCAATAGCCCTAAAGTCAAATATGCAAATATATATTCTAGTAATTTCAATATACTTTGGATATTCTATTAGAATATATTCCATGTATTTCAGGTATGCTCCTGTTTGTGCAGACCTGAGATACCTGCCGCACGTTATGTTAAGCTAAGGCAAGGCAATGCTAACTTATCATCCCATTAAGCGTATTCTAATGAGATAACTAACAGCCGTTGGTTTTGCTTATAATTAGGTTTGTAGATTGGCGTTAACCTCAGGGAACACAATGTCCGTTACTGATTTTGATAACATGATGTTATGAGCTCTGACAACAGAACTTTGTGAATGTATGTTCCCATCACCTAACATGCAGGCTTAAGCATCGTGGCCGAATGTCGGGTAGGGTAAGTTATGTTTTATAACTTTGTAGGCATAAATAGCAGCATAGGATCACTGTATCTGTTAGGTGATGGGTACACGGATCTGAGGAAGGGGCTACGTGAAACGTTATATATGCCTGTTCCTGCTCTGAACTACTTGGGATAAATTGGAGTAAGCTTGTTTGCAATACTTTGTTTCCTGAGTGCCTCCTTTTCTAAAAAACACACAATCCAAGCAAGCTCAGTGTAACGCTTATGCTCACCACAAACCTGGACCGGACCGCTGGGCTGAGGTGGGGATGTGAAAACACCGACCGTAGACCACGAAGCCGGGTCTGTGTTGCGTAGTCCGTAATCGTGCGTAGCTGGGTCAGGATTGGAGAAGACAGAGTAGTCCATAGGCAAGCCGGGGTCAAGGCAGGCGGCACAGGAACGAAGGTCGAGGTCACAGGCAAAAATTCGGCAACAGGAAAAACTTCAGTGAAGGCGCTTTAACGTAGGTGCTGCAGCGTTTTTTTTTACAGGAATGGGGAACTGGAACACGGTGGAAGGAAGTCCACGGGAAAAGCAGGAGTGCAGACATGCCACAGGAAACACTGAGGAACAATGTAGCCACTTCAGCGTGGCGAAGTCTGCCAGGAACTAGGAGAAGAGGACAAGGCACTAGAAGGCCAAGTCAGGCCAAACAGAGCTGCTTGTGGCAAGCACAGTTACTTGGAGAAAGTATTATGTTCAGCAACTCCCTGGGGGGAAGGGCAGCAGCTAAATAGTACCGGCAGCCAATGGGACCAGAGCTGCATAGGAAGCAGCAACAGGCAGGTTGCAGAGTAACACCAACAGCAGGTGATTCTGGTTGCAGGTTCAGGGAGGGATTTGTCTAGAAGCTCTAAAGCACTGTAAGAATGAGTTCCAGCCAAACCCAGGAGCGGATCCCTTACAGTATCCCCTCCTTCAGGCGAGAACTCTGGGCGAGCAGGGGCAGGATCCCTTACACTCAGAACCCCAAAACCCACCACATCATATACATATATATTTATGTCAAAAGGAAAGCTAATATGCATGACCAAATGTATACAACAAAAGACAGAAAAGCCCAATGCTACATCCAATGTGACAAAATACATAGTAAATAGTATATAGTTAAATACTTCAAAAATAATATTCTCATGAGTAAGGGTCATTTAGTTAAACCCTTTGGCCAAAGCGTTATAAGCCTGTAAACAATAAATGACTTCTGGCGCCCCAAGGTTAATTAAAAGTTCAGGAAACAAGGATAGGCAAATATGGATCAAACCATGTATTAAAGTCCAGTCAGGTAGAACCAGATAAGCAATAAGTGATATAGAGAAGCGCAAAACTAAAACAAAATAAGCTTCTCTGTGCAGCTTTAAATAAATGATATCTAGAATATTGTGTAAAAGTGTTAGTGGAAAAATATAAAGCGCAATAGAGTGCTGGCACACAATGAACTTATACTGTACTAAGATTGACCCAGTGAAAGTGGTGTGAAAGTGGTTAAGTGAACAAATCACTCACATATGTCTGCATAAAGATGGTCTGATCACGCGTGACTCTCTTAAAAAAACAAAGAGGAGTACATAGAATAATACAGTTTTAATGCACAAATGATTAGATTCAAGGGGGATGGACACACTCACATTCTCCCGAAAAGTAAATCACAATGAGTGCTTTAAGGGCACACTCTAGCCACTCTGGGACTCCCTCTGGAACCGAAAGAGTCATGGTGTAAGTCCCCGTTTGCCGCCAGGATACTGCGATCCACGTTGTTCAATGGCGGGTAACAAATCTAAGTAGCTCCCCAGCGTAGGAGTGAGAGCTGCCAGGGGAGGAAGTCAGGTATATTGTTCCCCATGAGTTTCTGACAAGTAATCAGTATGTCAGTGACTGTGAAGCATTATTGACAGATGTCTAATAAAGCACCTTTTTGTTTATAAAAGTTTTTGGCGCCCATCCTTCTTATATTCAAGCTTCCATGCTCCGGCTGCACTTACACATCACCCTGCAAAGGCCTGAGAGACTGAACACTGCAATGTATATAGTCAAATCTGATGTGACCTCCTTTAGAGCCGTGTAAGGATGGTTACATACAGGGGAGGATTATACCTACCTGCCGGACCGGGTGATTCCTTGAAGAGCGGCCCTCCTCCTTCAGCATCACGGCATCATGAGCCGTCACATTGTCATGGCAACGCGTTGCCATGTGAAGTTGTGAAGTCATTTGACATCGGGTCGCCATAACAATGTGATGCTGCAGGAGGACGGCCGCTCCGGAGAAGGTAAGATCTTCTCACCACTCACCCACCTCTCACCACACACACACTTACCTTGGGGTGAGTAGTGGTCCTGCCAGTCCGGGCACTCCCCAGCTTCCTCCTCTAGCTTCCTCCTCCGGTTGGATCCCGGCCCCTGACAGAATGAGGGAAGAGTATTGCAGGCGGTCAGGGACCTGGGGAACTTCCGGTCGCCACTGCTGGGGAGCCACCGCACCAGACCACCATACAGGCCAACTGGGGCAGCCCCAATCACCCGATAGGGCAATCCATCCATGGTTACATATATATGGAGTGAGATAATAGTCATAAGGCTCATCACAAAGCTGAAGGTGATCACTGAAGTGGTGACAAGCTTTCCCCCCTAAGGCTTCTGCCTCATTTGTTTCTGCTACACAGTCTCTTATTTTTAATTTGTTTTTTATGTGTTTCAAATGTTTTCTTTGTGTTGCTATTTGGTACTTTATTCATCTATTTCATGTCTGATGTCTTCTAGGTTTCATTTGATCCCAGTGTGCATTGTGCCTATTTGTTTAGTTTGTTCTGTAATTTCTGACGGGATTTTGTCCTATATAAAACCGTTGTTTATTCCTTTGTCAGTGTGTGCTCCTTCTCTTTCTTTTTTTTAATGCTCTGCTTCTATTTTATTTTACTGAGATCTTTGCACAGTATATGGTACTGGTACATTAAGCCTGACAGCATAATTTGAACAAAATGAAGCTGAATTGCTGGACTATCCAATTCTACAGTCTATAGATTGGCAGAATAAATTGCAAGTATCAACACTCATATGAGGAGTCAGCAATAAAATACGCATTCAATATACTGTACCTCACATCAAACTCAATCTTTTACATATGCTTTTACTACCTAATGTGCATAGTTAAAATGAAATCCAAGCTCATGATTTCCAATTTCTGTGCAGTAAATTGATTCAATAATATTATTTATATATATATATATATATCCTTTCAGAAATAGAAAGTTGTATTTATTTTTACTAGTACAATAGAAATGAAAACATTATTTCATATATTGTATATAGGAACCCTGATTATTAAAGTGTTTGGATGGAAGGAACGGAGTGCTTTATGAAGCTAGTGATTGTGTACAAAAGAAACACATGCAGTAAATGCGTACAATGAATGTGCACACACATTTAACGAATGATGTGCATCTTTATGCAATGTGATGCTCTCAAACAATTCGACAGTCAATTCATATGTAACCTTTTCTATGCATTTGTGTCAGGCTGGAATTGAAATGTATGCTTGCATATCTGATCTGATAAACCCAGCACAACATTACATAGACAATGGGAAAAAATAAAATGGAAAATATAAAGGGAAAAGGTATGATACCATTCATTGGATCAACCAATAGTTGGTACTGGCAGCATGCCAACGTTTCAACTTCACACGGTTCTTTCTTAGGCCCAGGACATCGTGAAATCAGCGTTGCTGAGGCGGGCTGAGCCGCGCTGAACAGATGCACAATGCCCCTGCATCTGTAATCAGCGCGGCTGTAGTTTCTCCCTCCGCATGCGTGCTGATGCGTGTGGAGGCTGAGAAACTTCCCCGAGACACGCAAGTTTGAAATTTGCCGCTCGGGGAAGCGGAGGAGCGGTCACGTGACCGCTCCCATCCAATGGGGCTGCAGCTGGTCCACCATTGTACAGAGCCACCAGACCAGAGAGAGGCAGCACAGGTGTGTGTGTGTGTGTGTGTGTGTGTGTGTGTGTGTGTGTGTGTATAAATGTCGGATCTAGTTAATGACTAGTTTCCTGGACCCCTTAACCAGTGCCTGGACGCCCCCGCTTCACAATATCTAAAGCAGCAATCCCGCCTGGGATCTTACCTGATCCGCAGTACCTCAATGTCCAGCTACCCTCATTCCTGCAATGTTATACATTGGAGGGGAGGTGTTAGGAATGCAGTTAAAGCAAAATAGTAATCTATTTACTGTTACGGTCCTGACAAATAGGCCTATCACTCCTGTCAGGACCAAAACATTGGTGAATAAATCCCTCTTTTGAATAAACCCATGAGCTACTGTTTTTCTATTGATTAGGACCTTTAACCAAATGGGGCCACGCTTGAGAGTTCTTGCACCCACACATACCACATTTACATTTTCATTTCTATTTTTCTAAGTGCTTGTATATAGTCTTTTGCATGTGTTATCTTCCTCGGGTATGGCAGTGGTTCAGAAAATCTAACATTACATACATTTTCTAGTATGCTGATTTACCTAGTGAGAAATGGATAATAGTTAAATTAGTTTACAAACTGATATATGACTATATATAACTGAAAAACAGAAACATATTTGACAATAATTCCACTAGAAGGCATGACTCAAATTTGGAGTCTCTTGTGAAACTTGTCCAATGTTACGTCAATATTTTATTGTATTGATTTTTGTTGTTCACTTTTCTCAACTAAAAAGAATGTCATATTATAAGTTTTTTTTTTTAATAATTTTTTTTTGTAAAAGTTACCACCCCACCCTCACCCCCCACAGTCCCATCCTCACGTCAGTGTTCCATCACCTATTTTTCTAGAAAAAAGCACTGTGTGTATATGTATATGTATATATATATATATATATATATACACATGAAATTCAGTCAGCACACTGTAATTGAAGATGTGGTAATAGCAGATGCTAGTCCCATAGAGAGTAAATATGATACGAACCAATCCAAAAACCAGTACTGGTCTTTGGATTGGTTCGTATCATATATATATATATATATATATATATATATATATATATATATATATACAGTGTTCGACAAATCACCCAAAGATCTACTCGCCCAACCAAAAAATCTACTCGCCACCTAGTCCCGCCCCCAACCCTAGTCCCGCCCACAACCTCGCTTTAAAATAAAATATATAAATAAAATACATTTAATAAATTCCTAGTCAGAACAACATTTGTTTTTGACATAAATGTATTTATTGTATTACATTATACTACAATTCGTCCTGGTTACGTGTGTGTGTGTGTGTAAATGTCGGATCTAGAAATAAAAGCCAGGTGTGAATGACTAGTTTCTTGAACCCCTTAACCAGTGTCTGGACGTCCCCGCTTCACAATATCTAAAGCAGCAAACCCGCCTGGGATCTTACCTGATCCGCAGTCCCTCAATGTCCAGGTACCCTCCTTCACCCAATGTTATACATTGGAGGGGAGGTGTTCCTTACCTGTCTTCTGTGTTAGGGGGGGTTCCAATGTCTTCCGTGTGAAGCTTGAGTCAGATCTGGAAGAAAGCAGTATAGGTTATTTCGGTGTAGTATAGGGCAGTTAAGATATATAGGGTAAATAAGAGATCCAGAATGTGAGAGTGTGGGAGAGAGAGAGTGTGTGGGAGAGAGAGAGAGTGTGTGGGAGAGAGAGAGTGTGTGGGAGAGAGAGAGAGTATGTGGGAGAGAGAGAGAGTGTGGGAGAGAGAGAGTGTGGGGGAGAGAGAGAGTGTGGGGGAGAGAGAGAGTGTGGGGGAGAGAGAGAGAGAGTGTGGGGGAGAGAGAGAGACTGTGGGGGAGAGAGAGAGAGAGAGTGTGTGGGGGGGAGAGAGAGAGAGAGTGTGGGGGGGAGAGAGAGAGAGTGTGGGGGGAGAGAGAGAGTGTGGGGGGGAGAGAGAGAGTGTGGGGGAGAGAGAGAGAGTGTGGGGGGGAGAGAGAGTGTGGGGGGGAGAGAGAGAGAGAGTGTGTGGGGGGAGAGAGAGAGTGTGGGGGGAGAGAGAGAGTGTGTGGGAGAGAGAGAGTGTGTGTGGAAGAGAGAGAGAGAGTGTGTGGAAGAGAAAGAGAGAGAGTGTGTGGGGGGGAGAGAGAGTGTGGGGGGGAGAGAGAGAGTGTGGGGGGAGAGAGAGGAAGAGTGTGGGGGGAGAGAGAGAGTGTGGGGGGGAGAGAGAGTGTGGGGGGGGAGAGAGAGTGTGTGGGGGGGGGAGAGAGAGTGTGTGGGGGGGGGGAGAGAGAGAGTGTGGGGGGGGAGAGAGAGAGTGTGGGGGGGAGAGAGAGAGTGTGGGGGGGAGAGACAGAGTGTGGGGGGGAGAGAGTGTGGGGGAGAGAGAGAGAGTGTGGGGAGGAGAGAGAGAGTGGGGGGGAGAGAGAGAGTGTGGGGGGGAGACACAGAGGGGGTGACACACAGAGGGGGGAAATGGTGGGTGACACACAGAGGGTGGGTGATACACAGAGAGAGAGGGTGGGTGACTGGCTGGGTGACTGGCTGGGTGGGTGACTGGCTTTGACTGGGTGGGTTGGTGACTGGGTGGGTGGGTGACTGACTGGCTGGCTGGGTGACTGACTGGCTGGCTGGGTGACTGACTGGCTGGCTGGGTGACTGACTGGCTGGGTGACTGACTGGCTGGCTGGGTGACTGACTGGCTGGGTGACTGACTGGTTGGGTGACTGACTGGCTGGGTGACTGACTGGCTGGGTAACTGACTGGCTGGGTGACTGACTGGCTGGGTGACTGACTGGCTGGGTGACTGACTGACTGGGGGGGGGGTGACTGACTGGGGGGGGCGACTGACTGGGGAGGGGGGTGACTGACTGGGGAGGGGGGTGACTGACCTGGGGGGGAGGGGTGACTGACTGGGGAGGGGGTGACTGACTAGGGGGGGTGACTGACTGGGGGGGTACCTCTGGTGTCACACACGTACTCCCACACACACATAAACACACACCCATATATACACACACACACACGCACGCACGCCCATATATACACTATACACACACACACACACACCCATATATACACACACACACACACCCATACAGTATATACACACACACCCATATATACACACACACAAGCACACACGGGGGGAAAGGCCGCGACCACCACCACCACGCTCCTCCCCCACCCACCCGCGCCCATCTCCCGCTCATGGGGGGGGGCAGGCCGACATCCCCCCCATACCTCACGCGGTCGTAGTGGAAGCTTTGGGGAGGTGGAGAGGTGGCAGGGTGGGTGGGAGTCACGTGGCGGGGCGCCCAACGGGACAGTCAGCCCCACCGTGGCCGCCACTGCCCTGCTCCTCCCGTCGGCATGTCCCGCAGTGCACGGGCAAACAGGTATGCACAATTAAGCTAGTCAGCCCGGTATCCGCCCACCCCACCTCATGCGGTGGGCTGCGTCGTCATGAAGTTAGCTGGCAGGGAGGCACGTGGTGAGGGAGGCATGTGGTGAGAGCGCCCCCCCCCCCCCTACGACAACCGGGCTGCAGCAGTGGGGCCTCCCGTCCCGGACAGCGATCGGTGAATCGAGGGACAGGAGGAGAGGAAGGGGACAGGAGGAGGGGGACAGGAGGAGGGGTGGGGGAGGGGACAGGAAGAAGGGGAGGGGAGCAGGGGACCGGAGAGGTAACGCAAAGGCGCGTACTGGCGGGAGAGGGCACGAGCAGAGGGTCGCAGTGGTGAGAAGGGAGCCATGTGGGGACCAGGGGGATCGCACGGGTTTGCTTGCAGGGACGGAGCAGAGGGGCCGCAGCATGGAGAGTACTTACCCTCCAACAGATCTCCAGGCAGAAAGAATGGCCGCTCGTTGGGGGCGGGCTCATATAGAGCCTGGCCGCGCACCCACAAAGCCTGGGAGCGCGCGCCAATCAGCTGTCAGGTAGGGGGAGGTTTTTTTTTTTCAGCGCGAGCAGGGAAATTTAAAAAAACAAACACGTGTGCTGCTTCGGCCAATATTTACTCGCCCGGAGGTTAAATCTACACCCCCCGGGCATGTAAATGTATATGATTGTCGAACACTGTATATATATATATATAGCAAATGAAATTTTACTGTATGCTCATTTGCATGTCTTAGACAGGTCTGCAACCCCGGCTTTCACCATTATCAGCACACAGCACACAGCACTTCCATTGCAGCAAGGGATTCTGGGAAATGACATGCAAATGAGCACACAGTGCCACATTTTGCTTCAAACCCATTCAACATGGTTCCCCTATAGGCTTAAGCTTGCTGCATGGTCACAGCTTTGAGCACAGCCAGGGTTAAGGCCTCGGGCATGGTCAGCGCCCCGTGCTGAGGCCCGCTGGTGCTTACCAGTGAGCCCCTGCAGCCGCAATGAGAGCGGCTTTAGCAGGGGCTCGCGCAAGCGTGCGGAAGTTTGGGTCTTAGGAGAATTTTAGATTCAAGCGCTCAAGGGAGCGCAGGGCCGGTCACGTGAGCGGTTCACCCAATGAGGGCGAACCAGCTCCGTGACGTCACTGGCCCGCCCCCTCATGCCCACGGACGGCGCGCTTACCAAGGCCAGGGAAAGCACCCGCTTTCCCTCAGCGTGCCTCCGTACGGCTGCTGCAACCCTGGACACAGCCTTAAGATGCATAGCCAGTAAGCCCACCCACAGACAGACTGTTTCGAATATATATATTCGCACCACCTTGAGAAAGGTTCCACTGGGGGACCGAAACGTTGGTTTTTGTGTCTTCTATCAAATATAGAACATTTTTGATTTACTTACCTGCGTGCTGTCCCTTGATGTCGTGTTGCAACCGGTATCGTATGGTCTATATATATATATATATATATATATATATATATATATATATATATATATTAGAACAGAGGGCAGTTGCACGTCCCTGAGGAAGGTCACACTTTGATGACCGAAACGTTGGATGCAGTGCCATGTATTTGTCTTGAATACAATATCTCTGGATTTCCCTGGCTGATGTGCTGTCTCATTTTTCCGGACCCCCATCTGGTAAAATCTTTCTGTGTATATATATGTATATATATGCAAATATAGCTGTATGCTCATCTGCATGTCTTAGGCAGGTCTGTAACCCTGCCTTTCCCCCATTATCACCCAGCATACAGCACTTCCACTGCAGCAAGGGATTCTGGGAAATGACATGCAAATGAGCACACAGTGTCACTTTTTGCCTCAATAACCATTTTTAACATGGTTCCCTATAGGCTTAAGCTTGCTGCATGGTCACCGCTTTGAGCACAGCCAGGGTTAAGGTGCATACCCAGAAAACCACCCACAGACAGCTGTTTCGACCTTGATGGGTCTCATCAGTGTGGGGTTGATTTTACTGGGAATATATATAATCACTTGTGAGCACATTCACATGTCTTAGACAGGACTGTAACCCTGCTTTTCAACCATTATCACCTAGCATACAGTGCTTCCACTGCAGCAATGGATTCTGGGAAATGACATGCAAATGAGCACACAATGTGTCACCTTTTGCCTGGAATATCCATTCACATGGAGCCCATATAAGCAAATGCAACGCTGTTCACACAACTTTTAAGCACAGCAAGATGCAAAGCAAGTCAAACCACTCACAGACATGTTTCAACCTTGATGGGTATCATCAGTGTGAGGTTGGTTTATACTTGCTTTGCAATTTTTCTAGGCTGGGTAGGTTTACATATACATTTTACGTTATGGTGGGTAAAAAAGGCAACACAAAAAACACCACAGTTAGCATATAGCCAATAAAGAATATCACTTGTGAGCACATTCACATGACTTAGGCTGCTTCCATAGAAGGACAAGCAGCGCTGAGGCGTGCGGACGCTCCGCGCTGAGCCCCTGCATCCTCAATGAGGATGCCTTGAGAGGGGGCTCACGCGAGCGTCCGCAGGCGTGCGGAGGCTTTGGAGTTTTCAGCCGAGCGCCAAGCTGTTTTTCAGCGCGCTGTCGGCTGAAAACATCTAATCAGCCTTAAGCAGCGTCAATGTCACGGCGCCGTGACGTCGGCGCCATGACATTGACGTCAGTGCGTCGAGGGCGATTGGCCCAGCGACGTCACTGCCCCGCCTCCAACCACCTCCCCCCGGCTCCCTTCGCGCACGCTGGCTCGCCTGCAAGTCCGTGGAATCGTGCAGATTTCAGCAGGCGAGCCTCAGCGTTAGCGCGCATCCGCTCTCCTCACCCCTCTATGGCCCGGGCCTTACACAGGTCTACAACCCTGCCTTTCAACCATTATCACCTAGCATACAGTGCTTCCACTGCAGCAAGGGATTCTGGGAAATGACATGCAAATGAGCACACAATATATGGTAAACCTTGCCAAATAGTAGTTATAAAAGATTTTGTTAGCTGTAGGGGCCCCCCAAATTTTGCAAATGTTGTTTTGAGTGAAGAAGTTAATATGGGTTTTAACTACCACCTAACAAAATCTTTAAGAACAATTTTTTTGGTAAGGTTTGTGTTTCTGGGAGCACTCATATATCCCAAATAACCTAGGTAACTAGTGGATGAAACAATTGCTAAACTAGATGACAGATTTAAACAAATGGTGCAGTTTAAGGACAAGTAAGGATTCATATTTGATGTTCAATCTTTGGCTAAAATGGGTGATGATAGCCTTGACAATTGATTTTTTTTTTAGTTTATATAAGCAACCACATGAAAAAGGCACTGCTTTAGCAACCCTTCAGTTTATTCACAGGTCTAACATTCAAGATACTATATTTACCCAAATGTATGTGTTGTTCTTCGCATTATTCACACTGTATCTGTGTCAGTTAAGTCTGGTGAGAGATCATTTTCAAAGTGGAAAATTATTTAAAAAAATTAAAATTATTTAAAAAAAATAAGCTCTTCTATGTCAGACGAGCGTGTAGTTGGATTAGCATTGATTTCAATTGAATACAAAAATTGTAGAAATTTAGATTATAGTGATCTAATTGAGGATTTAGCTTCCAATAAGGCTCAAACTTATATTCCAATAAATGTACCGTTGAATTTGAATAATCAATTAACTGGCTGTTAGCATCTATCTCATTATGATATCATCATGGAACGCTGCTTTTTGTCTTGGTAAGAGCATTACATTTGCAGGCTATAACCACAGTGACAATCAAAGCATTTTTTGTCTACTGTTTAGTTTAATTGTATTATAATGTGTTGTTTATTTAAATGTCTTTTTTAGGGTGCCCATTGATTGCCAATGTGTCTCTCTACTCCATTGAGAACATAGGTAACCACAGTGACAATCAATGGGTTTCTTGGCTAGTGTTTGTTTTTGTAATATATTGTAATTTGTATTTTATTTCATTGTGTATTTTTGTTATGCATTACAAATGGGCAAAAGTGGCAATAGCCATATTTGACTACTAGAGCTTTTGCACATTTGTGTGTGTGGTGATGGGGGTAGTGGGGTGGGGAATGGTGGTAGTTGCCCCGGGGAGGGTGGGGAGGGTTACTACCCACTAAGGTAATTAAGGGGTTACTGGCCAATAGCTATAAATGTTGGGGCCACAGAAGAGGAGGGGGAGGACGAGGATGTGGATGGCCTCCATTGTGTCAAGGATAAGTACAACTATTATTTACTACAGGGTGGCTGGCTATTGATTTATTTTGAATGGGCAAAAGCGCTATTAGTCATATATGGTGTGTGATGGAGGGGGGGTGGGATTGTTGTGGGTAGAGGGGGGTGAGTAGTAGGGTGTTCATTTGTTGCCAATGTGCCTTTCTGTGCCCTATTGAGGGCGTAGATAACCACAGTGACAATCATGGTTTAAATGGCTAGCATATTTTTTGTATAGTATTGTAATTTGTATTGTATGATATTTTATTTATTACACTGTACTGTATATTTGAATGGGTAAAAGCGCTATTAGCCATAGTAATATAAGGAGGCTTAACCACCCACCCTGGGGCAACTATCAAGGTGTTTAGGCCTCCTGGGTGGGTATTGGGAGGGGTTAACCCCTTTATTACTTTGGCAGTAGTAACCGCTAAGGTAATGAAGGGGTTAACCCCCCAAACTCAACCGGGAGGCCGAAACACCCACCCTGGGGCATCTGCAAGCTTCACCCATCCCCTCTACCACAAACAAACCAGTTACTGCCATTTAACCCCTTGATTACCTTAACAGTTAGCCACTAAGGTAATGAAGCTGGTCTGTAAATTGATTTGTATTACCTATGATTGAAGCAGGTCTCCAGAGCTGAAATGAATGCGGGTCAGCTGCGGAGACCTCCAGATTGAATCCTATGTAGTAAAAATAAATTATATACGGTACAAAGCCATTTCCAAGTGGTTCTGACATGTTATCAAAGCTTTCTGAATAGCTATGCATGCAGAATCGCTTGGAAAGTAAACTTAATAAGCGTTAAGACACTTATTGAAGCTACCTGAATAGGCCCCATTATTGTTACAGCTTTCAGAGTAATAGACAGTCTGCTGTTTGAAACTGAGGATCCGGGGGCCGCGGCATGGCCTCCCCTCACCTCACGTTCCGGCTGCTGCTGCTGCGGGACGCTCCCGACGTCGGCTCCCTCCAGTCTCGGCGGTTGAGGGACTCCCTCCTCGTCCCCGGCGGGCGGTTGCCGAACCGCAGGCGGCTCGAGCTGTGACGGCTGCTGCTGTTCACGGGCGCGCGACCGTCTCTGTTACAGAGCGCGCGCAGGATCTTTTTAATTTATTCACTGCTCCTGCAGTGAAGCTCCGCCCCCAACACACACACAAAGTTCAATTAGGCTCAAAGACTCCTCACCTGTATCCTCCTTTTGACAGCCTATCCAGGACAGCTCCATGCACTCCTCCAGGCCTGCCCCCTCTTCCTAGTGGTCAGCCACGCTTTATATTGCCTGTCCTGCCATTCATTCATTGCTCGACATAGTCTCCATTGCGGAGGTCTTCTCTGGCATTCTCTCTCTTTATTTGCACAGGACTCTACTTGGCTTGGCGGACGTCATCTCCTGGCTCTCTAATTCTGCTTGGACTCCAACCTTCCGGAATTCTCCTACCCCGACTTTGGCTAACGGCAACGACAACGGAACTTCTTTTACCGGTACCGGCAAGTATTGCTAGCAATCATCACCTGGCCTGGCAACGCCTATTCACCACACTCCGGACACGCTCCTTTTGCTGCGGTTGTGTGTTCCTTTACGTCCCCACCTCAGTATAAGGGACGGGTCTGGTCTGCGGGCAGCACCGGCGTAACAGAAACATGGCAATAGATCTGTTTGTGATACTTTGTTGCCAAAGTGCAGAGCTCAAAAAGGTGTGTGGCGGAGCCTGTTTCAAAAGAGGAAATGGATATGACTTTCTAAATGGTTGCTGTAGCAACCAAAGGATGATCAGTACATTACAAAATTCATTAAAAATGGCATTAGGAGTAAAATAATATGCAGACAGTATTATCTAACACTACAGAACTGATTTATATATAAAAAAAAAAAACATTGGATTTTTCACATTTTGATCCTTTAAAGGAGCAATCCATGCAATATCCTACCTACATGCATGTTTTTTAATAGAATAAATCAGTTTTGTAGTATTAGATAATACTATCTAAAATAAATTTAAATTAAACTCTTAATGCCATTTTCTATGAGTTTTAATATATAGAGCAGTACAAGATATTTGCAACACTTTACTGTTTGATAGTTTTTTGCAAATATTCCCAGCAGTTTGAACTGCAAACAGTAATGTTACCGTAGTTACCTTAGTAATATAAGAATACATTGTAGCTGCTGAGTTACACTGACTGAAGGATTGATTGAAACTGAAAGGCAGCCATTTAGTGAACCCTGGGAAGCAGGATTTTGCTGATCGATCATGGAAGAATTAATCGATTGGCAGTTTAGGTAATTCATTGTTAATAAAGGTAACCAAAGTCTGCATATATTAAAAGAAAAACAAGATTTTTTTTTAAGTGCTGCTTGGATTGCCTCTTTAAAAAATGATTACACAGGTGATTTTTTGCCACATTCACAATTGTATCTGGCAACTATGAACTGACACAGTTTGGCTAGCTTGTGTTCACTAGCAAAGATCTCACACATCTTGAGATTTTTTAGTGTATGATTCAGAATTTCTCAGCATATGGGCAGAAACTGCGACTGTACATGGAGACTTGCAATTAATTACCTTTGTTTCTCATTTCAGCTAGTGTACATGTCATCATTCCTCTACAAGAATACTGTATGTGTTGGTAAAAACCACATAGGAAAATATATCACGTTTTAAGGCTTTGCATTGCCAATCTCTTGATTATTGTAACATCTCAAGAGCTCTTTCAGAGAATTTGGTCACTGTCCAGACCAGGAAGAAAAATATGTGACATGCATTTCGGAAAGCTAATGTCCCTTAAAAGTTTAATTAAGCTCATTAAGCCCTTGTGAAAGTCAATCATAAAATAGTTAAAAGGAACACACTCATTGACCCCGCTAGTTGTAGACATTGTCAGTAATATTAGGGTATCATATTGTATAACACTTGCATGACTAAGCGTTCTAATGGAGAAGTACAATTCCTTTGCTTATGAGCAGTGCTTGTACATTATCTTTGTATGGAGATTTTATGCTGCCATGCACAACATTTTTAAGCTTACCTGAAAAGTGTGCCAGTAATTGAATTGGAACTTTGTTAAACGTTCGTCACCACCCAGGGGTGAACCTCTGACAGTGACAAGTTCCATTTAAGGCTGATGCTATAACTTGGGACGGGACACACAAAAAACCTTGTTTAACTAATCCCAAATGAACCATGTGATAATGTTAGATCTCCCTCTATGATACCAAAGTCACTAACAGACCAGCAATTTCGTCACTAGCACACGGTTACCCAGGAGTTAGACTAAGGCCGCGTCCATGTTTAGTGCTTGCGGGCGGAGGCGCGTTGAGGCGCGCTTCCACTCGGCACTGAGCCCCTACAGCCGCAATGAGAGCGGCTTTAGTAGGGGCTCGTCTACGCTTCTGTGCGCTTGCGGAAGCGCAGGTCTTAGGGGAATTGAAATTTTTCCCGCTTGCCGGAGCGCAGGGCCGGTCACGTGAGCGGTTCGCCCAATGAGGGCGAACCAGCTCCGTGACGTCACTGGCCCGCCCCCCTACACGCCCCTGACATGCCCCCGGACGGCGCGCGGACCAAGGCCAGGGAAAGCACCCGCTTTCCCTCAGCCTCCGCGCGCCTCAGCAAGCAAGAAGGCACCCTGGACGCAGCCTTAGATTGAAAACCCTTTGGGGCAGGGACTCCTTTTCCTAAATGTGTACTTTTGTGTGAGAGCAAGTGTGTGGATCCCTTGAGGAGTTCAGGACATTCCACTGACAATTTGGCGCCAGGTTTTTCTTTATTTTGTGTTATTCTGTTAGTACTGGCAGTATCACCGGGCAGCCAACCTTTATTACAAGTCATTATTATACTATCACACTGTGTTTTACACTTGAGCGCTAGTTCACAATTTTTTGTTCACCTTTTGTGTGAGAAGCGCTTATCAATATTATGTAACATGTATTACTGCTGTAAATCGCTATGTACATGAATGGTGGTATTAAGAAAGAGATACATGCAGTATTGGCAATCCCATTGTTAACCTGATCCAGTCCTTATAAAAAAAATAACTTTACACCTATTGCACTAGGATCCCTACAGTCCTACATTTCTATGGAAAATGGAGACTTGGAGAATCAAGATTAGACGGCTTTCTCATGATAATATGGAGCTAGATTGGTATTTATCAGAATTGCTTTGCAGATTTACCAAAGACACAGTGTGTAAAAGTATATATAATTATACACACAGAAAAAGAAAAACCACTCTGGAAACTAAAATGATGGGACCCAATAAAGATTAGAGAAATACTAACAAAATATTATAAGTATAAATAACGTTAACTCTAATGGTGCTGTTAGGTGAATAATATATAAGAGGGGGAAAAGGAGAACGAAACTCCAAAATAAGCACTCAGGTATACTAAAAAATACAAAACGTTTATTTAGACTAAAACATAAAAAACACAAAAAAAATCTCTGATTGACACAAATAAGAGACAATGAGTTCTCATACTGCAATAGCAAAACGTGGCGAGTACACTAAAAAGAGTATCTAAATCTTGAATGAAAGACTCAGCAGGGAAAGAAACATTTCTTCCCTGCAAAAGTCTGGACCGGCCAGTCTTCAAAGATCACATTATCACATGAAATGATCTACACGCAAGAAAATGTCTGCACTGAAAGTCCACATAACAAATTGAGACTCAAAATGCCCTCAATATGCATTAGAATGTACTATGCAGTTGTAAATCCCTTATAAACCAGATGCACATGATATACATTGAATACGTGTTCCCATGAAAAGGGTACTACAATACCACCATAAGGCACAGATGTAGAAATAGATGTAGGCAAGTCCAACGATATGAGACACATAAATGAAGAATCGCTCTCCAATGTAGAAAGTTCATTGCCACGGACTGGAGCAAGCAGAGAAAATAGGTTTCAGGTGTGCACGCCAGTGAGCGTCTCACGTCAGCCAAATCAGAGAGAATGTTCTAAGACCTGCCCCAACACGCGTTTCGCCACGGCTTCTTCTGGGGGCATGAGTGACACCTGTGAGGACCAATCTTATATCTCCTTCACAGTAAATAAACATACCAATCAGAACCCTTCAGTAATAATGGCACACTGCTGATGTTAGTTATTGCAACAGAGCATCCTAATTAGGAAGTCAAACAAAGAGAAACATGACAAAGAAAGCAGCCGCAACAAAGGAAAATATGCATGCTATTTGTAACGAGTGCTCACCACAAACAAGACGGGACCGCGAGGCTGAGGTGGGGATGTTGGAATACACTAAACCTCCAACCGCGAGGCCGCGTCCGGAGTGCAGAGTAAAGGTCGTGTAGCTGGGTTAGGATAGGAGAGATCAGAATGGTCGTATATACTCGCTGTGGTCAGGGATTGGAGAAGTCCATGGGTGTTCTGGGATCGGGAGCGGTTGCAGCAAGCCAGGGGGCCTGTTATGGGGCATTTTATTCCGGGCACAGGTGGAACACGCAGAGACAAATCCTTGTATGTCCTTGCGCATGCCAGGCTACCAAAAGGTCCATTCAGGAGATCGATGGTTCTTTAAGTGCCCGGGTGTCTGGAACTTTCAGAAGAATGGCCCCATTTCAGTACCTTCCTACGATAAGGTGTTGCGGTGAAGAGACGTCCCTCTGGGACGTGGAGACCTTCAGGAACACCAGAATGGATTTGTGCAATGTCTTCCAAGGAGTCAACAGTATTGGCAGAGATTAGAACTGGGTAGATAAGAAATAACAAAATTAAACCAAGAGAAGAAAAGGGACCATCTTGCTTGTCGCAACCCCAAGTGGCGAGTGCCTTCAATGTAGAGAAGTTTCTTATGGTCGGTGAGAATAGTAAACAGATTTTCGGTACCCTTGAGTAAATGCCTCCATTCCTCCAAACAGGCAGGCAGAGGCAAGTTGGAGCACCACTGCAAACAGTAGAAAAAAGAGACTGCAAGAGAGTGTGTCCCATGAATAAAAAAGCGCCATTTGTGACGTGTTCAAGCAGTGGACGGAGGGGGACAGATGGCGGGAAAATGCAGGTATATTAGATACCTGGTAAGTGATGATCATTATATTATGCACCTTGACAAAGAGCGTGTTGCTCGAAACGCGTTGGTGGGGGCCCGTGGGCTCGTTTTTGTAGCTGATGCCTTAATCCATTAAACATTTTTTATTTATGGGACACACTCTCTCGCAGGCTCTTTTTTCTACTGTTTGCACTGGTGCTCCAACTTTCCTTTGCCTGCGCCTGTTTGGATGTCGTGGAGAAACGGAAGCACTCACCTGTGGAGGAACATCATACGGAAGACCATACAAATGTGGGTTATATGACTCCTACACACCATATTATTTGCCTACATCGATGCTTATATGTCTGGACACCAGCCAGTGGGAGTTTTTACAACTCAAGAAGTGAAACTCCATCCAGCTATTCGATTCATAGTGGATAGTGGTGTAGTCATTATTTGACAATTGGTCTATACATTCATGTGTGATACTTCGAGGATTTGAACAGTGGAAATCTATTGCTCCAATTGTGTGCTTATATAAGCCATTGATCTTTGTTTGAGCACCATACAGCTTTTTCTCTCTCCATTCCTCCAAAGCCATCTTGATGGCTAACAGCTCACGATTGCCTAAGTCGTAGTTCTGTTCGGCAGAAAGGAATTTTTGGGAGAAGAAGGTACAGGGGTGCCATTTTGCTTCTGGAGACTTTCTTTGGGATAACACTGCTCCGACATCTGAAGCATCTACCTCCAGGGTAAAAGGCAGTCCTGGATTGAGGTGCACAAGCACCGGAGCTGAGACGAAGACATTCTTTAACTTCTCGAAGGTGTGGATGGCATCCAAAGACCACAGTGCCGTGTCAGCTCTTTTCTGTGTTAATGCTGTGATGGGCGCCACTACGGAAGAGAAGTTCTGTATGAACCTACGGTAATAGTTGGTGAATCCCAGTAACCTTTGTATGGCTTCCAGAGTTGTGGGCCGGGGCCAATCCAATACTCCTTCACCTTGGCAGGATCTATAGCTAGGCCTGTGTCTGAGATGATGTAGCCTAGGAAGGATGTCGTTGTCTGTGAAATTGACACTTCTCCAATTTTGCAAACAGGTGATTCTCGGAGACGTTGGAGTACCTGTTTGACATGGTCAGGATGATCCCGTATGGTTTTGGAGAAGATTAGTATGTCGTCTAAATACACAATGACGTATTGGTCGAGAAGATCCCTAAAAACTTAATTGACGAAATCTTGGAAGAATGCAGGAGCGTTACAAAGTCCAAAGGGCAGGACCAAATATTCGTAATGACCGTCCCGAGAATTGAAGGCCGTCTTCCACTCATCCCCCTGTCGTATTCTTTCTCCCGTAAGTCCAATTTGGTAAAAATGATGGAGCCCTGTAGCCTGTCAAAGTTTGATAATAAGGGGTAAGGGATACCGGTTCTTGATGGTGATTTTATTGAGCCCTTGATAGTCAATAAACGATCTGAGATATCCATCCTTTTTTTTGACAAAGAAAAACCCTGCACCTGCCAGGGATGAGGACTCCGAATAAAACCTTGCTGTAGATTCTCCTAGATGTACTCCATCATGGCTTTGGTCTCTAGAGGAGATAATTGGTAGGAACATCCTCGCGTAGGCACGGAGTCGGGTAATAACTAGATGGGGCAATCGAATGACCGGTGGGGTGGCAACTCCTCGGATTGAGCCTTATTGAAGACATCCTGAAATTCGGAATAAATCGTAGAGGGGTTACCTGTTTGGGTACGGAGGCCCCTCACAGGGCTTTGGATGGTAAGGAGCAATTCTGAGAGCAGTAGGAACTCCATTGAAACGATTGTGCCTCGGTTCAGTCGATCTGCGGGTTATGCCGCTGAAGCCACAGGAGTCCCAGAATAACGTCCACGATAGGTGTCTGAATGACATCTAATTGGATTGACTCGGTATGGTCTTCTCTGGTCTGTAATTGAAAGGGGATAGTTTGGAGAGAAATTAAAGCGGGTTGTAAAGGGCGGCCATCAATGGCCTCCAGGCTGACTGGGTGATTTTTGCGCACCAGAGGAATCTTATTCTTTTCCGCAAATCCCTGGTCAATTAAATTTCCCCCTGACCGAGAATTCAGGCAGGCCCGAGTGGTGGCTGTGAAGGTGTCGCCAGTTAAGGTGATGGGGATCAAAAGTCTGGTTGGTCTTTGGGGTGGAGAAGGAGACATAGTTCCCTCCCGGCTCTCACTGGGATTTCGCGTTTCCCAACTTGTGGGGACAGACGAGTACCTGGTCCCCAGCATTTCCGCACTACAGACAGAGACCGGCATCCCGTCTGCGCTGTTTCTCTCCTGGCGGCAATTTGTTGCCTGTGAGCTGCTACGGTTCCTCTGGATCCGGAGGTTTTAGGGGACCTGCGTAGAGGTTGCGGGAAGATTGCATACCTGTTTTGCATCAAGATCTCTCGGCTCTTCTCTCCTGTAGCCTCAAGTCCACTTGGATGCACAATCTTATGAGCTCCTCAAATTCCGTGGGGTGTTCCTGGGCAGCAAGTTTATCTTTGAGATTCTCTGAGAGGCCTTGCCGAATGCCACCGCCAATGCTTGATCATTCCAGCCGGTCTCAGCCACTACGGTCCGAAATTCGATTGCGTACCGGGGCACGGGGCGGCTGCCTTGGGATATATGAAACAGAGATGAAGCAGGTGTTACCTTGCATCCGGGTGTGTCGAATACTCTGCGGAATTCCGTGATGAAGCGGGTTATGTCGCCCGTGAGATCTGGCCTTTGTTCACAGATGGGTGAAGTCCACGCCAAAGCGTCATCCATGAGCAGCGAAATGATATAGGCCACCTTGGACCGCTGGGAAAGAAAGCGAGACGGCATCAGTTCAAACTGGATATCGCATTCATTCAAGAACCTGCGACAGCCAAGCGGTTCGCCGCCTTAGCGGTTGGGTGTAGGAAGTCAGGGTTCGGAGGCTGTATTTATGGGCATGACTGCGAGGGCAGACACCGCTGAGGGGAGGGAACCAGCAGGGACATGTGGTGCCTGATCTGTTATGCTTTGCACAGTCCATTGAATTTGCTCCATCCGCTGACTCTTCTGATCAAGATATTTCTCTAACTTCATGAACATGTCAGAATGTAGGTTCAAGACTCTACCCACCTCAGCGGGGTCCATGTTTGTGGGGCTGAGCATACTGTAATGAGTGCTCACCACAAACAGGATGGTACTGCGAGGCTGAGGTGGGGATGTCATGAAAGGGGCCTCTGATAACCCCTTCTGCCCTGACCTACTAGTGCCACCAGCATACCCTTGAGGATAGCTGCCAAATTCACATCCCGGTGCGCCCACTCTTATGCCTGAGCACCCCAATTAATCCTTGATTTGTGGGCCCTGAGAGCTGCTGTGGTGTGGGATCCTGCATGGGTATCCCCCAGACAAATCCAATAACCCCCCTTGGCCTGACTCACTTAATGGGAACCCTTCCATTACACTAGGGGTTCCCAGGGATATAGGCCTAGCTTCACCCACCTGGGCTAGGGTGGGGGTAGCTAGAACCAGGGGAGCTGTGGGAAACACAGGAGCCAAGGCCTTTCTCTTACCCTGTCATTCTTGTTGTTAGACCACTCCTTGCCCCACGACCCATCGGAACTTCAGGCTCAGCTTGCCTAGCAAAGGGTCCAGCGCGCATAAGCGCACGTCGCTCAGGTGGGTCCTGCAAAGGGAATCACCTGAGACCCTGCATCCTTGGCTACACCTTCCGCTCTGACAGCTTTGCCTGTGGCCTAGCATAGGGGTGCGCAAACTGGGGGGTGCGCCACCCAGGAGGGGCGGGAGATTTGTCTAGGGGGGGCGTGGCCGTTTGCAGAGGTCCCATGCTCTTCCCCCAGGCATTTAAATTAAATGCCGGGGGATCGCATGAGGCCTCTGCAACAATAATACTTACCGGGATTCAGACGCTGTGACGTGTCTCCATGGCAACGCAGCGTCAAATGACGCTGTGGGGTCATGTGATGTAACAGGCGTCGCAAGGTGGGGGCTCGAGCTCCGGAGCAAGCAGACAGGGGGGCGCAGCAGGAAAAGTTTGCTCTCCCCTGGCCTAGCGTATATGCACGTGTACCGCTCAGGCACCTCAGGTGACTCTGAGCGGAACCCCTCCGACCCGCCACTACCACCAGCATCGGTCGTGCCCCCGAGCAGACCCGCCAACCAAACATCCTCCCGTGATCGGGCCTCGACCTGCAGTCTCTCACCTAGCTCCTGCACTGCTGGAGCGGACAGCTGGAAACTTTGTTAGCAAGGCATGGGATGATTTCCTGCCCTTGCCAAGGCCTGATATACCTTTCCCAGTAGCTCTCCCCCTCACCGCGTCACCAACTGGCCGGTAAGACGGGAGAGAGAGAGGGGGGGGGGAGGAGGTAATGGGGGAGACTAGCCATAACGTTCATGCCGCCCTGTTGCCGCGGGGGCTCAAGGATGCTTTGCAGTTTTACAAATGGAATTACCATTAAGTGGTAAATAAAATATATTAAATAAGGGGCAACAACTTAAATGTTTGGAATAAGTGATTTAAGTGAATGGATGTTAACGCATTGTCAATGTGAGCTACCCCAATTCTCACTATTTTGAATATGGGCTTTAAATGGTAAAATCAATACTTCCATGATTATTTTATTTTAAACTGCTTAAATGCTATCAAAATTAACTGAAATGCTACAGCGTAAAACTAAGGGTAAGAATCACAGCAGAAAGCATGATTGTTACATCAACACCCAAAGGGAAGTGGGGGAGGGGAGTGGAAGGGGTCCTATTTCTCAGAGTCTCTGATCTGCAAACCGGTTTAAAAACAGAACAAGTATAATGAAAGAAAACAATGTCAACGAAAGCAAGGGGGTTTGTTTAAATAAATATAATGCTAATATTCTTTTCTACTTTTTTTTTTTTTTGCATCACTATTGCCTTAGATTTGAAGCCGGCTGACTTGGATAAAGAACCTGTAATGGGTTTGCTTAACCCATTCACTGCCAGAGAGGCTCTGCAATGCATCGCCTGCCTGGCTGCAAAAAGGTTACAATTAGGCAGGGGAGGTGCTGTATGCAGAGGTAGCAGTATCGCATGCTTCCTCCTAATATAAGGCAGTTCCTAATCGCCAAAGAAGAGAGAGAACGGTGGAGATAAGCTTGGACCCCTGATGAATTTGCTGAACCTGGTCGAGGAACGGCTAAAACGGCCTAATATTCATGTTGCATAAATACAAATGACTACGTCTGCATACATAATAAAGCGCAGCAAATGCATCAGCATGATCTTTCCATTATTCAGGCTCCGTATTCCTTTTCATACGCGATGCGTGTACCGATTTGCACATATATATCCCCACGTGTGCAGCCTGACATATTAGCAATGCCTAAGTACGTGCATGCACTATATTATGGATGGGTGTGTTTATCAAGGAATGTCTTCATGCGGGTATCATGTGAGAACCAGTTCTGGCCCAAACTGCTGCATGATCAGGACAAAGAGATGATGTTACAGTCTGGTTTCTACGGCAACAGAGGAGGGGGTAGTTAAAACCAAAACGCTGACAATATCCAGGCTGATTATTTTAGTGTTATTCATGTTTCTAAAATCCTAATTTCCTGAAAAGTGTGAATATATGTGTTATTTTCTCCCCCCTCCACTGACAATTCATTTTGAAATACACACATGTATATGTTTGTATAGTAACATATCTTTTTCTTGGCTCGGCTGCTAAGAGGAAGGAACACGACACACAGGCCTCGTTTTCTGCATGTAAAATGTGTGTGTTCTTTAAAAGCCAGTGGTTGGCTGGTTTTCCGGACATGATGTGGTTGAAGCTGTCATCGTAATGGAAATTCATTGCTGTAGCTATGGTAAATCGAGTTTTCTGCCTGTGCTGAATGCATTAGTCTAATGAGATGTTTGCAGCTGGAGAGCTGAACTGCTGGAGACTTACAGCTTGCTAGCAGACAGGGAGAAGATGGCTTTTGCATTGGTTTGTGTGCATGTGTTGGCAGTCATCTGTCCTTCAGGTCTAAACACCAGTGCTCTGTAAAGAAACGGATAACTGTTCTATAAAAGGCAATAGGTAAGACATTGTTTTTACCTGCTATTATTTTCTGTTGTTTTGTACGGACAGTATTTAGGCTTGTATATTTTCCTAGAAAGGCTACAGCTATGTGGAGTCACAGTTATGTATGTATGTGATCAACTCATGTAGATGTGTGTATTTATTTGTATGTGTTTAATACATATACATATATATGTGTGTGTACTGTATATGTGTGTATATATATATATATATATATATATACACACATTTACACACACATAATGTATAATAAATATATATTATGCATACCCCTCTGTTTAATCATGTATATATTAATGTTTATGTATATTATCCTGTATGCCTCTCTGTCTAATCATATGATATAGCCCAGTGTTTGAATTCCCACGTCAAATACAAGTAAACTGAGAAGTATATTCCATTCAGTATTATCAATGCAATTTGACATTTCCTCTGTGTATTTGTCTTTCTGCTAGTGTGAAAAATCAGACTTCGAGTTGCTTTATCATTTATTGCATCTAGAACAAATTACATTTCCTATACAAGAGGGTTTTGGATGTTTTTTTTGTATTTACGTATCAATATGGATTATTATAACAAGTTATTTGTGTTGGGAGTGGGTGATGTATGTATTTTAAAGCTATTTTAATGCATATGTCACTTTATGTCTAGAATTCCTCCTCTACCACACCAAGTTGCAGGGAAACAATGATTATTTATTATAGAGAGGGAGCTTTACTAGTTGGTCAGTGTTATAATAGTGACACTTCCACTATCAGTCCAGTAAGGACCATGTTGGAGCTGCAGCTTTATTCTCATCTGCTCTTCAAAATAGGAAAAATAGATGTCTCCATAGATGATGCCTTTTGAGGGTTTTTAGCTTGTAACGCAGAACTTAAATGTCAGTCAGACTGGCTATGGATCCCTTTCGCCAATATCGAATGATCCGATGTCTTTATTACTGTTGTTTTCATTTAATCACATTTTAATCACATATCCTAATATCTTAGAAAATCCAATAAAGCCAAATGAGAGATGATGGCCCCTCCCACTGATTTAAAGGCCATTAACCTCCGTTAGTGCTTTAAGAACCAACCATGCACTGGAAATTAATTGTTCGCTATTATTAATGAGGTTTGGCTTTAATGTTGTTAGCAATAGCAAATGACTATAGGTGGGCATTTTCTGGGAGCTTGGCAGTGTGAAAAGCTTGGCAGAAGTTATACCTAGGGCCATCCCATTATACAGATGTTACAGACGGCAGGTGTCGTAGGCATTTTTATTAGTCATTAGACCATTTCCTTTAAGTTTAACGCAAACTGCCGAGGCTGCTTCATTAATATGCATGAAGTATAAAAGAACTAGATTAATGGGTGTCATCATTCATAGCTATAGCAAATATGGAGAACTAGCAGAAAATATGTGAGGGTCATTAATTAAAGTGTCAAATTGGACGGCTGTTGCCCAATTGACCCAATACACCTCATTTTTTTTGTAGCACATATTAGCCATATTATTGGGATTTGCACTAGTGACGTTACTTAATTACAACGAGACATAAACGGAACTGTAGTATATGGAATGATTTCAGATGAATTGAAAGCACTCGTAACACCTCTTGCATCCTTATCTTTCACTTTATGAAAGTAGAGAGTCAGCAGCCAAGTGCTAGGCTTTGTAACATTTTCGGGCCTATGTTCTAAGCATTGCAAACGTAGTCTTTGTCGCAAAACCGGCGCGCCTAAATCTAATTTTAAATTGCGCTCGTGCACGTCTATGTACTATGTCTCAATCTGTGCCAGCAGCGTCAAAAAGGAATTTTTATATTGTTTTGTATACTGCGCTAGGCATATGGGGGATAATTGGGCTACAGGAGAATGTTTCTGCATGCCAAAAAAATGGAGAAAGTGCCTCAAAATAGTCCATCATGTTCGATTTGGCATAAACCCTAAAAAGCCTCTTAATAGTGTTAGTGCAGAATTAAAATGCTATGTATCAGACTAAAAATGTAGTTGACGTTGCACGCATTTAATAATATATACAAACAAAAAGTGTTATTTTTACAGTATGGCTATTATACATAATATTACACTAATAATTTATATTTAGTAACACTAGTTACAAATGTTTAAAAAACAACATATAATTCTGTTTTTATTTCAATTGTATTAATCATGTATTCAACATGTGTAAAAACGAATTTCAAACAACAAATTATGCGTCATACGTATAAAGTCTTCATACCTACTATGCATATTTTATGAAGGTTTGTATTACTTTTTAGCAATTTTGACACACAACAAAATGTCAAATATGTCCACTAAAAAGGTATCACTAACCACAGAGGTGTAATGCTGCTCGATACATATTTTACAATATGCAACTACATTAACATTTTAATCTTGTAATTGAAGATACATACAGTATTGTTATGTAAGGCTGAAAGGTCAATTCTAAACTGCACCACAATGAATAACAGTAAATGTACAATACATACACAATGACTGCCACACACAGAATGGTGAACATTTTGTGATTTTAAAAGAAAATTGTTGGATAATTTAAAAATGCAGGAGTAAGGAAAAGTAAATGTTAATACAGATACAGCGTTATATAATACATTTTTTGGTATAAGTGAATATCCCATTTAATCGTGCAGCTGAATTTTCTAACATGGCACACATTTACTACACAAACAGACAGGAAGTGCAGTAGGATTGATTGTTAATGAATGTCCTTGCCTGTGTCATGTTACACATACACATACGATAAGCTGAATATGCAAACCACCATCTAGTATCCTAGCAACCTAAATAGCATAATGTCATCCTTCCAGTAGTGTACTTTAGACCTGCATGTATAGAGCAAGGAGAATTTCACATGTTGTCTGTCGACAAAGGGCTGTTTTATTCTCTTTAAAAAAAAAAGATTTTATAGTCTCACTTGAATAATTGTGATATATATAGATATATATTTTACAATCTGTGATTGGTGTATGCCTTGCTGAATATTTACTAAGCAGGGTGCTCCCATTTGTTCAAATAAGGGTGGGTCTAGTCCAGGAGAGCTGCACTATTTAAGTAAGTAACCAATTACAGTGAAAAACACAATATTTATTTCTATAACATTCTGTATGTATGTGTATATATATATATATATATATATATATATATACATATATATACATACATATATATACATATACACACATATATATATATATATATACAAATAGGTCCGGAAATAATTGGACACTGACACAATTTTCATAATTTTGGCTCTGTACGCCACCACAATGGATTTGAAATGAAACAACCGAGATGCAATAGAAGTGCAGACTTACAGCTTTAATTTAAGGGGTCGAACATAAATATCGTATGAAACGTTTAGGAATTGCAACCATTTTCATACACAGTCCCCTTATTTCAGGGGCTCAAATGTAATTGGACAAATTAACACAATCATAAATAAAATGTTAATTTTGAATACTTTATCGAGAATCCTTTGCAGGCAATGACTGATTGAAGTCTGGAACGCATGGACATCACGAAACGCTGGGTTTCCTCCTTTGTGATGCTTTGCAGGCCTTTACTGCAGCCGTCTTCAGTTGTTGTTTGTTCGTGGGTCTTTCTGCCTTATGTTTTGTCTTCAGCAAGTGAAATGCATGCTCGATCGGGTTGAGATCAGGTGATTGACTCGGCCATTGCAGAATATTCCACTTCTTTGCCTTAAAAAAACTCCTGGGTTGCTATCCCAGTATGTTTTGGGTCATTGACCATCTGTAAAGTGATGCGCTGTCCAATCAACTTCGCTGAATTTGGCTGAATCTGAGCAGACAATATATCCCTATACACTTCAGAATTCATCCGGCTGATTCTGTCTTCTGTCACATCATCAATAACCACTAGTGACCCAGTGCCATTTGTAAGCCATGCATGCCCATGCCATCACACTGCCTCCACCGTGTTTTACAGATGATGTGGTATGCTTCGGATCATGAGCCGTTCCAAGCCTTCTCCATACTTTCTTCTTCCCATCATTCTGGTACAGGTTGATCTTAGTTTCATCTGTCCAAAGAATGGTGTTCCAGAACTGGGCTGGCTTTTTTTTTTTTTTTAACAAACAATTTTATTGGTTTTCATGGAGGGTTACAGGCAACAATCCAATAAATTTACACGAGGTGTGTTTACAACCGTTTGTACATACATTAAGGCGGGCAATCTTCCTAGACAAGGAAGCTTTGCAGGAATAAACAGAAACTCCTCCTTATTTTAAAGAAGAAATATGAGGATAGTGTGTAGCAGATAGAGAAAGAGAAAAAGAAAAGGGTGAAGAGAAGGGGGGGAGGGTAGGAGGCTTTTTTAAATATTGTTTGGCAAAGTCTAATCTTGCCTTTCTATTCTTGAGGCCTATGAATGGTTTGCATCTTGTGGTAAATCCTCTGTATTTGCTCTCGTGAAGTCTTCTCTTTATGGTAGACTTGGATAATGATACGCCTACCTCCTGGAGAGTGTTCTTCACTTGACTGGATGTTGTGAAGGGGTTTTTCTTTACCATGGAAAAGATCCTACGATCATCCACCACTGTTGTCTTCCGTGGACGTCCAGGCCTTTTTGTGTTGCAGAGCTCACCAGTGCGTTCTTTTTTTCTCAGAATGTACCAAACTGTTGATTTGGCCACTCCTAATGTTCCTGCTATCTCTCTGAAGGATTTTCTTTTTTTAAGCAGCCTAAGGATGCCGTTTCACTTGCATTGAGAGCTCCTTTGACCGCATGTTGTGGGTTCACAGCAACAGCTTCCAAATGCGAATGCCACACCTGGAATCAACTCCAGACCTTTTACCTGCTTAATTGATGATGAAATAACGAAAGAATAGCCCACACCTGTCCATGAAACAGCTTTTGAGTCAATTGTCCAATTACTTTTAGTCCCTTGAAAAAGAGGGGGCTACATATTAAAGAGATTTGGATTTGGATCCAATTTGGATGTGAATACTCTCACATTAAAGCTGATAGACTGCACTTTAACCCTATATTCATTATTTAACTGTAACTTGAATTTATTTTGGTACACAGTCAAAATAACAAAACTTGTATCAGTGTCCAATTATTTCCGGACCTAACTGTATAAATATGAAAATGGACCGGCACTCCTTGATACTTCAAGAACAATTCCATTTATTACAAGAAAACAAGCAACGTTTCAGTGCCCCCTGGGACCGTTCTAATTTTTTATAATAAAGTTAATTGTTTTTGAAGTATCGAGGAGTGCTGATCCATTTTCTTCATTTGTATCCAGTAACACTGACTGGAGCATTTAGGAGTGCCATACCACTACTATTTCCGGTGTGTGTGTGTGTGTGTGTGTGTGTGTGTGTGTGTGTGTGTGTGTGTGTGTGTGTGTGTGTGTGTGTAACAGGGAATTATCTCTGTTGAAGAAACTATCTGTAAAATACAGCAGGGATCTGGTTAAGTGCAGCAAGCGATTAACCAGACTCCACCTTGCCAATTAAATCTGTAAGAAAAGCCTCCTGTTGGAAACAGGAGATTCCTTAGCTCACATTTGGGCTGACAGAAGGAGAGCAGAGAAGCCTGCACACAGACACTGTCTTAAGCACAGAGGCTGTGCTAAGATCAAGACAACCAGACAGCCAGATTTCCTGACACAGAGGACCCAGGAACATGCCAGAGACTGACATGGAGGGCCAGCTGCTTAAGGTACTTTCTGAGACTTTGGGGTGATAGGCTGCTAATGGGAATATCCCTCCAGTCCTGCAGATAGGGTCTGGGGAAGTAAGTTAGCCCTTACAAAGGGACAAGGGTTTGTTATTTTTGTATGTTTTGCCTGGATAAAGAAACAGGCTAATAAAGCCAAGATATCATTTCACCCAAATCTGTCTCCATTATATGTACCTCTGCACACGTCTCTTACAGTATGTATGTATGTATATATATATGTATACAGGGCAGGGACTGCGTCTGTAAAAAAAGTCTCTGTAAAGCGCTACGTAAAACTAGCAGCGCTATACAAGAACAAACAATTATTATTATTACTATATATTGTGTGTATATATATATATTTATATATATATATATATATATATATATACACTGTTAAGAAAAAACAGGAAGACTTTTATTTTTCGACATATTTGGCAGTAAAATCACAACATTTTCATTAAAATGTTTGCAATAATAGGTCTGTCACAGTAGATTATTACATTTAAAATTTATTTGATAATCTAATAAATATTCTTTGGAATTTGTGACGGCATGATGACCTCATCAAGTGCATAGGTATAAAATTATGTTTGGTGCAGAAAAGCACGTTACAAAGTCTTTGACAGAGAGCAATAATTATGGTCCTAAAGGATGGTCGATGGACTGAAAAAACGAATTCGTAAAAGAATATATTGTTCTGGAGCGGGAGCAGTTGGATCAACGCATTATCGATTATGCAATCAGAGAGTGGCGTTCTCATCTTCGGGCGTAGGTTACCGCAGAGGGAGGACATTTTGAACACACTCAGAACCAGACTTTGAATTGAAACTTTATAGTACTCTTAGTGTTTCAGATTAGATTACAACAGTTTAGCACATTTATGAGGTACAAAGGAAAAACTCCTATTTCTCGTTTAATGAACAGGAACCCACCACAGCGTATCTGGTACTTGTTGAAATAATACATATGTATTATGTTAGTACATCAATTTAGTTATCAGTTGATTGTCTACATTGTGCTTCTTATGTAGTGTTAATCTATATAACACACCTACAATCGTGCACATTTTCATTGGGATTGAGCGAGAAATATATAAGATATTATGAAAAATAAAAGGGATCCCTTTTTTCCTCTATGTGTGTACTGTACATGTGTACGTGTGTATGTATATATACTGTGTTTAATTTTTTGTTTCTTGTGAATCCCGATTTATTTTTTCTTCTTGAAATATACACAGTGTGAGCATTTTCCAGCATTCCCTACTCCTCATTCATTTATCATTTAGAAGAGATAAAAGATATTATGTGTTACGCTTTTTTCTATTTTATTTATTTTTTGTTATAGGAATATTCACCTCCAGTATTCCCGCCACTTTGAGAAATAAAAATGGCGGCGTCATTAATGGCGATCTAATGAGTAAGAGAAACATCTCTAAGATTTGATGTTTTCTCCTATTACTGTATGCTGCCTCTGCTCGTATCCTGGTCCTGAAAAAGAGTGTTAGTGGTGCTGCTAATATAAAACCAGGCTAATCCTGACCTTAGAGAAGACCCTACATTTCATCCAAGCTTAAAAGCAGCAATCCCTCTGCAGGAGGGTGTTACGACCGATAATTCTCCTATATAGGACTGCACAGATAGAATTGTCATTATTTTTAAAACGTATTTGCCCCCTCAGCAAGATGGCTGCTTCCTTCATCTGAGCGAATCATAAAGTGATCTCCTTGGACAGGAGTGGCCAACTCCAGTCCCCAAGGGCCACCAACACGTCACGGTTTTAAGGATATCCCTGCAGTAGCACAGGTGGTTCAATCAACGGCTGATTGAGCCACCTGTGCTGAAGCAGGGATATCCCCAATACCTGAACTGTTGGTGGCCCTTGAGGACTGGAACGCTGGCAGTTTTCCTATCTGGTGTCACTTTATGATCCCGAAAATGCTGTTAGAGTTTAATCACGCACGCCAGGTGGTGAGACTGGCAGCAATTCTTCACTTGGAACAACCCTCCCCCTCCCCGGCTCAAACAATGTAAAAACAATTGTATATATTTCATGGACGGCTGAAACAAAGCTTTATTTACAGCGTCAATCATTTTTCACTGACAGTGGGATTTGGGGCAAATAATTTTTTATCCCAGTTACTCACCTTACCCCAAATATTGTTTTGTGTACTTTTTCCTTTCTGGGAGGAAGCCAGGTAGAGTGTGGTGCCCGGATTTCCCCCCCACATGAGTTGATTACATGCCCGCCCATCTAGGCTCGATCATTCTCTGATTAAATTACTTTTCATTAAATTCTACATGAACTACAAAATGAATGTGCTCTTTTGGAGTGCTGTACACTTACATCTCTTTCCTTACCTCCAGCTATTCACTATACGCCTGCTTGTCCCTGCACAGGGCAGTCTTCTTTCCCCCCACACATACCTTTGCATCTCTTGCATGCCTTAAGCCTTTCTCCCTATAAGACCCTATTTCTGGACCTCACTTCTCACTGGTGCTCTCCAAGCTCCCACTTTCCATGTGTTCGAGGGCTGAAATAAAGCCCTCATTATCAAGGAAGCGTGGCAGTGGCATTGAAACACTCATACCTGTAGGTACAGCCCTCTCTTTGCCATTCTTTAAAGCAGAAGTCTGTGATGATCGCCCTTTTTTCCTGCATTTTACTTTTTTTATTTTACTTTCCAACGCTGCTTTTATTTTTTTTTAAATCTGACGCTTCGTCAGGATAAAATTCTAACATTATATGAGTTATTATTATTATTATTTATTTATAACGTGCCAACATATTCCAATAGGGTTGGAGGACGAAAACAATAAGTAATAAGCATTAACATACATTGTTACAGTAGGTAAGGAGGGCCCTGCCCAATGCAGCTTACTATCTATAAGGGTGGATACTGAGGAATAAGAAGCTCGGTGTGTTTTGGATGGCTGCTTGTTAAGTGAAGGAGTTGGCGTTGGGGAAGTAGTATGTGGGATTGTGCGGAGGCAGAGCTGTGAGAGCAGTGTAATGTGTGAAGATGGAAATGCTCCAATATGCATCTGAAATACTTTACCCGAGACCAGTAACAGAGCAGCTGTAACATCAGTAAACGGCTGACTCCCTTTGGCTGCCCTTCGTTGCCAGGCTTCTGTCGATAGTGAAGGGGGGGAGGGGTATTGATGCTTTAAGAACGTGTTATCCTCTGTTGCTGGGTACGTCTCCTCAAACCAGAGCACTTAGATTATAAGATCTATAGGTCAGTAATTCCCTTATGTTTATTTCCATGGCTGATGCTTTTTATCCCTTTATTTTACATACTGTATAGACCCTACCGTACATTCTTACACATCTGTATGCTTCTTCAGGAACTCACTGCATATATAGTTAGTGCTATATCCAGATGAATAAATAATTGGAAATAAAGTAAAACTAAAGGACAGCTTAGTTTATTTAGATTTTTTCAAAAGTGTCACAGAGACCATGTTTCCTAAATGTTACGTTTAAATACATTGGATGAAAATCAGAGCATATTGCATGAGAATCTATACAACTGGCAATTTGCATTATTAAAACATTACGTCTGCAAAAGGAAAACAGATTTTCTTTAAACTATTTTTACATCTCATACTTAAATTCCTGTTTTATTGGTCAGATGGTATTTTAAAGATTTGTGACGCTTTTCACCAACATGGTGTATATAGCCAGCGTGCCCTAAGGGGGAAAAAACTACAGTGATGTGCTACTAGTGATTATCAAACCTCTCCTTTGGGCCTGAGACAGACCAGGTTTCTGAAGCGGTCACCCAACATTCTGTTCATATTCACCTGTGTGCAAGTGTATTGGTTAATGTTAACACTTTGAGTGGTCCCTGAAAATCACTGAGCTAGACAGAACACTACTTCTTTGTTTAAATACCGAAGACATTTGTCCTTTTTTTTTTACAATCAAAGTCAGGGCGTGAAATATTTTTTCGGAATGGCTTCCCAACGGTCAGGCAGTTTTAGGCTGAGTCCCCGGTGGTGACGGCAGCGTGGGCAGGGTCCAGCGGGTCTTGTTGTCTTGACTGACGAAACGCGTGGCGCGTCAGCCAGCAGGGAAGACAAGAAATGTGTCTCCCCATGCGGCGACGTGGTCACGTGGTGTGCTGGGAGCCAATGGCAGGGCAGATAGTTTGGACCAATGGGAGCACAGTTAGTGTAGACCAATGGCAGTGCAGTATTTTCAAAACAATGAGAGGGAAAATCTCTGGTGGTAGTAATACAGTTCTTTGTGCTCCAACCCTGCAGCTTGTGCCTTGCTTGCTGCTTGCGGCATTATTATTATTATTATTTTATTCTTATTACTTACTATTATACTTGTAATTATAGGCTAAAGCTGGTCAATTCTGGGAATTATTGAAATCCCTGCTCTCTGATAGGTTAAAATTCTGGGCATTATCCAATCAGTAATGGGCCAGAATTTTTGGCACCCTGCCAAGTTTTTCAGCCAATCAGCTTTCAGTTTTCATTCACAACAGTGAAATTTGATCTTAGACAGGGGAGGTGATTGGACAGAAGGCACCAGCCAGGTACTGACTCCTCCCCCACCCTGCCTACAGAGAGCTCCGAACAGGAGAGTGAGGGGAAAGGTTTGTGTGTCTGTTGTGTGTTTTGTGGGTGTAAAGGGGGTCAGCAGAGTGTTTTATGAGTGTGTCTTCTGTTGGTGTGGGTGTAGGGGGGGCCGCAGAGTCTTGTTGGTGTGTGTCTGCTGTGTGTGTTTTGTTGGTGTAGAGGGGGAGCTGCTTGTGTGTGTGTCTTAAGTGTGTGTTTTGTGGGTGGAGGAGGGGTGCAGAGTGCTTTGTTTGTGTGTGTGTCCGCAGTGTGTGGGTTTACAGGGAGGTGCAGTGGTTGTAGGGAGGGGGCTGCTGGTGTGTGTTTTGTGAATGTAGAGGTGGCAGAGTCTGTTTTGTTGATGTGTGTATATCTGCAGTGTATGTTTTGTAGGTGCAGAGGGGGCTGCAGTGTGTGTTTTGTGGGTGGAGGAGGGTGCAGAGTGTTTTGTGTGCCTGTAGTGTGTGTTGTTTTGTGGATGTAGAGCTGTTAGAGTCTGTTGCTTTGTGGGTGTAGAGGGGGGGGGGCTGCAGTGTGTGTTTTGTGGGTGGAGGAGGAGTGCAGAGTGTTTTGTGTGTGTGTCTGTCTGCAGTGTGTGGGTTTACATGGGGGTTGCAGTGGGTGTAGAGTGGAGCTGCTGGTGTGTGTTTTATGGATGTAGAGGGGGCAGTAGTCTTTTTTGTTGGTGTGTGTGTTTGCTGCATTGTGTTTTGTGGGTGTAGAGGGGGGCTGCAGTGTGTGTGTGTGTGTGTGTGTGTGTGTGTGTGTGTGTGTGTGTGGTGGAGGAGGGCTGCAGAGTGTGTTTTGGTGTGTGTGTGCAGTGTGTTTGTGGGTGTAGAGGGGGGCTGCTGTGTGAGTTTTTTGAGTAGAGGGTGGAGGAGGGCTCCAGTGTGTTTTGTGGGTGTAGATGGAGGGCTGCACAGTGTGTAGGGGGGGACTGCAGAGTGTGTTTGTGTATATAGAGGGGTTTACAGAGTCTGTGTGTGTCTGTCTGTCTATAGAGGGGGCTGTGTGTATGTACAATTTCCTTTGAATAAACTTGCAGTAAAAGCAAAAGAATGTAGACAATCATGCTGATAAAAATCAATATGACTACAAAAATGTATCTTTTTTATGAAAAATGTAAACAAATTTAAAATAAGCCTGTATTTAGCCTATAATAGTAATAATCCCGTGGCTCGCAAGTTTACAATGCTTTAACCAAAGGGTTAATCTAAATGGCCATTTTTCAAGAGAATATATAAGTATTTTACTGTGTATTTCTGTCATGTTGTATGTAGCATTGGGCTTCTCTGTCGTCTGTTGTATACATATGCCACGCTCAATAGCACTCCTTTTTGACACTTATACTGTATACATGTATATATTTTGTGGGGGCTCAGGGGTTCCCAAAAAGAGTTTGCTGGGGTTTTGTGTTTTGTTAAACTATTCACAGCTGTTTCAGCTGTTGGGGGTTAGTCGCTCCTCCCTCCCAGGTTTTAAGCTCACCCCTCCCCACTTCCCAAGTCAGCAGGTCCTTTTCATTTTACTGGATATAGATCCAATGTGGTCTTTCTCCCTCCTAATAGAGGTAAATGAGAATTTTAATCCTAATAGAGATATATTAGTATTTTATCTGGTAGTGTTAGGACTTGCGAACAGGTGTCTGCCTTGTCGTGGCTTGCAAGCTTACAACGCTTTGGCCAAAGGGTTCAACTAAATGATCTTTTTTCAAGAGAATAAATAAGTATTTTACTGTGTATTTTTGTCATGTTGGATGTAGCATTGGGCTTCTCTGTCGTCTGTTCTATACATTTGCCACGCTCAGTAGCTCTCCTTTTTGACACTTATATACATATATATATTGTGGGGGCTCAGGGTGCCCAAAAAGAGCTTGCTGGGGTTTGTGTTTTGTACATCTGTATGATGACACAATTGATAGGAAGTAAATATCTGTATATAAATATATATTTAGTTATACACATACAATATATATATGAGAATGTAATATATGTACACATCTGTGAACAGGGAGCAGAGCTATATACAGGGTATATATTCAGCTGTAAATAGAGGGTTACACAGCTATTTAATATGCAAGCAGTATGCATGTGTGTGCATACTGTATGCATTTTGAGTCCCAGGAGGGACTGAAATGTCAATCTAAATAAATCATCACTTTATTTCTTCTATTCGAGTGTGCTGGTTCATGTGTTCCTGCTAATTCCACTCATCCATGCAGATCAGATCTGTACCATCCAGAACTATTATATATATAATGGATATATATATATATATATATACACATACACACACACACACACACACACACCAAAAGAAAATTATATATATAGCAGAAAATAGCCGTGTTAGTCCAGTTGCGATAGTGCAGAATAAATGAGTTCTTCAGTATTCGGTGATACCTTTTTTATTTGGACTAACAAATTATGTCATAGGACAAGCTTTCGAGAGTTATCCTCTCTTCTTCAGGTCAAGCAATACTGATATACAAAGGGTTCAATGGCTAAAACTGTGGAGGGGAAAAAAAACAAAAAAACCCAGATATTTACTCTAGATAAGGTAGGGTGTTAAGTGTTTGTAGCCAAGGGATCCCTTAGTTGAAGTGTCACGCACATCCTCTTTCAAGCAAAGATAGCCTTCTTCATAATCTTGACTATTCCAATGGCCCTACCTAGATAAGGGTCACTCTCCCCTAACTTTAAAGCAACAAAAGGTGACCATATTTCTACACATAAAGTAGCAGATATAAGACATACCCTTAACACCCTACATTTAACACAGTGAAACTCCTCTCCTCTGGTGTCCTCCAGGAGCCTAGTGGCCTGGAAGCTTCTTCAGCAACTTTTATACCCCTGTATGATGTCAATATCCAACCCCTATAACTGGGCAAGATACAGACATCCTTAAACTGTTAGGATTCATTCATGGTCAGCTGACGATTCTAGCAAGTTCTGGAACTAAGGAGTGACCAGGCACCTGACAGGAGTTACTTTGTCCACATGGAATAAGCTACATAGAATTTGCAACATTAGTTGCATTTAGCTAGGGCCTTTCCTAGACATTAACCTGCAAACTCCCTATTAACCTCTTCAGTAGACAATATTAATCCCACTAGGGGGTTACAAATGATAATAATAATTTGCCTAAATCGAACGTCATCATGTTAACCCTTTCTTGCTACTTATATCATGCTGCATAAAAGCCTGCACAGCTTTAACAGTTTCTCTCTCGTTTTCATGGAGATAGATTAAAACTTAAATGTTTCCCCCTCCCCCCCCATTTAAATGCTTTTATATCTGGCCATCAGCAGATCTCCTGGAAGTAGGTGGGTGGGGGAGCTAAAAACTATTAGAAGGTTGTCACTATCATTCTAAAAATATAAATCTAGTTCCATCCAGAATTCAGCTCAGACAACATGGTAAAAAGTAATTCAAGCAGCAATTCTGCCCAAATTGGGTATTTACATAATTGGACCTAGGGAACCCCCCAGAGCTGAACCGTATAATTTTCAGCTCTGAAGAACCCCTGGATCCTGAGTTACTTACAGTTTTCATTGTCGGTGCACTTCCGGGATTTTCAAAGATGGTGCCCACGACATTTCAATAGGAAGCGGCAATGTCGTCTGTTGTGACTTGCTATTGGCCAACAGTTTGTCAGTCATTTTTAATCCCCCAAGAGGGGAAAGGAAACACTGTCACGTAAAACTGTAAGTACCTGGAGAGGCAAAGCTGAAAATAATGCATATCAGTTCCAAGTTTCCAATTCTGAAATACATTAATACATTGAAACAGAAACAGCATTACTGTAAATACGAGCAGCTTTAAATGAGAGGTTAGGACTTGCCTGATCTGTGGTTACCTTGGTGTGGTGGGCAATCTTTTCATACTTTTTTGTCAAATGATGTACCTAAAACACGAATTTGAATGAAATGTTAGAAAAGTTAAAGCAGTATTAGTGCCCAAATGTATTAACCTTTTTAAACAGGATTCACCCCGTGGGGTGCCACACATAGCTAAACCATGCTACTGTAGCTCTATGGACCCTCTGGATTTCCAGATACTCATCGGTGACGATAACGTTTCTGCTTCAGGGGATTTAAATGGTGGTCCAATAGGTGGCCACAACTGATAACCATGGCCCGGCCCGGCCTTACAGTTTGCGGGGCCCAAGGCCAGTAGAAGTAGTCAGGGATGGTGTGTGTACTGTATGTGGGTTGCAGTGAGTGTTGAGAAAGGGTCGAGGGGGTCATACATTACCCGGAGTGGCCCTCCTCCTGTCATGTAACTTTAGTAGGGTCATCCCTAACTACAATTTTGCCCTTCTCCTGGCAGTAAGCCCTGGTACAGCAGGCCTGCCAGTAGTCATCATGGGGTTTTCCCCCTTCACTGGTGCTGCCCCTGAGTGTCAGAGGAGGCGGGTACAGCAGGTTTGAGACTGCCCAATCCTGGGACAAACCTGGAGCCTCTTCTGGCTGTACTTAAGGGCAGACACCGCCCACCATCTTGAGTTGTTCCTTCCCTCTGAGGAAGGCAGGTTACACAACTGGGAACCTGAGATTGGGGCCTTCCCATGTGCTCTTCTCTCCGGGGGACAGTGAGTTTGGACCATACCTCTGCTAGGGAGGTAGGGAAGAGCTAGGACGGCTGCGGGTGCCCTTGGCCTGTAGTGGCATCCAGGGACCATCATCCAGTGAATACTGACAGACTGTATCCGGCAGAAGACTGCTGAGTAACTGTTACTGCAGAGTGCAGTAATAAACCCGTTCCTGTTTTGCAATACACCTCCTACCTGGTGCATGACCTTACTGGGGGGAGAGGTAATAAGTTCTACCGTGGAGGATCACCTCCTGGAGTCCACGGAGTTCCTGGAGTCCACGGCAGATGGAGGCGCTGCACTGCTAAGTAGATATGTGGGGTATGAACCCCAGAAGCCTGTTCCTGTGTTCTCACTACCACCGGCGGACGACTCAGCCCTCCTGTTGCCAGTAGGTATATGCACCATACACCCTGTAATGGCCCCTATCTGCGATTGGGTGGGGGAAACACCGTTACATAACGTTGCGGGGTCATTTGATGTCAGATTGCCATGATAATGCGATGCTGCAGAAGAAGGGCCACTCTGGAGAAGGTAAGGCCCCCCTCTAACTACTGACTTCAACACACACACACACACACACACATAACTCTCTCTGCCCGGCTCCTAGGGAGTTTACATTGATGTCTCTTATATTGGCTTTCGCAGAGGGTATTACCTTGTCAGGGTGCTCGATTCGTGCAGTTTGGGAAATGCAATAGCAATAATGGGTGCCAGGAACTTTACTAATTCAACAGCAGCTTTATTAGTTACATTCATATACAGTACACTGGGAACTTGGTATAGACATAACTGCATTCTTCCTGGTGCTGTCTGAACCTTGTCCTCCTTAGCTGCCCCTATCTCGGCCCGTTTGGGAGGTGCTGAGGCTTTATCCCCATTGTTACCTAATGGAGCCCTCTTCTGGATTGCCTTGGTTGAGCTTCATCTCTTTAGGGCCCCTGTTGGGCCTTGTGTTACTCTCCCTCTCTAGGTAGTCAGCATCCCTCTCACAGGCACTGTATGCCACCTCATGGCGATCTGGAGTAGGGCCAGCTATGGACCCTCCTTTGAGGCTGGTCCAACTACCCTGCGAGGCTGTACACAGTGGAGCCCCCCTCAGGGCATAGGCTGCCGCTATAGGGTGTTATATAGTATGAACCCATTCTTAAGGTCTCTATCTAATGGGGCACTTTTCCTAACTATAAAACAATAAAAGAGGCGATCCTATCCTACCCTATATATACAGGATATACTTTGAAAACTTACATAATATACACGTACATACTATCCCTCCTCTGTGTCTACTCCAGGGATCTCCCTCCAGAATCTTCTACAGCTCTATATATACCCACTCGTGACATCCCAGATCCCCATGCCTACAGTGGGAGTGGTTAAAAGTATACTTCATATCCTGTACCAGGTGACAGGCTAAGCATCTTCTAGTAGGTGGGCATGGCTAGGTATCTGCCTAGTCACTCTGTACCAGTTGATGGGAAAGACTACATCAACCCACAGTTATCCATCTGAAGCAATCACAGTAATCCCAAAGGGAGGGTTCACACACCTACCTTGGGGTGTGGAGGACTCCCCACCCAGCTCCCTCCTCCGGTCGGAAGTTGGATTTTGGCGTCGACAGGAGGAGGGAGAGTATTGCAGGTGGTCAGGGAGCCGCCAGCCGCCACTGCTGGGGAGAAACCTAACCCATCACACAACCCTCCAACGCAGGCTCAAAGGTGTGAGGCCCAAGACAGCCGCCTTGCTCACCTTGCCCTAAGGCCGGGCCTGATTTATTATGCGACTTCTAATAGGCCTGAGATGTGGCACCCATTCTGTTTCCCCTAGAAGGAATTTTAACATGGGCATCTTCACGGCAAAATATAAATACAAAATAGCTAAAACAATGTGGCTTAGCCCTGCATGATTTATGTGTGGCCAGGTCTCCACTCTGGGCATCCCCCTTGGTTTGCCATGTTCCCTCTTACCTCCGATAGCACTGCGGAGGGGGCAGGGGCGTTCGGCAAGTGCCGGTAGGAGCAGGGAGGTTGTGGCAGGCGACCCAGTCGCCGGAGGCTCTCGGCAGCTCCCGTAGCAGGATCCGCCATATCAGTTATGCGCGCGCATGCGCAGACGGTTCGTGCATGCACAGAGAACTCTCCTAGCGGCGTCCATTAGAGATACAGGGCTCCCCGAGGACTACAAGCCCCACAATGCACAGGGGCAGCGAGTCAGGTGCTGCTACACAGCCAATAGGGCTGCCAGGATTCCCCGCACCAGAGATGGATACATTTCGCTCGCCGAGGAGCACGCCAGTCAGAGCTGGGACAAGGAAAGGGTAGGGTGTGAGTATAGGATGTCTGTGGCCCCTGCACTAGGCCAGAGACCCCCTTAGACCCCAGCTAGGCCCCGACTCCCCTAAGCTTGTGGTTGCTGCAGGGACAGGTCCATTAGCTAGGGACACTGCCCCTGTAGTGCCAAGTGTTAGGGACACATCCAGGACGCAGCAGCAAACTGGCAATCCGGTGGTCTGGAACCAGATCACCCCACAGATAAGAGACTCTTCATGGTGGACTCCCCAGCTGGACACCACCCCACGTGGAGGTGGACTTGTCGCTGACAATGACGGCGTGGGACCGGATGGGCCCTTGTCTTCAGGCGGCGCTACCGGGTGCTGGAGTACCCGGCAGGTATCACACCTACATCTACAAGTGCACCAACTTTAACACGGGTTGTGAGCAGCGCTGTCGCACACATTGGGTGGGCTGACTCTTGTGGACGCCAGGGTGGATGGGTGCCCAGGGGCACCTCAGTACTTTGGGGTATATCCCATCTGGGTGTGGACACTGTGTTGGAGGGCACAGTGGGGTTATGGCCGTGCATGGCCTATTTAGTGTGGGTGTTATATTGCTATATTGTTATTCCCATTTTCATATGCATGCAGTAAACTGTTATCTATATCATTGTGTGTGTTGTTACATTGGGTCCTGTGACGGGGTTATCCAAGATAGTAGGATCCCGCACAGGTAGAGGCGCTGTCACCAGACGGATCAGGTACACCCCAGGCTCCCTGCAGAGGAGGTTCAGGCCTCCTGTGAGCCACAAGTAACGCACCACACACACCGTAGCCGCCATATCTCCCATAGGGTGGGGGAAGTGCGCTACATAAGTAATAGGAAAGTGTTCATAAATATGACATTTTGGGTTGTACAGAATTTGAATATGCTTTGATCATGTGTTTTTTTTACTAAATCTTATTAACCTGCCATTGGGCATTTATTTACTGTAGCATGACTAGCTACCTGCCTGCGTTATAGCACAAATATGGTCTCAACCTTTCTAAAACAAGGTCCAAATATTTTATCCTCAATATTTAAAAGGTTAAGGGTTTCTTGTTACCAGGCACATTGCAGCTACTTTTGTAAGCTTCATTGATCATTGGAAAGAAGATATAGATTTCTAAACCCCTTCAAGCAGGGATTGTAGAGACTTTCTTGCTCACTGTGCTGCCTAATGAAAGGTTATCATGGAAATACATGTCTGAGCTTTTTGTTGTGTGCAACTACACTGCAGTGCAGCATAATGATCTATAGCACCTACTGTAGAAAAAGCTCTGCGGTTATTGAAGAAGACTGAGCACCTTTTACTGCTGCAGGGGTCTCTATACACTGCAGACTTCTCACACAGGAAACCTGTGCTCTTCATGCAATAGAAATTCTACAACACTAAAGCATGTCTTCATTTAGGGGGGAAGTGTTACGGTTTTCTTATTCTATACAAACAACACAAATAACATTACAAATCATAATATGAGCATGTTATGCAATTACACATCCCTTTCTGGTTTGTTTCCCTTAAACTGCATACCAAGGTGATCTATAGTAACATACTGTAGTAGTGATTAATATATACCTGCTTCCTCACTTCCACATGAGTTTTTGCATCAGGTCAAATTGAGTGAAAAAAAGTAATGACACCCGCTGTCCTTAGAGTTAGGGTCATATTTATTAAGCAGTCTATTGTCGTAAGGCACATTCTGGCACTACACTTAGTCAATGGTCTATGAAATGCCTCCCAGCTCTAGAAGGTGCCTTATGGCAGAAGACTGCTTATTAAAATGCATGCTAATGTGACGGGCAAATATAAAGTGTTATTATTTTCTCTATAGTATACAGTACAACCCTAAAATATAGAGATACATTTACCAAGAGGTGCTAAACTGTGAAGCTCCTTACTGCCCATGAGTACGTGAATGGGCCTTAAGGTGCTTTGCAGCTTAGTAATGCTTAGTTAACATGGCTCATAATCATATTTGTTCCAACCAAAATGACAACTTCAGACACTGAGAGACTTCTTTCTATGAAAAGGGTATATATAAACCAAACATTGTAGCCTGACAAACTGACGCCTCAATACATCCAGACAAGAACTGCTACTGGGGACTCGTCTTATCTCCTACTCAGTTGAACTCTTGAAAGTAAACTTCCTGCACAGAACATATGATCAAATAAAACATTTTCAGCTGTAAGTGGCATGTAGAGGGGTATTCACAAAAGCACCAAGTGCCCAAAGTGAATGGAAATTAGAATGCAATCTGAACCTGTTCCTTTTGTGAATCTCAGTCGTAATCTTATGACTGTATTTAAATTGTCTCTATCTTTCAATGGCTGAATGTTACATGTAAACCTGAACCAAGTGTCTAGACTCAAAATCAAGACATGCTGAGAGTCACTCTGTAGTGCTTGTTGTAGCTCCAGTCGGTCGGTGACCAGCATCTGTAACCAACATCTACTGAGAAGTATTTTATTTAACACAGCAAATGAATATACAGTATCACTTATGAGCTCATTTGCACGTCTCAGACAGGTCCACAACCTGCATTTCCCCATTGTCTCTTAGCATACAGTGCTTCCAATGCAGTCAGGGATTCTGGGTAATGACATGCAAATGAGCACTCCCAGTGCATCACTTTTTGCTTCTTATCTGTGTAGCACTGTTTCTCCCTGAACACAGAAACTACAAATGCTGTATAAACCTGTTGGCTTGCAGGGCCTGAGCCTCTGCCACGGAGAGCCTAGCGATATAATTCTGGTGCAGCGCCTCCACCTGGGAGGAATCCCGAGAGAGCGGGAGGAGCCCCTCACAGGACACAACCCAATAATACACTTGGCAGGATAAAACAATAATAACTATTTTTCTCAATGTCATATGCTTATTGCTGTACATGTATAAACGCATTATATACCCTTTCTCACTAAGAGTACAACTAGCCAAAGCATCACGCAGGACGCAACCCTCCACCGTGTTCCCCACGCCGTGTCCAATGTCCCACAACCAACCCCAAGTGTGTGGTGACCGTGCAGCCCTAGTGGGATAGTAGTATAGTTGGTGCACTTATAAATGTACATGTCGGCCGCTCCTGCGCCCGGGCCTGCAGACAGCTTTCGAAAAGGATCCGCCACACAGCGATCCCTTCTGCGGTCCCTCCGGGGCGAACCCACCTGGATAAAGTCTCTTCCTCTGGTGACGCCTGGTCCCAGACCCCTCCTCAGGGAGTGCAGCGTCCGCTGTGTCCATAAACTAAGCAGTTGTAATGGGACAGGTTCCATATCCTAGGGCCTGTCCCTGAAGCAACCACAAACTACAGTGTGTCTCAGGGCCTATCTGGGGCCTAGGGGGAATTTCTGCGCATGCCCTAGTGACTGAAAAATGGCGACGCCCTTCGTAGGGAGCCGCCGGGAGTCCTCGGCGACTCAATCGCCACCCCGGCATCCGTACCCCCGCACCGGAAGACGCGTGCACGGCGCGCACTCGCGCCCGCACCTGGTCGCAGCTCTCCTGACCGCCGCGGAGGTGGGTACAGGGGGGGGGGGGTTTAGACACCCAGAGGGGGACCTGGCTACATCTGGTTAAGTACATTGCCAGTAAACCCACTCACAGACCATGTGGGTCACAACAGGTTAGATTACTAGGTATGCAATGTGAAGCTGGGTCCTTTGTCAGGTGTACTGAGCTCACGTGTGCAAACATGAGCTAGAGAAGGCTTGTGACAGTGTGTGGGGGGTGGGGGGGGGTCTGTTTATCAAAAGTCTCACGGCTGCAAAACTGGTGGAAAACCAGTGCAAAATAATGGCACCTGGTGTGTCGGGAAAATAGACCCAAGTCTTTTTCATTAATAAACCTAGTTCAGTTTTTTTTTTTTTTGCACTTGTTCGTTTTTCCGCCAGGAGACTATAATAAAGAGTATTCTTTTCTTTAAATTCTGTACTGGGAGTTGTGTCACAGTCTCCCAGCAACAAAACCAAGGGAAGTGGGAGCAAGAACTGCACCAAATACATGAAGGCGAATAATCACACTGCTTTCTATTGGACCTTTATCATTGATAAGTCTGGTGCTTTTTTTCTTTTTTTTTTAAATTGTTTTGCTCTGGTTTAGCAGCTGAGAGATATAAATAAAAGAGAATCCCTGTGGTATCTGTGGGGTTCATTTCTCAAAGACTTCCAGCCAGGGCCGTTTTAAGACCTTCGTAGGCCCTAGGCACTTTTATTATAGAGGCCTGTGTGTCCGATATTTGTACTCATTTTTATGCAAATTTTATCGTTTGCTTGTTTCTTTCGATACTAGCGATATTTGGCATCGATACTTTTGTTTCGATATTTAAAGGTATCAATACTTTGAAGGCATTTTAAATTAAAATTTGCTGTTTTCTCTTATTGTGTGATTTTTTTTGTTTAGGTATTTTTTCAAGTGAAATATTGTAGGCCCTAAAAGGTTCGTAGGCCCTAGGCACTGTGCCTAGTCGGTCTAATGTATAAAGCGGCCCTGCTTCCAGCTTAAACAGGTGCAAAGATACTTCAGCAAATTTATCATAGCAGAAAATACCATTGGTTTCAGGGGCAATGTTTTTCCGAGATAAATCCAGTGCCGTTTTATCCAGTTTTGGGGGCTAGGAGACTTTACTCAATAACCCCTTGTCAAGTATCAAAGCAAAACAGATGCAGGCTCTGGGGCAAAAAAACTGCACTATAGGTTTCAAAGCAAAAAGTCCCACTTAAAGGAATTTGACTTTTACCATGTTTGCCCGAAACTTGCAGCTGCCTTGATTCCTGGATCTTATAGCCCATGAAGTATAAAGAAATTAAAATACAGTGCTACGGTAATTAACCTCTAATTAAGCTTGAATCAAGAGTGGTGTGCTAAATCAACAAAGGTTTGCACCAAGTCATCAGCACATTTAATGGGATTTTTGATACATATGCTGCTGATTCCCCCCTCCCCCCCCCAGAACTGCATAGCGTTTACCTTCATTTAATACATAGGGGCAGCTGTATTGCAAACACCATAGATATGTGCAATCGCTAGTATTTAGAACAGGGGTGGGCAACATGATATGTAACATGGGCTGCATGTGCGACCCTACAGCCCCCAAAAGGGCCTCACATAATATACTGTATTGCCATATAACCCTTCCCTATAACGCCTCCTATTGCCCCATACAACCGCGCCTAGCTGTACCCATAATAACGATTCACAATACCTTCATTGTCATCAACACAATGTGCTATGAAGGAGACTCTAAACTTCGTGCTCATTCCAATGCACGTCTGCACTGGGCCACATTTAACTAAGCAGTGCTGCTCGATACCTTCTGGCACCAAGACGCACCATCCAGCCAATTCATTTGAGTGGGATGTAATGTAGATTATGGAGTGGCACCGATTAGCGCCCTAAAACATCACACACAAAGAAGAAATCGTTGTGAAAGTCGTGTGCCTTACACAATTTGACTAATCAGGGGCTAAACTGAGCAAGAGTGGTCAGTTGAATTATTTGTTGTGTTCACACAGTATGAATACTCTTGTTACCAGAGGGGCCTGCAATGCAAAATGGTTAAACAAAAACTAAAATGTGCCTACTGTTCTTATGTGCAGATCATCCAACCTCTAAAGTAAATTCAGTGTTGTTGTTGAGGTGTTTCCATAATCTAATTGAAATCTGTAGAGACCACACAGGGGTGTACCTATATTTTGTAAAAAAAAAGTTGTGTGTGCGGTGCACGCGCATAGTAAGTGAAACTTCTTTGACTTTTGTCACAGAAATTGACTTATAACGCGCGTGCTCGGCACACATGTGTCAGTCAGTGTATGTGTCAGTCAGTGAGTATGTATGTGTGTCAGTCAGAGAGTATGTATGTGTGTCAGTCAGAGAGTATGTATTTGTGTCAGAGAGTATGTATGTATGTTTGTGTATGTATGTGTGTCAGTCAGAGATTATGTATGTGTGTCAGTCAGTGTGTGTATGTGTGTTAGTCAGTGTGTTCATGTGTGTCAGTCAGTGTGTTCATGTGTGTCAGTCAGTGTGTGCATGTGTGTCAGTCAGTGTGTGCATGTGTGTCAGTCAGTGTGTGCATGTGTGTCAGTCAGTGTCTCAGTCAATGTGTGTGTGTGTCAGTCAGTGTGTGAGTGTGTGTGTCAGTCAGTATGTCTCTCTCTGTGTTGTGTGAATGTCTCTCTGTGTCGGTCAGTGTGTGTATGTGTGTCAGTGTGCGTGCGTATCAGTCAGTGTGTGTGTGTGTGTCAGTCAGTGTGTGTGTCAGTGTGTGCATGTGTGTCAGTCAGTGTTTGCATGTGTGTCAGTCAGTGTGTGTGTGTGTGTGTGTATGTGTGTGTGTGTGTCAGTCAATGTGTGTGTGTGTCAGTGTATGTCTCTCTCTCTGTGTTGTGTGAATGTCTTTCTGTGTCGGTCAGTGTGTGCATGTGTGTCAGTCAGTGTGTGTATGTGTGTCAGTCAGTGAGTGTATGTGTGTCAGTCAGTGAGTGTATGTGTGTCAGTCAGTGAGTGTATGTGTGTCAGTCAGTGTGCGTGCATATGTGTGTCAGTGTGCGTGTGTGTGTGTGTGTGTGTGTATGTGTGTCAGTTAGTGTGTGTGTCAGTCAGTGTGTGTATGTGTGTGTGTCAGTCAGTGTATGTGTGTGTGTCAGTCAGTGTGTGTGTGTATATGTGTGTCAGTCAGTGTGTGTGTGTGTGTGTGTGTGTGTGTATGTGTGTCATTCAGTGTGTGTGTGTGTGTGTGTGTGTATGTGTCAGTCAGTGTGTGTGTGTCTGTGTGTGTGTGTCATTCAGTGTGTGTGTGTGTATGTGTGTCAGTCAGTGTGTGTGTATGTGTGTCAGTGTGTGTGCATGTGTGTCAGTCAGTGTGTGTGTATGTGTGTCAGTCAGTGTGTGTGTGTGTGTGTGTCAGTCAGTGTGTGTGTATGTGTGTCAGTCAGTGTGTGTGTGTGTGTGTGTATATGTATGTGTGTGTGTGTGTGTGTGTGTATATGTATGTGTTTGTGTCTGTCAGTGTATGTGTGTCTCTCTTTCTGTGTCCTGCCCCCTCTCTCCTGACTCCCCCCCCCCCCTCAAAGGCAGGCAGAGCTGCGGACCCGCGGCGGCTCTGTCTTGGTCTCTCCTTCACCCCCCCCTCACAGACAGGCAGAGCTGCGGACCCGCGGCGGCTCTGCCTGAGACTCTCCTCCTCCCCTCACACCCCCGCCCCCTCACAGACAGGCAGAGCTGCGGACCCGCGGCGGCTCTGCCTGAGTCTCTCCTCCTCCCCCCCCCCCCTCACAGACAGGCAGAGCTGCGGACCCGCGGCGGCTCTGCCTGAGTCTCTCCTCCTCCCCCCCCTCACAGACAGGCAGAGCTGCGGACCCGCGGCGGCTCTGCCTGAGACTCTTCTCACACCCCCCCCCTCACAGACAGGCAGAGCTGCGGACCCGCGGCGGCTCTGCCTGAGTCTCTCCCCCCCCCCCCCTCACAGACAGGCAGAGCTGCGGACCCGCGGCGGCTCTGCCTGAGTCTCTCCTCCTCCCCCCCCTCACAGACAGGCAGAGCTGCGGACCCGCGGCGGCTCTGCCTGAGACTCTCCTCCCCCCCCCGCCCCCTCACAGACAGGCAGAGCTGCGGACCCGCGGCGGCTCTGCCTGAGACTCTCCTCCCCCCCCCCCCGCCCCCTCACAGACAGGCAGAGCTGCGGACCCGCGGCGGCTCTGCCTGAGTCTCTCCTCCCTCCCCCCACCCCCCCCTTCACAGACAGGCAGAGCTGCGGACCCGCGGCGGCTCTGCCTGAGTCTCTCCTCCTCCCCCCCCCTCACAGACAGGCAGAGCTGCGGACCCGCGGCGGCTCTGCCTGAGACTCTCCTCCCCCCCCCGCCCCCTCACAGACAGGCAGAGCTGCGGACCCGCGGCGGTTCTGCCTGAGACTCTCCTCCCCCCCCCCCGCCCCCTCACAGACAGGCAGAGCTGCGGACCCGCGGCGGCTCTGCCTGAGTCTCTCCTCCTCCCCCCCCTCACAGACAGGCAGAGCTGCGGACCCGCGGCGGCTCTGCCTGAGTCTCTCCTCCTCCCCCCCCTCACAGACAGGCAGAGCTGCGGACCCGCGGCGGCTCTGCCTGAGACTCTCCTCCCCCCCCCCCCTCACAGACAGGCAGAGCTGCGGACCCGCGGCGGCTCTGCCTGAGTCTCTCCTACTCCCCTCACAGACAGGCAGAACTGCGGACCCGCGGCGGCTCTGCCTGAGTCTCTCCTCCCCCCCCCCCCCCCTCACAGACAGGCAGAGCTGCGGACCCGCGGCGGCTCTGCCTGAGTCTCTCCTACTCCCCTCACAGACAGGCAGAGCTGCGGACCCGCGGCGGCTCTGCCTGAGACTCTCCTCCCCCCCCCCCCCACACAGACAGGCAGAGCTGCGGACCCGCGGCGGCTCTGCCTGAGACTCTCCTCCCCCCCCCCCCCTCACAGACAGGCAGAGCTGCGGACCCGCGGCGGCTCTGCCTGAGTGTCTCCTACTCCCCTCACAGACAGGCAGAGCTGCGGACCCGCGGCGGCTCTGCCTGAGACTCTCCTCCCCCCCCCCCCCCCCTCACAGACAGGCAGAGCTGCGGACCCGCGGCGGCTCTGCCTGAGTCTCTCCTCCCCCCCCCCCCTCACAGACAGGCAGAGCTGCGGACCCGCGGCGGCTCTGCCTGAGTCTCTCCTCCCTCCCCCCCCCCCCCTCACAGACAGGCAGAGCTGCGGACCCGCGGCGGCTCTGCCTGAGTCTCTCCTCCCTCCCCCCCCCCCCCTCACAGACAGGCAGAGCTGCGGACCCGCGGCGGCTCTGCCTGAGACTCTCCTCCTCCCCTCACACCCCCCCCCCCCTCACAGACAGGCAGAGCTGCGGACCCGCGGCGGCTCTGCCTGAGACTCTCCTCCTCCCCTCACACCCCCCCCCCCCTCACAGACAGGCAGAGCTGCGGACCCGCGGCGGCTCTGCCTGAGACTCTCCTCCTCCCCTCACACCCCCCCCCCCTCACAGACAGGCAGAGCTGCGGACCCGCGGCGGCTCTGCCTGAGACTCTCCTCCTCCCCTCACACACCCCCGCCCCCTCACAGACAGGCAGAGCTGCGGACCCGCGGCGGCTCTGCCTGAGTCTCTCCTCCCCCCCCTCACAGACAGGCAGAGCTGCGGACCCGCGGCGGCTCTGCCTGAGTCTCTCCTCCTCCCCCCCCTCACAGACAGGCAGAGCTGCGGACCCGCGGCGGCTCTGCCTGAGACTCTCCTCCCCCCCCCCGCCCCCTCACAGACAGGCAGAGCTGCGGACCCGCGGCGGCTCTGCCTGAGACTCTCCTCCCCCCCCCCCGCCCCCTCACAGACAGGCAGAGCTGCGGACCCGCGGCGGCTCTGCCTGAGTCTCTCCTCCTCCCCCCCCTCACAGACAGGCAGAGCTGCGGACCCGCGGCGGCTCTGCCTGAGACTCTCCTCCCCCCCCCCTCACAGACAGGCAGAGCTGCGGACCCGCGGCGGCTCTGCCTGAGTCTCTCCTACTCCCCTCACAGACAGGCAGAGCTGCGGACCCGCGGCGGCTCTGCCTGAGTCTCTCCTCCCCCCCCCCCTCACAGACAGGCAGAGCTGCGGACCCGCGGCGGCTCTGCCTGAGACTCTCCTACTCCCCTCACAGACAGGCAGAGCTGCGGACCCGCGGTGGCTCTGCCTGAGACTCTCCTCCCCCCCCCCCTCACAGACAGGCAGAGCTGCAGACCCGCGGCGGCTCTGCCTGAGTCTCTCCTCCTCCCCTCACACACCCCCGCCCCCTCACAGACAGGCAGAGCTGCGGACCCGCGGCGGCTCTGCCTGAGACTCTCCTCCCCCCCCCCCTCACAGACAGGCAGAGCTGCGGACCCGCGGCGGCTCTGCCTGAGTCTCTCCTCCCCCCCCCCCCTCACAGACAGGCAGAGCTGCGGACCCGCGGCGGCTCTGCCTGAGTCTCTCCTACTCCCCTCACAGACAGGCAGAGCTGCGGACCCGCGGCGGCTCTGCCTGAGACTCTCCTCCCCCCCCCCCCTCACAGACAGGCAGAGCTGCGGACCCGCGGCGGCTCTGCCTGAGTCTCTCCTCCCCCCCCCCCCCCTCACAGACAGGCAGAGCTGCGGACCCGCGGCGGCTCTGCCTGAGTCTCTCCTCCCTCCCCCCCCCCCCCTCACAGACAGGCAGAGCTGCGGACCCGCGGCGGCTCTGCCTGAGACTCTCCTCCTCCCCTCACACCCCCCCCCCCTCACAGACAGGCAGAGCTGCGGACCCGCGGCGGCTCTGCCTGAGACTCTCCTCCTCCTCTCACACCCCCCCCCCCCTCACAGACAGGCAGAGCTGCGGACCCGCGGCGGCTCTGCCTGAGACTCTCCTCCTCCCCTCACACCCCCCCCCCCCTCACAGACAGACAGAGCTGCGGACCCGCGGCGGCTCTGCCTGAGACTCTCCTCCTCCCCTCACACACCCCCGCCCCCTCACAGACAGGCAGAGCTGCGGACCCGCGGCGGCTCTGCCTGAGTCTCTCCTCCCCCCCCCCACCCCCCGGCGAGACGCGGCCGCACCAGGCAGATACCTTAATAAAGCCCCCCCCCTCCGGAAGTGCTGCGTGGGCAGAGGCAGTGTCGGCGGGGAAGGGGGGCAGCGCGTCATCGTCAGCGGGAGCTGGCTTCGAGGGGAGTGCTGCAGCGATCCCCTTCTGATGGTGCTGTGGGGAACGCAGCTCACTCTACCCCCCCCCCCCCCCCGTTGCATGCCTCGGCCGAGGGAGGTCAGCAGGGAGTGGCGGCAATTAAATTTTGAGGGCTAGCGCCGCCGCCGCATGTCAGCGGGTGGGGGGAGCAGAGCTCGTTAGGAGCTGCGGCGGCGAGTAAATGTTGAGCAGGTGGGGGGGATCGTTTGGGGGGGAGCAAAGATGGTTAGGAGCAGCGCCGGCGGCGGCCACATATGATTTGCCAGAACACAGCCTGGCCTCAACTGCCAGCACTGTGACGTCAGCACTTTGACGTCACATCCGTTTCATTTTCTATCCCCACAATCCATTTTTGTCCCATTAGGAATGAGGTGCCACTAAAGAAGTTTCACTTCAAAAAAATGTAAAGGGCGCTTTCCATATATAATAATAATAATAGTAATAATAGTAATAATAATAGAAAAAAATTGTTTCCACCGGGATCTCCATGTAAGCGACCTTGCGAGCACCCCCCCCTCCCTCACATCCACACACTCCCCCCATGTATTTCCATGTGAGACACGTCTCACTCCCTTTCTTAATCTTATCCCCTACATGCACACACATACACACACAGTGTTTCACACACATAGTGTCACAAACACACACTTCCACGCACACAATTCCACACACAATTCCACGCGCACACAACTCCACACACAGTATCATACTGCGGCAGGGGGGGGGGAAATAGCGTTGTTACGATCCAGTAGTCTGTGTGAGTCTCAGTCAGCCATGTGGGGGGCGGGGAAACACGGGATGTTTGTCTGTGTGGAGTTTCTCCCTCACTGCTGTTTGATGCGTGGGCAGGGCCAACACTCCACACAGACGAACCCTCCCTCCCTCAGCAGTGAGGCATCAGCCATCGGGGAACTTGAGCCCGATATCTGGCCTCCTTCGGGCCCAATTTCCAGAACCAGCTGGCAGGGCCCCCCTGCACTTCTCTGACCCCCCTCCCCCCGCATTGTGGGGTTTAGCAACACGGTGGTTACGCCACTGAGACCACATCAAAATGTATTATGATGCAGAATAATTTTATATTGTTTTACACACTTTTTTTTATTAGTTTGCATTCTATTGACTCACTGGGGGCAAAATTATGATTAAAAAAAAAAAGCAGAATACATTTCCACCACCTGCTGAAATCCACATAATAAAACTGAAATGTGTGTTAATTACAGCAATTGCATTCAATTGTTTGTTTCTGTCGATGGTAATTTTTCACTTTGTGTTAGAAGGCTTATCCAAACAGCCATAGTCAAACAATACTTCCTGTCTGTCCACTTGTAAGTTACCTCACTTAGGGAGTCATTTATCTAGGTCTCCCAGCTACAAAACTGGAGAGAATATAACACCAGATGTGTAAAAGATTTAGAAAATAAACTGAAACCCAATAAAGACAATGGGATTTTTTGGGGTCAATAAATCTAGTACCATTTTTATGCACCAGCATTGCAGCCAAGAGAATTATAAATAACTCTCCATGTAGTCCACAGGTAACTAACATCGCTGTACTATTCCTCCTACATGCTTCACCAGGGAATCACTATATTGCACTACATGAAAGCTGTCCTTTAAAAGGCATGCTTCTGTTATTTAAATGTACTTTCCCATCTTCTTTTATGAGTGGGGCAAAAGGACATTTCTACTGTGTGCCAGAGGATATACTAGGAAAACACTACATTTCATACCACGTTGTGGGATGAGCGATTAAACTTAATAGGGCAAAGATTCATAACACGGAATGAAACACAGACAAAGCAAAATTTGAAACGCCATCCATTTGTGAATTTTGTCATCAAATTGTCCTGGTATTCTCAAACGTCATTTAAACACAGTCATGTCTGGCCAATTTCATTCTCACTATTGTGTGGTATTATACGAGCCTATAAATAAGACTTATTTCCACTGACAGTCCAGGCACCAGGAACAAGGTTGTCCAGAGAGGAGGCTATTGTGTGACAACGATCAAGCATTGTCCTAAAGTCAAACAAAAATGTAAATACTGTAGATCACTTCAACTCACATTATTGTGACTTGAAAATAAAGGAGTTTAATATGATATCACAAACTGCAAAACACTTCCATGTAACAATGACAATCTCATTCGCAACAAAGTGTCCAAAAGTTGGAAAACAAAACGACTCACAAAACTCATTCTCAAGAAGTCCGTGACGTATGAACAGTTATACGGACGTCGTCGATACCGTGGAAAGCCAATCAAAAATATTTTGCGCAGTGAATAATTATCACTGCTACCTAGATGTCAAAGTAAAGCTGCAGGTTGTTGTTGTTGTACAGTGTTGTTTGTGGTTACCACTTTATTCATTTTAAATATTTAATTTCTCTGAAACGGTTCAAGCAAATTGTCTGAAGATTTAGTACAAATTGCAAAATAATAAATTTCATGTTTTGTATCAATAATACGGTTGATGAGATGTACTGTTTATTTTTTTTTCCTAACTTCAAAAAATTAATTCCAAGAAGGACCGATCTGGTGGAAACTTCTGGCAGAGCTAAGTTAGGATGGCAGAAAGGTACCCTCACAATCTCATCAGAATCGGCCAAGGCGTTTGGCCAGTGAAGAGAGAATATACAAACAAAAAAAACAGACACAAAAAAAAAACACACAACAAAGTGGCCACAAAGACTAGTCGATATCTTTGCTCCGCTCGCTCATCCAATGATAAAGCTTATAAGGTTACAAGGAAATTAGACAATACTAATATAATTTCCATTGAACAGATGTAGACATTTGTAAAATTAAAGCAAGGGTTATTTTAACGTCTTAGCATGCCTGCTATAAGCATAGCATATTATCATTGAAACTACTGAGTCTGCTGTAGCATGCATAATAATGTAGCAGATGGCTTGTACTAATGATGCATTATATGCGTATGCGTGATTGACTTATGCAGAGATTCTGTTTTATTTTAACAGCTATTTGAAAAATGCTAGAGTTTACCATGAGTACTATAAACAAACCCCATCAAAATATACAAGTTTACCTTCGCCCAAATTAATTTCAGAGAAACAAACATTTGTCACTGTCAGCTACAATTCACACCTAGAATTATGATTTCTAAATGGAGAAGGCCTCAATTTTGTGTTTTTAAAGCTGCAGACCAAGCGATATCCTAAATGTATGGTTTTTTTTTAAATAAAACAGTTCTGTGCTCTTCGAAAATACTTGTAGCATTTAAAAAAAAAAAAAGAAAACAACCATTTACAAAGTCACATCCCCTTCCTTTTCTGAAACAGGTTCTGGCACACCCCTTTTTGAGCCCTGCCCTTTCTCTGTAGCAGTGCATCAATTGTATCTAGTGACTGCCTGGTCACATGATCTTCTCCACAGAACTTTGCCTCTTTGGTCCTCTTCTGCTGCACTGACAGCAATTTAGTGAACCCCCGAGCCAAATCTTCGCCGATCGATCACAGGAGAATGGATCGATTAGCAACTTAGCTAATTACTTATCATTGTGCGGATTGCATTGATGCACATATTAAGGGGGGGAAATAAAATGTAAAAAAACAAAAAATAAAACGCAGCTTGGACTGCTGCTTTAAAGGGAGTAATCACAACTGCATTAACATTCTTCAAACAGAAAGTGTTTTCTAGCCCCTTAGTCTTGTATTTAGTAAGCATTTAAAGCTGTGCTCAGGATTATTGAAATAGTTGCGTACGCTATAGTACACGTGTTTCTCAACTAACTTCATATGGTTACTATAGTCAAGTCTGAAAAATAGACCTTTTTTGCAATCTTAAAGCTGTAATTATGTTTTTATTTTTGCTTAATGTCATACTTTTTTTTTAATCAATGTGCACAAATGTTGATCCAATAAGTGTTGTTAGGATGAGATATATATATATATATATATATATATATATATATATATATGTGTAACGGGTTTTCCCCCCCCCCCAATCTCACATTGGCCCGGGTACTCTAGCAACCAACCCCCATTACGTGTTCGTGTTTGGTGGTGCACCTGTAGGCAACAGGACTCCTGAGTCTCCCGCTTGATGGTATTAGGGGATGTCATCAGGACAGGTAGCTGAGGTAGTGGGTGCGAGTTCAACTTACATCATGTGCAGCGCTCCACCTCATCAGGGTCTGTGCATCCGCAGGGAGATGGTCCTGATGAGGAACTCCTTCTTGGTGGTGACTGCCACTGCTGAGTAATCTCACACTCACACAGTGGGGGTTTCGTTAACAAGGTCATCTTTATTGTAGATTGGGATGTAGCAGACTGCCCCATGCAGCTGCCGGCTCTAGCCGCACATCTCTCCGTGCTGTCCCTTTGCCAGGTACGCCCTCCCAAATTGAAGTGGGATTCCCTTTTCTCCTAGGGAGATCCTCTCTGTGCCAGGTCCCTGGACGCAGAGTGGCTTAGACAGGCTTGATTGGTCAACCTGGACCGCTAGTTTCTGCACTAGGGTCACAAAGTGTTCCTACAATCCCTTATGCAGGAAAATACAAGTTACCAGCTACTTCACATAACTGCTGGAACACACCCTAACTAACTGTGTTGTGCCTTATATACTTCAGGAGGCAGGCGCATCCCTGATGTCACTATCCAGGGACTCAGAACATACAGTCACTCCCCTCCATACATAGGGCACCTCACCAGGGCGTGAGGGAAAACCTCCATAATTACTACTGGCATACCCGTACTTATCAGGACTTACTGCCAACAGAGAGGAAAGTAGTATACCATTATTATGCATGGCTATATACTCCCCCTGGTGAATCCCCACCGTCCCGGCTGGGGCCTAAATTTGGTGTACCTTGCTCCAGGAAACACTGAAAAAGAACACACAAATTAAGCATCAAACATTATCACCTTCACATAATAATGCAAGAACCTTCCGCTCACTGACCAGCAGGGAGCGCTAAAGAAAAAGGCAGACCACTCTGTTCCGGGACCTAATAATAGTGTCGAGGGTCTGGTTTCTTCACCTCCCGCCCCGCTGCATCGGTGACTGTCACGCTATACTCTCGGGGTAAGCCTTGCTCATTACAATACACCACTTTGTGCATGTAGATGCTGCGCCCGATTTTCCAAACCCTCATTAGTTGGGAAACCCTCTGCTCAGCCTGAACTCCCTTAATGGCACCTCCCTTGTTAACAATGTAATATTCTATGTCATTACGGAGCCACCTCTCTCGATTATCCTCTATTTCTCGCATCAGAGGTTCGGGGACATAAGGGTACTCAAGCCCATGAGACCGCTTATACTTTGCCATAATGGCTCGTTCCGCTCGGCAGGCTCGGGTCAATTTAGTTTGCCCAGCCCTTCCCGGCAACACCCATGACAGAGGCTCGTCTGACTCCACCGGATCCTCCAATCCTTCGGAACCCTTCGGTTTAATATAACCCGCTTTAATTCGGCTCCACCTCACTCTCAACTCTTTGAGGTAAGCATCATCACTAAACTCCCCGGGAGCCCACCAATGGTCTACTACCCCATCCCTTTCTAAAATGAAACGGGTGCGGTTTATCCAGGCGACATACCCCTCATATAGTGGCGCCCACCATCTAGTTTCCCGTACCTCCTCTGAGTTGGATCATAGTGGCTCTTCCTCTTCAGGCCCGCCCGATAATACCCCTGAAGTACCCTCAGATGGCGTAACCTTTCCCCGAGGCTGTAATCTGTTTCCACCCATGATACTCAACACCCTGGTACTATCACTGGGTACCGACCCTTGTCGGGAAATCCTCCCTCCACCCTCCGATCCATCATCCGAAGTTCCCCAGTCCAGGATCTCAGTCTGATCCTCGGTAGGACCCCGGGAATCCCCTGACTAGAATGAACACGTGACAGGGACAGGGGATTTAACTAGGGCCTTGGGACTAACTCTGGGAGTGGACGGGGTTGGGGGACGGGGCCGGACGGTAGGTATCGGCAGGGTTACGACCTGCTCCTCAGCAATACCTGACTCGCTTCCGCCACAAAGTCCGTTCTTTTCTTTGGCAGCTGGGCTCCTCTCTCTCCGGCTCGAGCGCCCATTCCGTCTGTCCATAGGGGATCGACTTCCACTGCTCGATCGCAGAGGTGCGATCATCTCCCACTCGATGCCGCTCTGATCGTCCGGAACTGCCTCTGGACACGCACGTGTTGCGACGCCATCTTGGGTTGGGTCCCCAATCGAGACCTCTTCCTCCACGAGGACATCCGGCAATGCCCATCTGCTACGCGGTCCAGCCTGACCCTGGATCCGCTCTTCTTTCACCTCCACCCCCTGGGTCTGCGACGAGCACTGGGCTGGCCTACTGCTTCGCAGCGTCGGGGTGGATCAACCTCCTTCCGACCCGCTAGTCACCACGGCAGTGGGACTCCGGCGATCGGGTTGTCGCGGTACTGGAGACACTCGACTCCGTGTCTCCACACCACGCGGGATAGCATCCCGCCAAGGCGTACCACTGGTATGGTACTCGTTTAACAAGTCCTGGGTATCAGCCAGTCGAGCACACTCCTCGTCCGAGGACTCCAACTTACAGTTCGGGCGGGGCATTCCAGTAGGGGACCGCCGATGGGCTCCTTTCCGGTCACCTCTCCGATGGCTGGTTTTCTCTGCCTTGAGAACCCGGCCTGATTCCTGCTCCGCGGAATCTGCACTCTCCCTCCATAGTGCACCCGGAAGCTCCGCCGCCGACATCGGGGTAGAATCTTTCACTCCCACGGCTTGCACCGGCACAAACGTCGTCATAGGCCACATATGCAGCAGTCTACAGCAGTCTACAGTAAGGGCACCGAGCCTCGCTGCTCCACCCGGCAGTCTGCACTGCAGGCAGAGACAGACCACTGTCTCCACACCCTCTACGTGGATAATCAGGAAGCCTCCTGGAGCCGAGTAGGGATGGGTAGAGATCAAGGGACTCTGGTCCACTTTTTCAGACTGTTCAGCCATAGTCACCAACGGAGGCACTCTTTTTAGAGGTCTGTATCGATCAATGGCTCTTCGCAACTGAAGGGCAGGGGCTGGTTGAGCAATCCCTCCTCCTTCTTTCTCCATCAGCATCCGGCGGAAAGGCAAACCACTCCCCCTGGTTGAAACTAGGGGGATGTCTCCTAGACTTGTAGGCTGACCCAGCACAGGTGCACAGTGAGTCATAGTCCATGAGGGCGCGGCTCCAGCTTTCGCGCCAAACTCCCCAGCAGGGTGGAGTTTTCTCGTTGCCGCCAATCCTGGCCAACAATTAGCAAACTGCAAAGTTGCAAGACTTTCTGCAGCTGGCCCACGCGGTAGCCCGGGAACGCGGGAACCGCCATTTTGGTGAGTATCGTCTTTTTCCATATTTGAGGTAGCGTCTGGCTGTTTGTGTATTGGTGTATAACAAAGTCCATTTCGTTCCTCCCATCTCGCAAGGCTGTCGTCCTCACTAGTCTCGAGGGTACTTTCCCGAGAACATAGGCAGGACAAACACGGCGCAGCCACGGCTTTCACGCCATTCCATAACAAGCTCACAAAAGTCTCTTCTGTAGCTTGTTCTTCTTCCTCAGTCCGACATCCTGGACCTTCTGCTCTTTGCAGATCCTCCATTCTGACGGTTGTTTCTCGATCACTGTATACTGGATTATTGTACATGGAGCTCCGCTCTGCGGAGCAGCTACCACATCAGTACAATAAACATGCCTTGTGCACCACCTTATGTACCTAACGTAGATCTGACTCGTGTTCGCACTACCTCAGGCTAGGCTCACTCTCTCAGTGTCTACTGTATCTCCTTCCTCCAAGTCTGTGCTCCCTTCGGTAAGTGATCTGGAATGGCTAGAGTACGCTGGGGCTTCCATGCAGTACTTGGGCGTCTACCTCTCTTGGTCAGCCTAGTGCAGACCCTCTCCAGGAGTCCTGACCTAGTTAACAGGCTATCCCTTCCGGCATCCTACCCCTAGCGCTACCTCAAGGTGACTCGGACAGCTATAGCCCCTCTCCAGACCCACTAACTCCTCTCAGGTTCCCAGGTTATCCCTGCGGTTCCATCCCAACACAGCACAAAGTGGCAGCATACACTTTCCCTGTTTCCTAGTGTGTGCCTAGCAAAAGCCTGTCCTGTTAATATATCTCAGCAGCGCCTCCAATTGTAACGGGTTTTCCCCCCCCCAATCTCACATTGGCCCGGGTACTCTAGCAACCAACCCCCATTACGTGTTCGTGTTTGGTGGTGCACCTGTAGGCAACAGGACTCCTGAGTCTCCCGCTTGATGGTATTAGGGGATGTCATCAGGACACGTAGCTGAGGTAGTGGGTGCGAGTTCAACTTACATCATGTGCAGCGCCTCCACCTCATCAGGGTCTGTGCATCCGCAGGGAGATGGTCCTGATGAGGAACTAGTTCTTGGTGGTGACTGCCACTGCTGAGTAATCTCACACACACACAGTGGGGGTTTCGTTAACAAGGTCATCTTTATTGTAGATTGGTATGTAGCAGACTGCCCCATGCAGCTGCCGGCTCTAGCCGCACATCTCTCCGTGATGTCCCTTTGCCAGGTACGCCCTCCCAAATTGAAGTGGGATTCCCTTTTCTCCTAGGGAGATCCTCTCTGTGCCAGGTCCCTGGACGCAGAGTGGCTTAGACAGGCTTGATTGGTCAACCTGGACCGCTAGTTACTGCACTAGGGTCACAAAGTGTTCCTACAATCCCTTATGCAGGAAAATACAAGTTACCAGCTACTTCACATAACTGCTGGAACACACCCTAACTAACTGTGTTGTGCCTTATATACTTCAGGAGGCAGGCGCATCCCTGATGTCACTATCCAGGGACTCAGAGCATACAGCCACTCTCCTCCATACATAGGGCACCTCACCAGGGCGTGAGGGAAAACCTCCATAACTACTACTGGCATACCCGTACTTATCAGGACTTACTGCCAACAGAGAGGAAAGTAGTATACCATTATTATGCATGGCTATATATATATATATATATATATATATATATATATATATATATATATATATATATATATATATATATATATAGTTAAGTTATGGTGGGTATAAAAAGTGACAAAAACCCTCCACAGCAAAGCATATCGCAAATGGAAATATTACTGTATGCTCATTTGCATGTCTTAGACAGGTCTCCAACCCCGCATTTCACCATTATCACAAAGCACACAGCACTTCCACTGCAGCAAGGGATTCTGGGAAATGACATGCAAATGAGCACACAGTGCCACCTTTTGCTTCAAAACCATTAACCCTTTGCGGTCCAATTCATTTATATTAAGTGCGCCAGTAGGTCTAATTGAATTTTCGTTAAAAAAAATACAGCTTTTTGTTTTTTACACACACACTGCGCGCGCGCACACTGCGCACACTACGCACACTGCGCACACATACACGCACATTGCGCGCGTGCGCACACACACTCTGCGCGTGCGCACACACACTCTGCGCATGCGCACACACACACTGCGCGCGCACACACGCACACACGCACACTACGCACACTGCGCGCGCGCACACACGCACACTACGCACTCTGCGCACACTGCGCGCGCGTGCACACACACACTGCGCGCACACACACACACACACACTGCGCGCACACACACACACACACACTGCGCGCGCACACACACACTGCGCACACTACGCACACTGCGCACACACACACGCACATTGCGCGCACACACACTGCGCGCTCGCACACACACACTTCACGCGCACACACTACGCATACTACGCACACACACGCACACTGCGCGCGCGCACACACACACTGCACACACGGCATCGGTGCAGGGCTGGGGGCGGATCGGTGCAGGGCGTGGGCGGATCGTGGGGGGCATGGGCGGATCTGCGCAGGACTCGGGGGGGGGAGTCGGATCAGCGCAGGACTCGGGGGGGGGAGTCGGATCTGCGCAGGACTCGGGGGGGGGGGTCGGATCTGCGCAGGACTCGGGGGGGGGGGGGGTCGGATCTGCGCAGGACTCGGGGGGGGGGGGTCGGATCTGCGCAGGACTCGGGGGGGTCGGATCTGCGCATGACTCGAGGGGGGGTCGGATCTGCGCAGGACTCGGGGGGTGGGGTCGGATCTGCGCAGGACTCGGGGGGGGGGGGATCGGATCTGCGCAGGACTTGGGGGGGGGTCGGATTTGCACAGGACTGGGGGCGGATCGTGGGGGGCGTGGGCGGATCGGCGCAGGACTCGGGGGGGGGGGGGGTCGGATCGGCGCAGGAGTTGGCGGAAGGGAGGCGGGCCCCATCAGTGCGGCTGCTGGGAGAAGTGTTCGGGGGATGTGCTGCCGGCACCGCACCCTCCCTCCTCCCTCCACGCGATCCGACATTGGACCGCATGTACAAAATAGTAGTGTCGGATATAGTCCAACATTGACCGGAAAGGGTTAACATGGTTCCCTATAGGCTTAAGCTTGCTGCATGGTCACAGCTTTGAGCACAGCCAGGGTTAAGATGCATAGCCAGTAAGCCCACCAACAGACAGCTGTTTCGACCTTAAGGCCCGTTCTATAGTGCCGCGTGCGCTACATGTGCGCGCGGAATTTTAGTTGGCTGGCGTTAGTCAGCCTTTCCATAATGGCGCCGCGCGCGTGCACGGCAGGGGGCTTGGAGCGGACCGACGAGGGAGAACATGAAGAAGTTAATGATTTTGCGCCGCTACCGGCGCTGTAATGTATGTATGTGTGTATATATGTTTGTGCGTGTGTGTGTATGTGTGTATGTGTCAAAGTTAAATAAATAAATAAATATTTTTATTACAACTTTTTTTTATTTTAAAAATATTATTTCATACATAATTTACAATCTCTGCACACACATACACACACACACACACATACACACACACACACACACACACACACACACACACACACACACACACACACACACACACACACACAGTACCTTCACTCACAGCATACACAGCATACGGCACGTGCATGCGCGTTCGCACGTGCACACGCGTGTGCACACGTCCGCAAACAGTATAGAACGGCCCTAATGAGTCTCATTATTATGGGGTTGGAATTTTGTTACCTGTTCCGGATCTTCAAGGTGGATGCCGTTGGATTAACTTTGATGACATCGCGGTACGAGAGCTTCCTGATACCCCAGGATTCGGAGGGCCAACGCTTCTAAAGGTAAGAAAAATATTGCATGCATGTTATTTTATTTAGCGGTTTTAATTAATTATTTATTTTGTTGGCTTCTGGTTTGAATTGATGTATTGACTAGTGTTTTTATTAATTAATTGCTTTGTTGGCTACTAGTTAAAATTATTTAATTGTTTTGTTGGCTAGTGCTTGTATTAATTATATTTGTTGGCTAGTGCTTTTATTAATTGAATTGGTTGGCTAGTGCTTTAATTTATTGAATTGTGGTGTTTAGGTGCTTGGGTATATGTTTTATTATTATGTATTTTGGGCCTTCATGCTTTTTTATTAGGGTGACCATTGAGTGATATTTATCATGTCCATATTATATGGGTATGATGTACCGCTATGTCAATCAATGGATACAGGGTGGATATAGTGATTACGGGGTGGGTGGTTAGGCCCCCCCCGCATGGGTAGCGGGGGAGGGTGGGTTAACCCCTTAATTACTATAGCGGTTATAAACCGCTAAGGTGATTAGGGGGCATGGGGCAATTAGATTGTATTTTTTGTATGTGTTCTTGCTGGCATTGGAGGACATGGACCTGCACTATGCTGACAAGGATGCCCTTCATGATGGCAGGGGTAAGTAGAAAGGTTTATTTACTTTATTGATGCTGGCTGGCAAATGTTCCATTTAATAATGGGCAAATGAGCTATTATCCATATCTGGATAATAGTTATTTTGCCCATTACTGTATTGTATGTGTTGGTGGGCGAGGGGCGGGAGGTATTTATTGTAATGTCTTCCAAATTAGTTTTTTTGCAACAGGATTGGTACCGCAGGCCAGCGGACACCCACGGGGATCACCTGAGGACCACCGGACACCCGCGGGGACCACCAAGGACCCCCGTATGCCAAAGGGCACCACCCAAGGACCCCCGGGGTCCACCTGAGGACCTGCGGGGACCACCCGAGGGCCCCCAGACACCCGTGGGAACCAACCAAGGGCCCCCAGACACCCGTGGGGACCAACGAGGGCCCCCAGACACTCATGAGGACCACCCGAGAGCCCCAGACATCCATGGGGACCACCCAGGGATCCCGTTGGGGCCCCCAGACACCCATAGGGACCACCTGGAGGCCCACGGACACCCACAAGGACCACCTGAGGACCCCCAGACACCCGCAGGGACCACTGGTGACCCCATTGGGGCCCCTGTACACCCGCAGGACCACCTGGAGTCCCACGGACACCCACAGGGACCACCCCGGGACCCCCATCGGCCTCTGGTATCAAACCTGTGTATAAAAAAAATTATTATGGTTTTATGTTGGGGCACAGGGGGTGGTTTGTGTATTGGTGGTTATTACATATTGTAATGTTTATTGGGGGCAGAGGGTGTGAATGAAGGGCCAAATACCCGCTTCATTCACCCCCTCGGCCCCCTATAAAGCTGCTGTTTTCCTTAACCCCTTCATTGCCTTCGCGGTTAGCCGCTAAGTTAATTAAGTTGCCTGAGAATGCATTTTTATTGCATGGGATTCATGCCGAGGGTAGGTATCATCTCCGGAGACCCCCGGCATCAGTCCCGTCTCGCCGCTTCTCAGCAGCTTCTCACCACTTTTCTGCCAACTTTTCCTAGCGAGATGATTTTGAGAGGAAATCTCAATTCTAGAGCTGTGATTTGCCTCAATAAGCTAATTCGGGCTACTAGAATTGCACGAGTTTGAAAACCTAGCAATAAGTTGCTTATCACCGCTCGTTTGGCAATTTTTTTTTTCTGCAAATATTTTTTTTGAAAATGTCTCATATCGCTGACTTATCGGTTCTTATTGAATCGCTGTCGGCTTTTTTGGCGGCGATAAGTGTGGTATCGCTGCTTACTGCATAGGCCCCACTGTCTTTGTTAGATTGAAAGTAAAAGGATAAATCATCCTCCAGCAACTCCCTAATCTCCGGTACCTTTAGCAGTGATTAATTCAGTCTCCATTGAGAGCTCTGTGGGCGCATATTTAAGTTGGAACATCGAAATTCTACAGGGGCATGGTCCGACCAGGTCGCCGAATGAATCTTGGCCTGGGTACAATTGGAAAGCAGTCTAGAGGAGGCAAAAATATAGTCTATGCGAGAATATGTACCGTGTGGGGGTGAAAAGAATGTGAACTACTTTTGCCATGGACTCCGCTCTTTCCACACATCACATAATTGGAGTTTCCTGATTCCCCCGATCAAAGCTCTTGTATCCTCATTTCTGCGACACGTTTGAGTACCTGTTTTATCTAGATCAGGGTTTAACGTCAGGTTAAAAACGCCTCCTAAACTAACTTGTCTCGTAATCATCTTCTCCAGTGTGGCAAAGAATCCCTCCAAAAACCTAGCACTGGTTTCGTTAGGGGCATATAAATTGGCTATTGTATACAACTTATAAATCTCTTTCTTAGCTAAGATTAGTCTGTTATTCCACTAAAATCCCACATAAACATATGTTGCTGCTTGGGGCGAAGCGAAACTGGGATCCCAATTTAATTACTAAGCTCTGATAGGTGAGGAACACACCTCCTGTCCCCCAATTGCCCCCCGGGAGCTCATGGGCCTTCTCTCCCCTCCGTTGACTTCCAGCCAGGAGAGTAATTATTTCTACTGGAGTTTGGGGGTCTTTACCCTAGACCTTGTTCCCTTCCCTGCCTCTCAGCTTCCAGCGGTGTCTCTGTGGCAGATGTTAGCTAGCTAGGGGGCTCATGAGGGATATATATTAATAAATGGTACCTTCATCTCATGTGTGACATTTAACCCCCTCTTCTATGTAAGTGGCGGGACCCCCCGCTTCATCGCCAACCCTGAGAACGCTCCTCCACCCCCCAAAGATAACCCACATAGAACTCCTTCTCCACAATAGCTTAACCCATTCCCCTACAGTCCCTCTGATGGGTCACCCCAATTGGGGTTGATCACTCTGCCGGTCGGCCTCTGTGGATCCGAATCGCCTCAGTCCAGGCTCCCGGTTCCCCCCCTCCGGGTGGACTCGTCCCCACCTCCTCCGAGAGCACATGCCACAGGACCCAGCCGGCATCCGTAGTTGGTGTCAGGATTGTCCCGGCGCCGGACCTGCCCCCTGCTCCGGGCCATCTCAGCACAGGATGCCCAGGCAGACCCCAGCAGTCGTGTCAGGTGAGTGTCCGCCACCACGGGCAGGGGGGGGGAAGCGCCGTCGGGAAGGGTGGTCTCATTTCTTGTTCTCTATGGCCCACAGGGGTGTGGGTAGGGGAAAGTGGGATAGGTCCAAAACTAATTACTCACAACCTCCTTCACGGCTATCTCCGACCGGCCTCCAGCTGGGACTTTGCTCGACGTTGTTGTGGGCTCTTGTTGAGCTCACCACCTCCCAGACTGGGCAGGTGCAACTCACCGGGCCTGCATCTGCAGCCGCTGCCTCCGGGGCCAATCCAAGTCCCCTCAGAAAGGCCTGGCTGCCCGCCAGATCTCTTAGTGCATGGGCCTTACCTTCCCTGATCACCAGCAGGCGAAAGGGAAAGGCCCACCTGTATCGTCACGAAGCACTGCAGTCACGGGTTGCAAAGATCTTCTTTTGGCCAGTGCTGCCGGGGATAAATCCTGATAGACTTGCAGTGGGATGTTCTCAAATGCCAGATCAACGGTTCCTTTACCCTCAGCATAGAAAGCCTCTTTGAATTTGAAGAAGTGGAACTGGACGATTACATCCCAGGGAGGTACCATGGGTCCTGTGACATCTGTCAAGCTGGAATGATGTCTCCTCGCAGTCTGGCAGCATAGATGTCAGCCATTTTTCGACAAAAACGGCTCTGGTTCCAATATGGTTTCTGGAATGGCCCTTATTTTCAAATTGTTCCGTCTCTCCCGGTTCTCGATATCTTCTTGCTGAAGTGCCAGGTCAGCCACCTGAGATCAGAGGGTATCAGAGGCTTTAGCCATTTCTTCTTGGGCTCAGAATGTTTCATCTAGGCGCCTTTCCAATATGTCTGTTCTCCTGCCAAGATCCGTAACCTCCTTCTTCACTTCCCCGAGTTCGTGCTGCAGGAGTGATTTCAGGCTCCCATACAGATCTAAAATGTCCTGCTTCGTGGACTGCATCTCGTGGACCTCCTCGGGAATCTCCTGTGGTTCTTGCTCGGATTCTGAGTACCCTGGGGATTGCGAGCCCAGGGCCGCTCCACGCGGGGCTCCCCTATTTTATTAAATACTTTCCCAAGTCCCCGACTGGGTTTTTCTTTTGGGCTGACTGCTTGGGAGCCATCCTTAACGGTTCCGGCTTCATTTCTTGATGGGTTGGAGTAATTTAAGTGAGCGTTAACCTTCTTTTTAATTAAGGTCCCTGAGGCTGCGGAGCTCCAATTCTATCCAACCATTCATCTCAGGACCCGCGCATGCGCTCCCACCATCTGTGTTGTTTTAACGTAACCATATCGAACTTAAAACGCACAGGATAAAGTAAACGGAGAGATCTTGGCTGCGGTTTGTGAAATGCTTTCTCAATACAAATGAGTTTACAGTGCTGCCGTCTGGATGCATGTAAATGTGTATTGATTCTGCTGATCAATTTATTTTCTCAGCTTTACTTAAGAATCCATTTGGCTTTCATTATTTATCAGTCACTTCAGGGAAAGTCATTTTAAGCCTTGCTGCAGAGTACATCTTCTTGTCCCCCTATTTGGTTATTTCCATGCATAACAATTAATTTTAAGGTGGAATTCACTAGAATAAAAAGATTTTGCGGTCTATTTATGAAATGCATGTTATATTATTTCTGTTGGAGAGAAAAAATAAACTAATTTGAGAGAGACTTTTTTGGAGGGATTGCTCCCTTTGTGTGCTATTAGATGTTGCTCTATGATTTGTAGAACCATGAACAATGTTACAGTGAGTTTTAGCATGTCACGTGTGTAACGGACTTTCTGACCTGGCCTGACCCACCCAATCTCACATTGGCCCCTGTGGTCTAACCAGTCCCCATTACATGGTTGTGTCTGGTGGTGCACCTGTTGGCAACAGGACTCCTGAGTCTCCCGCATGATGTTGTGTGGGGAATGTCAACCCAGACAGGCAGCTGAGGTAGTGTGCTAGAGTCCTACCTAAATACAGTGCAGCGCCTCCACTTCATCAGGATCTTTGCGTCCGCAAGGAGATGGTTCTGATGAGGAACTCCTTCTTGGTGGTGCCTTCCGCTGTGGAGTAACTTTACACTCACCCATTGGGGTTCTTGTGAACAAGGGCATCTTTATTGAAGATGGTATAGGCAGACTGCCCCTTGCAGCGGTCAGCTCAGCCGCTCATCTCTCTGCTGCACTCCATCTGGAAGGTTCCTCCTTCTCCTAATGGAGTTGCTTTCCACCTCTCCCCTCTGGGAGATTCACCAGCTTGTCTTTCTTGAGCTGCAGACTCACATCTATTGCATCAGCCTCTGCAACATTGTTGCAGACCTCCACATGACTCTCCTGAACAGAGTCAAAACACCAACTGAACTGAACTGCTAACTTTAGGCAGTTCTGTGTCTTATATCACCTCCAGAAAACAGACACCCTCTGTGTCACTAATCGTGGACACACAGCATGTTGTCACTTCCTTTGGGACATATGACACCTCACCAGGGTTTGAGGGCAAACCTCCATAATTGTTACTGGCAACCCTGCATACTTACCAGGATTACTGCCAGCATGAAAGAGATATGTACACCAATTTTACACATGGCTACACGTGGTTGCAAAGTGACACACAAAAGAGGAGGGTCTTTTTCATCAGTTTAGATCGTGTTCCTTGCTCCAGATCTATCGATTGCAAATGAGTTAGACATTTTGCCAGGTCTGAGCTAGTGAAAACGTAAATACTATTTGACACACAAAAAAAACCCTCTTACTTAAATTTAACGCAGAAAGATCATAAAGTTGCTTTCTTTTATATGTCACCCCATTCCCAATATGTGACATATATGACATTGCTATGCAGGCTGCACTCCCACATGAATATTGGATGAATGGAACATTTCTGGAAACTTTTTGGACAGTTGAGTGCTAAGATGGGCTCGAGTAATTTCCGTGACAACAGCCTGAGCAAGGGGAACTTTGCATTTCTGAACTCAACAATGCTGCGTAAGATTTGCTCAGTGTGGCATTTGAATCACACATATAGAATATTTTTTGCAGTCTGCTTCTCAATATTCTAAGTTGACAATGTCATGAACACTACTATGGGATAACCTGGCTTGTTGGGGTACCAGTTTGTTCACAGAGGATGCATGTAGCAGATCTATAAAGTGCCCCCTTTTAATTTATTATCATTTATAATGCCAAGATCTTATTGTGCAAAATTAACAATAGTACCGTAGCGTAAACAATACTATACAACAATTCTAAAATAAACAATAGCAAAGGCTTAATGGAGAAGGAGTGGCTCAGTGAGTAAAGACACTGACTGGCACTGAGTTTGAAGCAGGCGCACCTGGTTCAATTCCTGGTGTCGGCTCCTTGTGACCTTGGGCAAGTCACTTTATCTCCCTGTGCCTCAGGCACCAAAAATATAGTTTGTAACCTCCACGGGGCAGAGACCTGTGCCTGCAAAATGTCTCTGTAAAGCGCTGCGTAAAACTAGCAGCGCTATACAAGAACATGCTATTATTATTAATAATTCATGGGTCAGTCAAAAACATTACATAACTTTACTAGCATCCACTTGATTGTCGCCATTGACTGGAAAGCATTTATTTATTTACGCATGCAGTAGTATGGAATTTTATTTTGCTTGTGCATATTTTTTTTCTGGCAAGGTGTTAACAAAAAAAATAACAAAACCGAGGGGATATTCTCTATTTACATAGTTGTCTTTTTCCATTCTGCTTTCGGTGCTCTGATTATTTGTCGAGATGCCTGTTTTATTTTTAATGCTTCTTAAAAGTTTCTATTTCTCTTTTTTGATGCCACAACTAACATATTTAACATTTTTTTAAATACTTTTACTGTATGTTTTAAAATGAAGTGTCATTTTAATTTAAGGGGGATTCGGAAATGCTGACTGCTTGCTAATCAATCACGGTAATTATGCTTGGCCTGTGCAGCCTCAACCCAGGAGATTTGCAAATATATCCCTGTTCACTTCCCAAAAGCTCAATGTGCATTTTAAATAGTTTTTGTAAAGATCTTTGAGGGTTTATAAAACAGTAAAGCATTTGAATGAGAAAGTCATTACAAGCAACAGCCAAATTGTGGAGCACAGCTTCTTCCTGGGTGCATCACATGACAACTCCCCCTGTCTCACTGCTAGGAGTCCTCTATAAATTCCCTTATGAATAATACTGTTCAATAGAGACCTTTAGTGTACAATGTCCCCATTTTTCATCACGAGAAAAGAAAAAAAAAAACACAAAACATATATATATATATATATATATATATATATATATATATATATATATATACACACAAATATAGCTGTATGCTCATCTGCAGTGGTTGACAAATCACCAAAAAATCTACTCGCCACACAAAAAAATCTACTCGCCACCTAGTACCAAACGTGTGCTGCTTGGGCCAATATTTACTCGCCCGGGGGTTAAATCCACTCGCCCGGGGCGAGCAAATGTATAGGTTTGTCGAACACTGCTCATCTGCATGTCTTAGGCAGGTCTGCAACCCCGCCTTTCCCCATTATCACCCTGCATACAGCACTTCCACTGCAGCAAGGGATTCTGGGAAATGACACACAGTGTCACTTTTTGCCTCAATAACCATTTTTAACATGGTTCCCTGGTTATTGAGGCAAAAAGTGACACTGTATGCTCATTTGCATGTCATTTCCCAGAATCCCTTGCTGCAGTGGAAGTGCTGTATGCAGGGTGATAATGGGGAAAGGCGGGGTTGCAGACCTGCCTAAGACATGCAGATGAGCATACAGTTATATTTGCATATTTGCTTTCCTGTGGAGGGTTTTTGTCACTTTTTTTACTCACCATAACTTAACTCAGTATTATGGTTTTATATATATATATATATATATATATATATATATATATATATATATATATATATATATATATACATATTTAAACAATTATTCGGCAGCACATACACATCTGTATTTTACTCTGAGGTCTCCTCTAAGTTAATGAGTCTCAATGAGTCTACAAGGGCTTTTGATGTCTGTGACGGTGAAGGGGTACCCAGGCCAGTAAATAAAGGTTCCAAACAGTAGGGGAGCCAGATAATATGCCATGAAATAAAGAAAAATCACATAGTGCAATATAGCAATAAAAATGTGATAATACAAGTGAAATAAGTAATCTATAGGTGTTCTACTCACAAGTGGAGCAGAATATCAAAGTAGAGATCCAAAACAGTGGCAAGTTGTCTCCTGGTGGTGTAGGTGATGCATGTGGTCCTTCCCGAGCTCAAAGACAGAAGAAGAGAACCATAGTGCAGACAGTTCAAAAATGTTATCAACACATAAAATAAAACTGGAGGCTTAAATGGTATCAGCAAACATCAGACATAGGATAAGCATGGTAACACAGCCTACAGTTCGTCGCGACCTCGCTGTGGCTGTTCCCTGCGTCCACGGCACTGATTGACGTCACTTCCTATTCTGGAGTTTGACACGCACGCTGACACGCACATTGCTTCCGGGTTCTCTCTCCTCTCTCCTCCTCTACGGATCGCTTGATGGTCCAAAACTCGACGCGTTTCGCTGCGCTTGATTGGCAGCTTCATCAGGAATGGCCATCTGATGCATCACTCGTGGGTTATATACCCAAATTCATAGCCAATGTGTAGTCTGATTGGCTGATCTTAATAAGGTAATCTGACTACCTAATGTGTAACACAGTAAAGCCTAATTAATGCCTCAATGAGTAATCACACATACAAGTTTATGCAAATAAATCAAAATAAGTACATCAATAAAAGGTAAACTCACAAGACTTATGTTCCCCAAATAACAAAGACTTGCTAGAATACTGATAAAAGGACTAAAAATAATCCGATAAATATATCAGCTAAATAATAGGGCGATTGAGGTTAATGTTGCTTCCATATATAGAGCCATGAGGTTTTATGCAAGAGAATAAAGAATAAATACAATTAGTATAAACACATATCTTAAACTTCAAGATAGAGCTCATAAACAGAACACATTGTAGAAATGTACACAGTTAATCCTCAAAATATAACTATAAGAGGCATGCACTGTGAAAAAAGGGGACATGCAAGATGGGGGGGAAACCCCCCAGTAAATAAAGGTATTATGCCTGGCTGGGTGCCCTGAGCCATATTGGGGAATTGTGATTGTCAGCTCTTCAACCCAATCATGGCATGTAACTGCATTTGTAATAAAGGTGTATGTGCATTTTTACTGTTCCAGGAGTGCCAACCAGCGGAGAGGTGCAGGGCGTGAGCTTCAGAAGTGATTTTACGGTAACATGTTGCCAGGGTGTGTTTGGGTAGAAGGGGGCCAGTGTTGCAGGTTACCCCAAAACATGCACTAAGGAATCCCCCCAGATTCCTGAGGACATGAGGAACACAGATCACTGGATAAAATCCTCCCTAGAAAGCAGTTTGCAGCTCACCGCCAAATCTCCCTGCTTCAGCACAGACCAGAACAGTAAGACTGGGCAGGGAATTGAATTACATTCAAAGGTATATGGATATGGCAAGGTTTCTCTGTATGTGGAAAGGAAAATGGTTTTAAAAGTACCCATCACAATCTGGAATACCAGGTCTAGAAAATATACGCCCTTCATACTTGCTATTGCAGATTTGCTGCTTGTATTGCTTACTGTACACATTTCTGTATTCAAAGAACAATATTGTACCATTAAATAGTACTTTTATTTCCCGGTCAATAAATCAGTGCCTATTTTCCCATAAGCTCTCTGTGGAAAAAGGTGAGGTTTTAGTGGCCATGCATGTTGGCAGGGTTTGTATTTCAAGCATGGAAACAGTTTACCTTCACATTAGCAGTGTCTTGATTAATTTGCGGCCAATACAGCCCTTCTCCTGCGCTTTATTTGCACTTCTCTATTCCCAAAAAACCCTCATGGACCTTTTGTAGCATTTTGTTTTCGAAGGCTCATCAGTATTACAATCTTACCGTACTTGAAAATCCTCCTATCACTGAAATTTCATGCCTGCAGTTCCAGTTACACTTGTAGAGCAATTTCCTTCTCCACCCGGCCACTCTCTCATGATGAAACTATAAAGGATACCTAGAGCTTCATCTTTCTCTGTTTGATTCTTTGCAGTTGGTGGTTAGCTATTGGTTTTGACTTTACAATTCGCTCAACATAAGCTTGCATCTCTATATTTGAGGCCTTGACATGCTGCAAGCATGAATTAACCTGGCATATATACGTTGCAACTAACTCATACTTCTGCAATTTTATCATCATTTCTGAATCCTTAAGCTAAGTAATTTTGTGGTTTTCCAAGCAATATTATCAGGGTCTTGTGATCTGTTTTCTACTTTCACGCTCTGGCCATTAATCTATTGATTAAATCTTTCACAAGCAAACAATATTACTAAAAGCTCCTTCTGAATCAGTGTATGCTTGGTTTCCGTACCAGCTAATGATCCGGAGGTATAAGCCACAGGTTGCCAATAATCATTGTGCTTCTGGAAAACTATCTGATAGATAGATAGATATCGAATGTATCTTTTTGGTGCATAAACCTTCAACACTGGATCCTGCAACAATTTTCCATTGATTCCTCCTTTTCTGGACCCTATATTTATTAATTACGATTTTAGTATCCAGAAGTGTCCTCAGTGGTGCTGTCTTTGTTGATAGATTAGGAATAAACATTCTGACGTAGTTTACAATGCCCAGAAATCACTGAACGTCCTTCTTTGACTCTGGATAAGGCATCATTTCAATGGCTGACACTTTTCTTTTGTCAGGTTTTATATCTTCATGGGAAACATCGTCAACAATAAACATTCATTCTTTTACCCCCCAAAATGCATTTATCATTAATGTAATGTCAAGTTTGCTGCTCTAGTTGGTTCCAAGAACTTTCAAAGCCTACAACCATGCCCTTATTTCATTGAACCTCAAATGACTACATGTATGTCATCCAAGGAGGTGTTGACAACCTAAGTATATTCATCAATCATATACATAGTTTTGTGATATACTTCTGGTACTGAAGCTAAGCCAAAAGGTAAGTGTAAAAATTGGTATCTTCCAAATAGCGTAATAAATATACATCGTTTTGAAGTTTCTTCTGTTAGTTTCAACTGCCAAAATCCATTAGAAACATCCAATTGACTGAAACTACATTTGAAAACTGAGCCATAATCTTTTTCTAGTTGCCAATTTTAAATTGCTCCCTTTTTATAGCTATATTAATATCTCTAGTATCTAGGCATATGCGTAACTGATCATTGCTCATCCAGTCCATTGGATTTTCCATTTTTTGTATCACTTAGTGCTTCCATCCTTGCTATATCTGCCTTAAGTTTAGCACGTAGAACAAAGGGCACTAGTTGACATGGATGTATAAATGGCAGGACTTGCCTACTTACTTTATCTGACTTGTACACTCACCTGGCAAGCATCCAATCCATTGTCACTACTGGAATTCCAAAATGAGTGTCTCATAACTAGGTTCAGTGCAATCATGTATTACTGTAAGAGAACCCACTTTACCAAACCGAGTTTCTCACAGGCAGCCAGGCTTACACAATGTGTAACATCCTTAGGTGCTACATTGAATGGAAGTTTGTATGTGGTGTTACTTACATTTATGTTGGTCACGGTTTTGGCTTTGTTTTCCATCTTTTATATATTTTTTTCAGCCTGAACGTTAACCAGAGTTCCAGTGTCCAGCTTCAAAGAGTCTTTGATTTAGTGTCATTGGTAGTATCTGGCCCTTTTAATCAGCTGCACTGGTTTCCAGCATACAGTATACCTCAGACAAATTGTGTTCATCTGCATGCACTAGACTGTCCTGCACCTGTGATTTACAGCACTTTGCACAATGATTCTTTTTGCCAAATTAATAACAGAGCTTTCCAATAATAACAGAGCTTTCCAAAAGCTACACATTGCTTGGGGCAATGCTGCAACTGGTCCTCATTTATGCCCACATAACATTTTATGGCCTGTATCCACAAAGATCAGTTAAGTGACTTAAGACAGTTTTGTAAGTTAGCACCCCATTAGGCCTTAACAAGGCATCTTCAAAGCTCAATAATGTTGAGTCATGTTTTCATTAGGGATAGAGACAGACATTTTTTTTTTATAAAGTACCAAGTGACATATATACCTCCCCAAACGCCCCTCTATACAACATGTGGAGCGATACCAGTGAACAAAACTGAATACACCTGAGATACCTGGTAAATATACCAATTTAAATCATTTAAATATTCATTGCATATACAAATTAGCATATTTCCCAAGTATCTCAGGTGTTTAGTGATGCTTAACAACATGTAATCTCAAGCTAACGCAAGGCAGTGCTTACTAACCAAGGTGTTAAGCCTAAACTAATGAGATAAACAGGCATTCTGACAGTCCTCTCTTGTACTTGGGGTATAGATGATACTTTCTGGTGAATTCAGCTTGTGATTTTATAGTTTCTGTATCTAAGGCCGCACCTACTTTATAGTGCCCGCGATGGACGACGCCGCCCAAAAACAAATACATTGCCGCCGCCACGTGCGCTTATAGTAAGCGCGACGGCGGCAATGCGACGTCGCGTCGCGGACTTTGGAAGCCGGGAATATTTGATTTTTCAAGGGCTGTCGCCTCATATGACAGCCCCTGGACAAATCAAATGCCCAGAAGCCCGCGCCACCGCAAAGCGAAATATAACTTTCGCTAGCGGCGACGGGTGATGTCACCCGTCCCGTCGCCATTCTCGGGCCCTGTAGGCGGGGCCTAAGGTTAGATCTGCTTCACGGATTAATTGAGTTGAAGTAATTCAGTAACATCTTACGCTATGGTTACATCATTTTTGTATGCATGTAAAAAAATATATCTTTCAAAAGATGCCTTTTGGGCATACAATTTTCCTTAAATGTATAGCAGGGCCCCACTAATACAGCGGGTTCCGTTCCAGGCCCCCGCCGAAAAGCAGGGCCTTCTTGTACTTAGTATGTCACTTAACTTCATATTTGTATCTTCTTCATCCTTGAAGTTTGGTGTAAATATCCAATGCTTTGCTCCCCTACCCCCCACACGTAAAAAATATTGAGATTTCTCCTCTGCTCCAATGGCCACCAAATATGATTCAACTCTGCTAGGTAGCTGCAGGATTGATGGGGGTTGCAATACATCCTGTTGCTTACTGCTTTACTTTCTGACAATGTGACTTATCCTCCTTCTCAGCACTTCTGGCACCATATGAGGATCTTTCTTTCTTTGTGGGTTTATAAAGCAACAAAGCAATTGAATGAGAAAGACAAACATTCCATTAACAAGCGGCAGCCATCTTGTTTAGAAACACTTCTTTAACACACACATTCCCAGCTAGCTCAAACTCCTACACCCACCACATCATGATTATATATTTATGTCAAAAAGAATGCTACTGAGCGTGGCAAATGTATACAACAAAAGACAGGGGTGCCCAATGCTACATCCAATTGACAAAACATATATGGTAATAAGTATAAAGTTAAATACTTCAATAATAATATTTTCTTGGTTATTTAGTTAGATCCTTTGGCCAAAGCATCATAATCCTGCATACCACGCCAAGGTATAACAAAACTTTGCATGTCCTAACACTACACTGTGAACCCTTCCTTTTACCTCTGTATGAGGGTAAAGAACCATAGTAGGTCCTGTTCTTGCAGCAAAGTGAAAAGACCTCCCAAGTTAAAAAGGTGAGGAGGAATGAGCTCTGGGGAGAGGTGCCACCCACCTCCATACAACTGTTACCAGTCAGAAATTGATTTAACACACATTCCCAGCTAGCTCAAACTCCTACACCCACCACATCATGATTATATATTTATGTCAAAAAGAGTGCTACTGAGCGTGGCAAATGTATACAACAAAAGGGCGAGTTGCTGCCAGCAAGAGCATCGAGCCTCTGAAAAGGCCTGAACCAGCAATTCATTTCTGCTGCAGAGAGAGCAGCTCTGAGAGAGCCGCCTCTCCCAGCTGAAATGTCGCCCGAAATTTATTTATTTAAATATACATTTCTTTAATAGTGTAGAGGTGCAGGGGGTCTCCAGAGCTGAACCATGTTGGTTTTATGTCCGGGGACCCCCTGCTTCCCGAGATACAGGCACCTTTATGGGGTGCCGGTATCTCCTATGCAAGAAAATGTACCGGTCACGTGACGCGAGACATTTCAATGCAGAGGGATGCCGGCACCCCATAAAGGTGCCTGTATCTCGGGAAGCAGGGGGTCCCCGGATATAAAACCAATGTGGTTCAGCTCCGGAGATCCCCTGCACATCTACACTATTAAAGAAATGTATATTAATAAATATTTAAAAAAACATCAATACACGCCCCCCCCCTCCGCCCAAACCCATACAGTACAGTAATGGGCAAAATAACTATTATCCAGATATGGATAATAGATTATTTGCCCATTATTAAACACTGCATTAGCATACATAAATAAAGTAAATAAATAAAGTTATACTTACCACAACAGCAGGTCCCTCTGTCCTCCGTTGCCAGAAAGCCTATATACAAAATAAATACATTCTAATGGCCCCTAACCCCTTAATCACCTTAGCGGTTACTAATCGCTATAGTCATTCAGGGGTTAACCCACCCTGATCCGATACCAACCCGGGAGGCCTAAGCACCCACCCTGACTGACTATTAAGTCTGCACATGGTTTTAACAGGCAATCAGGTGGCTGTTAACCATTTGGAGGCTAAATGTGACGTCACAAGCCATATTTAAGGCCGTGACGCCTCATTTGAGCCCAACAAGCCGACGAGACAGCATCGGCTGGGATTTAACATGGGGTATTTTGGACTGACAGATGAAGAAAGAAGATAAAGAAGAACAAGAAATGGTTACAGATGAAGATAGAAGAAGGTGATTAAAGAAAGAAAAAAGATGATTGGGGTACCTGAGCCGGATCTTCATGGCGGATGGCATCGGATGCTGTTGGAGGCCTTCAAGGTACGTGAGCTTCCTGTTACCCCGGGAGTCGGAGGGCCACCGCTTCTAATGGTAAGTAATATATTCAATGTTTGTAAATGTCTCTTTTTACAGGTTTAAACTTTGGATGTGTTTTTTGATTTTTTGGGGGAGGCACATTGACTGATAATATATTAATCGGTACCTCTTTAGGGTACAGATTAATACATTATTATGACAATATTTGGGAGGCATTTATCGATTGGTATTGGTGTTGCTTTTTGGCATTTCATGTATTATGTGGATGTTATTGTTTGTTTTTTCATGCTTAATGTAATTAAAGGTTTGCGATTGGTGTTCGCTTGTACTTAATGTAATATTATGTTAGCTAATATGTTTTATGGTTACTTCAGAGATTGTTTTAATTTATTTTTTTGGTGTTTTAATGGTTATATTCATTAATGTTGGAGTAATTCATTGTTTGCATTGGTTAGTGTTACTATTCATTTTGAGTTGGTTTCGGAATTAATTGTTTAGATTGGTTAATGGTTTAATTAATTCATTGTTGATGTTGCTATTGATTGGATTAGCTGGCTACTGTTTGTATTTAGTGACGTGTGATTTTTTGGAGTTTAGTTACATTTTATTACTGTGTGTCTTGTGTATTAATTTATTGTCATTAGGGTGCCCATTGAGTGCTATAGAGGCTTATCATGCCCATATTATTATTATATGGGTATGATGTACCACTATACTACTCAATGGGTATAGTCAGTCAGGGGTGGGTGTTTAGGCCTCACGGGTGGGTGAAGGGGGTAGTAGCCCTAAGGATGGGTGTTTAGACCTTGCGGGTGGGTAGCGGTTGGGTTAACCCCTTTATTACCTTAGCGGTATTAACCGCTAAGGTAATGAAGGGGTTAACTCCCCCCGCAACCCCCCCGCAATGCCTAAACAGCCACTAAGGGCCAAATTCCCCCTTCACCCACCCCCGCTAGCCACAGTATTGTATGTTTCTTACAGTAAGCCTGGCACGGGTGTTTAACCCCTTCATTGCCTTCGCGGTTAGCCGCTAAGGTAATGAAGTTGCTGTACATGCATGTTTCCTGCCTCGGATGCATGCCGGGGGGGTCCGGAGCTGCTATTAATGGCTATCAGCTCCGGAGACCCCTGGCATCAATCCGAGGCAGGAAAGGGGCCTGATTTTTTCTAAGTCCCGACACATCGCTGCTCATCGAGGCATCTCCCCACCAATTGACCAACAAATTTGTGGTGAATTGGATTTGGGGAGAAGAGCGCCTTTTAGGGCTGCGATGGGCTGCGATATGCCGCGACAGCCGACTCGCGGGTCTCTGAATCGCGCGAGTTTATCAACCATCAGAAAATGGTCGATAAGGGGCTGATCGCTGCTCAGTCGGCGAATTTCTGATAGCGATAAAATTTTGCGTCGATATAGGCCGTTATCGAGCACTTATCGAGGCTATCTGAATACGAGTAGCCATTTTGGTCGATAAGTGCTCGATAAGGGCCTTATCAAGGCTTTCTGAATAAGGCCCAGTGTGTGTAGTTTACTTAAGAATGAGACCCAGAGAACAAGTATAGTAACCCAGACACAGAAGAAATCAATACGTCTGGTGTTTAATGTTGTACCTGAAGAGAGTGTATATAACTTAATTTGATAACGAGTTAATAAATCTCATCATCAGCCATTTTCAGTAAAGGTGCCAAAGTGAAACAGGTCTATCATTGTGTGCTCATGTAGAGCAGCTTATACAAGATACACCACTCACTAAGTACTGTACATTAGGAATTATAAGAGCATTTCATGTTCGTTCATTTTTTTCACTGGCTAAACATATCCAGAGTTATGATCCTAGTATACACACTATGTTAAAGTACATTTCCAGAAGATAATGTCAATTACGAATGTGTCTTCCAAATATGCACATCTTGACATATTTATAATGTTGTTCCAGGAGTTAACTCCTTCAGTGCAGAGTGCAGGAACCAACAGCGCAGAAGGGGTTAACCACGAGGGTGGGCACTTTCACTCGTGTTTTACTTATGATCCTAAAAAATATGCGTGCTTTGGTTTTGGATGGGGCTTTGGCTCTAAAAATGTTTTCATGTTGTTCTTAGGTTAGCAAATTGCATGAGTCTTGCCAGGCCTCCGAGGTGTGACGATACCAGTACAATTAGTACCACTACTTTTTGTTTTATTTATATATATATATATTTATTTTTTTAACGTTTTATTTTAGAAATTCACTTTTTTTCTAAACATTTTTGCAGCATAAATATTGTGTACATATTTCTAAAGCAAACAAACAAACAAACAAACAAAAAAGGTCCCAAATGTTTATGAGTTTTAGGATTTCTAAGGGTATTTCTGAAAATAGACACAGTACCACTTTTCCTAAACCACTTTGACCAATACTATTGTCAGGTATTTAGGCCCCTAATTAGTATGGTGAGAAGTGGAGTGATGCACATTGAACCCTTCCATGTGCTGGCACTGCATGTCTGCAGCATAATAAATAATAATAATAGCATGTTCTTGTATGGCGCTGCTAGTTTTACACAGCGCTTTACAGAGACATTTTGCAGGCACAGGTCCCTGCCCCGTGGACCTTAGAATCTATGTTTTTTGGTGCCTGAGGCACAGGGAGATAAAGTGAGTTGCCCAAAGTCACAAGGAGCCGACGCCGGGAATTGAACCAGGTTTCCCTGCTTCTAACTCTCAATGCCAGTCTTTACTCACTTCCCTGACATTGGGAATAGAAGAGGAAATTACAGCTCGCTGTGGTCCAGGACCACAAAGCTCTGTTATTGACGTAATGAGGTGTTAACATAACGCATCGTTAAGTACTAACGGGTATTCTCAAAGCTCACTAATGCCATGTTAAGGAGAGTGAGTGAGAGAGAGAGTCCTATCCAGCAAAATCCATATTACAGGGTCTAGAGGGAGCTAACGTCACCTTTAGGCAAGACAGGCGTAAAGTGAGTCATATTAACCTAACATGAGGCAGTGCCAGCTAAACATGCCGATAAAGCTGCAGACCAAGCAATATCCTACATGTGTTTTTTTTTTTTAAATAAATCAGTTCTGTACTATGAGAAAATACTTGTAGCATTTAAAGAAAAAAAAACAACAACTCTGAATAACATTTTTAATGTATTGTAATATAACAAGCATTTTTTGTTTCTATAGCAACCATTTACAAAGTCACATCACCTTCCTCTTCTAAAACAGACTCTGGCACATCCATTTTTGAGCCCTGCCCTCTCTCTAGCAGTGCACTAATTGTATCTAGTGACTACCTGGTCACATGATCTTCCACACTGAATGGATCGATTGGCAATTTAGCTAATTACTTATCATTGTGTGGATTGTATTGATGTACATATTAAAGGGGGAAAAATAAAATGTTAAAAAAAACCGTCAGCCTGGTCTGCTGCTTTAAGCCTATTCTGAGATAACTAACAGCCTTTGTTTATGCATATAATTAGCTTTCTGGATTGGTGATAACCTAAGGGAACATAATGTAACATTCTAGGAACCCTAGAATTATATTGCGAAATTCTAGGGAACCCCAACCCCCTCCCCCGTCTCTCTGTCCCCTACCCAGTCTCTCTCTCCCCTCCCCCGTCTCTCTCTCCCCTCCCCCGTCTCTCTCTCCCCTACCCCATCTCTCTCTCCCCTACCCAGTCTCTCTCTCCCCTACCCAGTCTCTCTCTCCCCTACCCAGTCTCTCTCTCCCCTACCCAGTCTCTCTCTCCCCTACCCAGTCTCTCTCTCCCCTTCCCAGTCTCTCACTCCCCTACCGAGTCTCTCTCTCTCCTACCCAGTCTCTCTCTCCCCTACCCAGTCTCTCTCTCTCCCCTCGTCCGTCCCTCTTCCCCTCTGATACTCACCCCTCTCTCTTACTGTCTTAAACTCACCCCTCTCTTCCTGTCTTACACTCACCCCTCTCTCTTACTGTCTTACACTCACCTCTCTCTTCCTGTCTTACACTCACCTCTCTCTCTTACTGTCTTATACTCACCCCTCTCTATTACTGTCTTATACTCACCCCTCTCTCTTACTGTCTTACACTCACCCCTCTCTCTTCCTGTCTTACACTCACCCCTCTCTTACTGTCTTACACTCACCTCTCTCTCTTACTGTCTTACACTCGCCTCTCTCTTCCTGTCTTACACTCACCCCTCTCTCTTACTGTCTTATACTCACCCCTCTCTCTTACTGTCTTATACTCACCCTCTCTCTTACTGTCTTTCACTCACCTCTCTCTTACTGTCTTACACTCACCTCTCCCTCTCTTCCTGTCTCACACTCACCCCTCTCTCTTACTGTCTTACACTCACCTCTCTCTCTTCCTGTCATACACTCACCTCTCTCTCTTATTGTCTTACACTCACCTCTCTCTCTTCCTGTCTCACACTCACCCCTCTCTTACTGTCTTACACTCACCTCTCTCTCTTCCTGTCTTACACTCACTTCTCTCTCACTGTCGTACACTCACCCCTCTGTCTCACTGTCTTACACTCACCTATCTCTCTTACTGTCTTACACTCACCTCTCTCCTCCGCTTACACTCACCCCCTCTCTCTTACTGTCTTACACTCACCCCTCTCTCCTCCACTTACACTCACCCCCTCTCTCTTACTGTCTTACACTCACCCCTCTCCTCCTCTTACACTCACCCCTCTCTCCTCCTTACACTCACCCCTCTCTCCTCCTCTTACACTCACCCCGCTCTATTACTGTCTTACACTCACCCCTCTCTCCTCCTCTTACACTCACCCCCTCTCTCTTACTGTCTTACACTCACCCCTCTCCTCCTCTTACACTCACCCCCTCTCTCTTACTGTCTTACACTCACCCCCCCTCCTCTTACCCTCACCCCCTCTCTCCTCCTCTTATACTCACCCCCTCTCTCTTACAGTCTTACACTCCCCCCTCTCTCCTCCTCTTACACTCACCCCTCTCTCCTCCTCTTACACTCACCCCTCTCTCCTCCTCTTACCCTCACTCTTACTGTCTTACACTCACCTCTCTCTTACTGTCTTTCACTCACCTCTCTCTTACTGTCTTACACTCACCTCTCCCTCTCTTACTGTCACACTCACCCCTCTCTCTTACTGTCTTACACTCCCCCCTCTCTCCTCCTCTTACACTCACCCCTCTCTCCTCCTCTTATACTCACCCCTCTCTCTTACTGTCTTATACTCACCTCTCTCTTACTGTCTTTCACTCACCTCTCTCTTACTGTCTTTCACTCACCTCTCTCTTACTGTCTTACACTCACCTCTCCCTCTCTTACTGTCACACTCACCCCTCTCTCTTACTGTCTTACACTCACCTCTCCCTCTCGTACTGTCTCATACTCACCCCTCTCGTACTGTCTCACACTCACCCCTCTCTCTTACTGTCTTACACTCACCTCTCCCTCTCTTCCTGTCTCACACTCACCCCTCTCTCTTATTGTCTTACACTCACCTCTCTCTCTCTTCCTGTCTCACACTCACCCCTCTCTCTTACTGTCTTACACTCACCTCTCTCTCTTCCTGTCTTACACTCACCTCTCTCTTATTGTCTTACACTCACCTCTCTCTCTCTTCCTGTCTCACACTCACCCCTCTCTTACTGTCTTACACTCACCTCTCTCTCACTGTCGTACACTCACCCCTCTGTCTCACTGTCTTACACTCACCTATCTCTCTTACTGTCTTACACTCACCTCTCTCTCCTCCGCTTACACTCACCCCTCTCTCTTACTGTCTTACACTCACCCCTCTCTCCTCCTCTTACACTCACCCCCTCTCTCTTACTGTCTTACACTCACCCCTCTCCTCCTCTTACACTCACCCCTCTCTCCTCCTCTTATACTCACCCCTCTCTCCTCCTCTTACACTCACCCCCGCTCTATTACTGTCTTACACTCACCCCTCTCTCCTCCTCTTACACTCACCCCCTCTCTCTTACTGTCTTACACTCACCCCTCTCCTCCTCTTACACTCACCCCCTCTCTCTTACTGTCTTACACTCACCCCCCCTCCTCTTACCCTCACCCCCTCTCTCCTCCTCTTACACTCACCCTCTCTCTCTTACTGTCTTACACTCCCCCCTCTCTCCTCCTCTTACACTCACCCCTCTCTCCTCCTCTTACACTCACCCCTCTCCTCCTCTTACCCTCACCCCCTCTCTCTCACTGTCTTATACTCACCCCTCTCTCCTCCTCTTACACTCACCCCTCTCTCCTCCTCTTACCCTCACCCCCTCACTCTTACTGTCTTACACTCACCCCTCTCTCCTCCTCTTACACTCACCCCCTCTCTCTTACTGTCTTACACTCACCCCTCTCTCCTCCTCTTACACTCACCCCTCTCTCCTCCTCTTACACTCACCCCCTCTCTCTTACTGTCTAACACTCACCACTCTCCTCCTCTTACCCTCACTGTCTTATACTCACCCCTCTCTCCTCCTCTTACACTCACTCCTCTCTTCCTGTCTTACACTCACCTCTCTCTTCCTGTCTTACACTCACCTCTCTCTCTTTTCCTGTCTTACACTCACCTCTCTCTTCCTGTCTTACACTCACCTCTCTCTCTTACTGTCTTACACCCACCCCTCTCTTCTTGTCTTACACTCACCCCTCTCTCTTCCTGTCTTACACTCACCTCTCTCTTACTGTCTTACTCTCACCTCTCTCTTACTATCTTACACTCGCCCTCTTTCTCTTACTGTCTCACACTCACCTCTCTCTCTCTTACTGTCTCACACTCACCTCTCTCTCTCTCTTACTGTCTCACACTCACCCCTCTCTTCCTGTCTTACACTCACCTCTCTCTCTCACTGTCTTACACTCCCCTCTCTCTCACTGTCTTACACTCACCCCTCTCTTACAGTCTTACACTTACCTCTCTCTTACTGTCTTACTCTCACCTCTCTCTTCCTGTCTTACACTCACCCTCTTTCTCTTACTGTCTCACACTCACCTCTCTCTCTCTCTTACTGTCTCACACTCACTCAGCCCAGCGCTCCGTCGCGATTCCTGCTCTCAATTTTCTTGAGAGCAGCAGTTTCTGTCGGCGCAGCGGTCCCCGTTGCAGCGAGCCCGGCCCCATTGTGGGGCGGATCTTGTCCATGCAGCGTCCGCTACAGTGGGCGCTGCAGTAGCCCGCGGAGACCTGGCCTTATGCAGTTTAGCCACATTAAATAAATACGGTATTGCACCTTTAAACTATAAGCAAATAGTTCTCTCTGTTTACTAAATGTATGGAAAGCTCTAATACAACAGATAAAATACTATCATTGGAACAACTCAGACATGCTGGATTTATTTTGAATGAAAAAATGGGGTTAACCCCTGTAACTGAGGCTCAAGAATAGACAGGATAAAGGTAGCATAATCTTCATTTAGAAATAATCCCGATATGGCTGTTTAATACACATTTGGTATAGTTCATAAGGTTCCTTGTTTGTCTTGGACTAACTGGACAGGAGGGGGGTGGGGGGGGTGAATATAGCGGGCGGAGGATCTGGAGATGCCGGTGAATCGCCATGAGGCGTTTACCCCAGCAAACACTTGAATCGCTGCACCCCCACCCCCAGGTGTCCCACACAGGGACACAGGCAGGAACGTACTCACAGTAGAAATGCTTGATTGCTTGTATGTCAGCCGTAGATCGGATCAAAAACAGCGTGCTCCTCCCGGGATATCCGGAAGTAAGGTACTGTAGTAGCAAAAAGCAGTGCACTGCTGATCAGTAGATAAAAACTTACCCAAGTGCAATCATTCAAAAATAGAAAATTTAATGTGCAGAAAAATTACACATAACAACAAACTCTGGCGCGTTTCATTCCAGGGTGGAACTTTGTCAAAGAGACCTTTTGACAAAGTCCCACACTGGAACGAAACTCGTCAGAGATTATTGTTATGTGTAATTCTACTGCACATTCAATTTTCTATTTTTGAATGATTGCGCTTGGGTAAGTTATTATCTATGGATTTATTTTTAAATGGCAGTATTGGATTTTTCGGGCCAATTTATATTACATTTTACACATAGTTGACTCTCTTTTAAAACCCAATCTTTTGGGCACTGTGTTAAAGTCCCTATAAAGGACACATTTTAAAATGACTTTTCAAAGTAATATGAGCAATGCTGATGCATTTGAAAAAAATCAGGCATGAAGGTTTTTCCGCATCGATAGTACATAGTAAATTATTAAATCAATGAGTTATTTCTTGTCAGTAAATTCGGTATGATTTATGGACGGGATCAGCAATTATTTCATATCTTCAGAGCATGGTGCCTACATTATGAATTGTTTGTAAAATTAAAAAGATATAGTTCAAATATATTGCTTCAGTCATAATATAGATTTAAAATAAAATGTAAATACATTGGCGTATTACTTCAGTTAGACTATCAATAGTAGATATTAAGCAAAGAAAAATCTTACGGCTCAAAATTTTATTGTGGTTTTAGAAGAAAATGGAACGAACAATAAGAGCGGGAAATAGTATTATTAGAAGATTGTAACACTTGTATGTAATGAGTTTTGCATACTCTGATATAATAGTGCACAAATAGACAATATATATTGGTAAAGGTAGAACGTAAGATGTAAGGTTAACGTTTTAATGATGTTTACTTATATGTACGATGTATATAACGTCTTCCTCCTGGAAAACTGCTGAAATACTGGTGCAAAAAATGTAACATCCCATTGCATTCAATGTATATTTTTTCTTTTTGAAATATCCCGCAATAAGGACCATACTGTATTTACAAAGGGATACTGAGCCATAAATGCGTGGGCTGCAGCATTGCTTAGTAAATATAACGCTAGATCTTGTGCTGTTGCACCAGTTTTGCGGCTGAAAGACTTTAATAAGAATCATATTTATCCAAGTTGTATTACTGCAAAACCAATGCTGTACTGGTTCCCAAACAGCAGCACATATATCTGTGAAACAAATATCTAATTTTTTACCTTGCTTTATTTCTTTGATAAACCTTTTGCCGTCCCTGCTCCCGCTTTGCAGTCAACAAACCTCGCTCAAAAGTTCCCTAATGCATCTAGTCCCAGACTCCCCCACTCCTTGTTAGCCAAACGTAGGAACATTTATATTGATCAATGTTGATTGATTTGACCTCTGAAGGGTATTGGGGTTATCGAGCTAGAGAATTTTTGCTCTGAAAAGCAAATAAGGTGGTAACATTTATATTTGCTGGAAATTGGTACCCAGTGGTTAATTCCAAATTGCCTACTAATGCACAAACATAGATTATTACTATAGCCTAATTATACACCAGCATTGACATGTAATAGAGCGAGGTAGCTGACTCAGCACAGTGTCAGTAGCGTAAGTAGTTTTCTTGAAATAGTAGTAGCAATATATCTGTATAAGACACGCCATTATTTGAAGACTGTGTCTTGACCAACTCATTTGAATGAGAAAAAAAAATAGCATACAGTACTTAAATTCCTGTGGGAATGTGTACCAAATTTGTACAGTTTCACTGCCCCTCCATTTGTTTCTTCTATTGTGCATTCACGGTTACAACATTTCCTAATCATCAGTATTTCTAGTTTGAACTTCATCCTAAACTTTTGAGTGCCAAGGGTAAAGTGATATGCGTTCTGCTGACTTTTTGCTTCCCAAGCTTGCGAGTTTCTTTATCCATACATTGTGTCCCACTGGCAGAGAACGTCCTACTCGTATAGTGCAGCTCTCTAAATATGGAGGATGAGCAGGACTGAGACAAACCTTAACATTATATAATGTCATCATAAAGGCTACCGACATGCTACTTACGCTACATTTCTGTATTTGGATCTTTATCATAGTTTTAAAGAGTTGGAAATGTAAATACTTGGGCTCTAAAGTGAGTAATTGTATTGCTATTTCTATGTTCTACAAGAGTTGACTAATTTCTTCTTCTATCACTCTTGGTTATTGTCACGGGAGACCAGGTATTTACACATTTTTACCAGGATCATTCACTGAGCAAAACAAGTTAGTAAAATAAATTGTCATTGAAACAGACGTATGCACAATGGATTACAAAATACAAGATAAAACACACTTACTGGGGGTCTGGGCTACAAATCTAGACTTTCCTAGGTGAAATAAGAGGTAAAACAAAGTCTTTAGGTTGACCGTGACTTGTCCCAAAATGTTCAGGAACTCAAATCGTCATGAAGTTCCTGACGCCACCGCTGTATCTGCTCAGGAGATACCGAAATCTCTTGACCGGGAAATAGTACCAAATGTCCTGGTACTCTTTTTGGCTTGCAATCCCAGCCACCATCGCTCTGTTCTATTCTCAGAACTTGGCCCGAAAAGTGGGACTTAGAACATTTCTCGCCTTGAAATTTCTGAAGCCGGCTCGCGTCTATTTCTCTCTGAACATGTTTTGGTGATTTCGAATTTTGCGCTGCTGCCTTGGCGCTTAGAATCTGAGTGAATCTCGTGACCGGATTGGTTGCTGTCTTTCTAATAGTATTTCAGCTTCATTCATGAAATACTTCAGCCAATCCGAGCGTGGGAGAAATCCTACCAGCCAATCAGAGCGGATGCCCAATATATGAAACTGATTTAACATGGCATTAATAATAAAAAAATTAAAAAATGCAGTAGATATTATATAATACTACAGAACTGATTTATAATAAATAAAAAAAAACACATGTAAGATATTGCTTGTTTGCTTGTATTGCTCGTTTAATCTACCGAAATCAGAAGTCCTCGGGAGCAGGGCAGCGCTGGTTTGACCACAAGTTCATGGGATATTTCATCTATCTGTTCCTTGGTCCAGGCAAGATCATTGCAAGTGAGCCACTGATCAAAAGTGACACGTTGGCTTAATAGCAATTTCCTTTGTGTTAAAATATATCTAAACATCACCACAACAATTTTCAGTTGAACCATCCAAATTGAAGTAAATATATTCAAGATATAGGATGACATTTGAGCCCCCAATTCCAGATTTTCATCAAATCAATGCTCATATTAAACATTATTGCAACTCCAATGTACAGTATAGATACTTTTTTAAGACTGGCTTTAAAGCAGTAATCCTACTTTCCAAAAAAAATTACATTATTATTTGTATATGTAAAGCATGTGACAATGTACAATTCTACACTTACCTAACCTGGCAATCGTTTGGTGCTCCTGTTATAAATCTGTCAAAATTCAGATTGTGTGCCTAACATAATGGCTGCTTCAGTCAGTGTAACTCAGCAGCTACTATGTATCCTTACACTATATTACTAAGGTAAAATGTCTATGGGTTACAATTACAGCTCAAACTGCTGGGAACATTTGCAACAAATGATCACAAACAGGAAAGTGTTACAAAGATCTTGCACTGCTGGGGAGGTGGGCTAAAACCTGCTATAGAAATCACAGGATGTGTTAAACCTCATCAAAAAATGGCATTATCAGTTGAATATAAGAAAAACAGTCATTATTACCCAATACTACAGAAATTATTTATTAAAAAAACATATAAGATTTCACGTTTTGCTGCTTTAAATATTACTTGTTTGAGCCGTTTCTGACCTTGCTAATTTACAAGAAATCAGCATCAATTTCCAGAACATCTTCTCTTTTTCTTTCATTTTACTTTTAATGCGATCCCTTTACTGCTTCTCCGTATATTGAGTCCAAAGCATTGGAGGAGTTAATGGTGCTGCGGTGTCATTTTTAATTGCTTGCCTGGCTGTTGAAATATGGCTATCCTGAGTACAGTGTTGATGAAGTAGAGTGAAAGATGACACAGTGACTGCATTGTATTGCCTCCATTCTTTATAAATCAGGTCTCTGACAGTTAATCGGAGCCTGTACTTCCTATTATGCACATACTGTAGCAGCTTGCAGGGTAGTCCTGGCCAGTCAGGGCACCATTGACTTGTAGTATAGTAACAGACATATTTACAAGTCTCATACAATTTGTTTTTACATTGGTATTTTGCCAGCATGGAAAAGTACTGTAGAACCCTCCAATATTTTGTACATAGAAATAGGTACCATTGTAGTTCCTCTATTCATGCTGTATGGAGGTACTGCCAAGCAATTCCTATGGAAATCCCCTAACCCAGGAGTGCGCAAACTGGGGGGGCGAGATTCTCGGCGGGGGGCGCGGCGCTTAACGAGGACCCGTGCACTTCCCGAAGGCATTTCAATTAAATAAAACAAAAAGAAAGAACGGCACAAAACCTCATAGTGTAGTATATAAAATTATATTCATTTCATTCAGCAGGTGAGTATTGCACGTACATTAAAATAGAATTAACAGGCATGACATGTTAGGGACATGTTACCACAGCTGCCACTCAGAACTCTGCTGGGCTACGGAGGGGGTGGATCCTCGTCTTTCTCCAGATGTGCTCGGGTTATCTCTCCCTCCAGGGTGTCGTCACCTCATCAGATGGGGAACTGTGAAACTCCTTGCGCATGAGCCTGCTGGATGCTGATGTCATATAGCACAATTCCACGGTATACACTGACGCTGTCACTTAAAAGTGTCTCCCATTTGACATAGGAGACAGGGGTACCGGCGGTGAGTAATGTAACCTGCCACACGCCAATACTCCACAACGGGCTGGCTGGTGCGCACTGCCGCGCATTAGTGACGTCACTCCACGGCCGACTGGTTGATGCGCACTGATGACGTCACTCCGAGCGCCCCGTGTCACACGGATTAAGTAAATGAAAATAGGCAATACCATACGTTGGTATAGAGTCAAGGCAATTGCTCATACACTGGCGACACACTTTATTCGAGCTCGGCTAGTCCCACGAATTCGGGTATACCCGGGTGTATTGAGGTTTGTGACGGTTTTCTGCCCGAGTGCATTGAGGTATTTTCCAGGCAGGGATTGAAGCATTTTATTCCCGCTGGCTGCAATACTGCACAGTATATATATATATACTGCATTACAATTCATGAATTTATGCCATCTGGTAGACACGCGAAGCATTGCAGCCTATTAAATCCTAATCATTATAATTTAACAGATCAGCCGCCCATCAGCCAGGCATGAACCCAGGCTGGGAAGGCAAACACAACGGGGCTTGTCAGAGGTGAGGAGTGGCGCATTCCAGGTATCTGCCAGGTACATACCGGGTATTTGCTCGAATAAAGTGTGTCGGTGCAGTAACTCAGAAGGTGCAAACTGGAACGCGTCCTAATTCCAACGCATTTCGTATAAAATACTATGTCAAATGGGAGACACTTTTAAGTGACAGCGTCAGTGTATACCGTGGAATTGTGCTATATGACATCAGCATACAGCGGGCTCATGCGGAAGGAGTCTCACAGTTCCCCATCTGATGAGGTGACGACACCCTGGAGGGAGAGATAACCCAAGCCCACCTGGAGAGAGACGAGGATCCATCCCCTCCGTAGCCCAGCAGCGTTCTGAGTGGTGTCTCACTGCGAGCAGCTGTGATAACATGTCCCTAACATGTCATGCCTGTTAATTCTATTTTAATGTACGTGCAATACTCACCTGCTGAATGAAATCAATATAATTTTATATACTACACGATGAGGTTTTGCGCTGTTCTTTCTGTTTTTTTGTCCTAGTTTTGGTTGCGGAGCCATCCCATTAGAACAGCTGCAGTTTACCTCATTCATTTACACACGTGAACGCAACAGGTTTTATTGTATTTACTTTGTTCTGGTATTTATCACCCATTCACTGGTTGAGATAACCACTTTAACGCTGTTAACACTGTTTATATTGTTTAAGCTGATCACCTTTTCACATATATGTAAGGTATTGGTATTATTTCACAATATATCACCAATCACAGAGCGCAGTTGATTTTTTTCTTTTTCACATTTCAATTAAATGCCAGGGGAACGGCGAAAGCTCAAACGACTTCTAGAGAAGGGTTTCATGTTTACTCCCTTCATTTAAGACATAGGGCCACATGCAGTAAGCCCCGATAAAATCTTTTCGGCAATAGTTGCCGATAGGCCTTTTTTTGCCGATTTGCCCTCGCAGTATTCAGTAAGGGCCGAATCCATGCCGATCCCTGCCGAATCACTGCGAAAGCAAAACTGCCGATGAGCCTGTGCCGATACAGCCTGGCTCCCGATAAGCCTTCCGATACGCCTTGTCTGCCGATAGATGTTTGCAGCAGAGAGAGACAAGCCGCTCTCTCAGCGCAAACATCGGCAAAATAAAAAGTATTTAAAATACATTTTTACTGATAGTGTACATGTGCAGGGGGTCTCCGGAGCTGAACCGCATTGGTTTCAGGTCTGGGGACTCCCTGCTTCCCGAGATACAGCCCCCTTTATGAGGTGCCGGTATCCCTCTACAATTAAAGGTCCCGAACACGTGACCGCGGAATGTAAGCAAAGCAGAGGGATACTGGCACCCCCTAAAGGGGCCTGTATCTCGGGAAGCAGGGGGTCCCCGGACCTAAAACCAAAGCGCTTCAGCTCCGGAGACCCTCTGCACATCTACACTATGACTAAAACACATATATATATAAACACTTGTTCCTTACCTTTGCGGCTATGTGCTACGGTAACGAAGCAGCATGAATGTATTTTTAATAATAGTGTACAGTGAGCAGGGGGTCCCCTGAGTTGAACCGCGTTGCTTTGTTGACCAGGGACCCCCTGCTTCCCGAGTTACAGGCCCCGGAATGTGTCATCGGGTGGCAGTGTCGCCGCCATCTTTATAGCACCCCATTCGCGCCGTGTCTGCTATAAATATGGCGGCGACACTGGCACCGGTGCCCCAAACCGGGGCCTGTAACACGGGAAGCAGGGGGTCTCTGAGCCATAAATCTATGCGGTTCAGCTCAGGGGACCCCCTGCTTCCGCAAAATATTATTAAAAATACAGAAATGCTGCTTCATTACCATAGCGGATAGCCGCTAAGGCAATGAAGGGGTTAAGACAGAATAGCATGTTTATTGGGGACATTTGCCCCCAATAAACATAGCAATAAACAACATACACCCCCTGTGTATTTGAAATACATAAACAACAATAAATACATTAAATACATATAGTATTCACCACCCATTTCCGGCTGCCACGATGAAGGTCATCCTCCTCTTCATCCTGCCCATGCCCCCTCCGCTGCTGCAAAACAGACACAAAGAATGAAAACATCCAATGTAATGTCCCCTAACCCCTTTATCACCATAGCGGTTAATAACCGCTACAGTCATTAAGAGGTTAACCCACCCTCACCCACCACTCGGGAGGCCTATATACCCTCTCACACTAACCCCCCACCCCGTGAGGCCTAACCACCCACACCCACTACCCACAAGGGAGGCCTACCCACATACCGTTGGGGAACCCCCCCCCCCCACCAGTATCCACAATAAAATCAATACAGTGACACACAATAAACATCATTATATTTATTAAATACATTACCCACCCCCTGTGCCCCCCCATAAATACAAGATTTATCCTTTTACAAACAGGGTTCATAACACAGCCCCACGCGAGTCCCCGGTGGGCTGGCGGGGCACCTAACAGACCTACAGGGTACCAGCAGCCCTTTTCAAACAGGTTCTGGAGGCCTGCTGGTGGGTCCCGCCAAGCGCCATGGCCCCCAGGTGGTCTCCTTGGGTCACCGTGGGCCACAATTGGGTCCCCACGGTAGGCCCAAGGATGTCTGGGAGCCCCGGGTCAGACCCACAGGTGTCTGCGGGGCCTCGGGTGGTTCCCATGGGGGTCTGGGGAACTCACGAGTGCTCACTACGGGTCCGCGGTGCCCCCACGGATGTGGGACCACCGCTTCATCCCCGCACCTATGGGTCCACGGTGCCCCTACGGATGTGGGACCACCGCTTCATCCCCGCAGACTACGGGTCCGCGGTGCCCCCACAGATGTGAGGCCACCGCTTCATCCCCGCATGTGTCACCCAGGGAACCACCAGCCTGATACCCGTGAGATACCCGAGGAGACCCGCAGGTGGTCTCCAGAGGTCCCACGCAGAACCACGGAACAAACCCTGAATGTAAAAAAAATAAACCTGGCCTATACATTCAATACATACCCCCCCCCCCCCAACACCTACAGTACAAATAATGTGCAAAATAACTATTATCCAGATAGGGATAATAGATTATTTGCCCATTATTAAAAACATTAACTAGCATATTCAAATAAATAATAAAGTACTACTGACCTCATCAATAAGAAGTCTCCGTCGCCAGCAACATCCTTGTCTTGCCCACAAAATACATTGCCAAAAAAAAGCCAATACATTGCAATTACATTCAGATATCAATTAACCCCTTAAAAACCTTATCGGATAATAACCGCAAAGGTAATTAAGGGGTTAAGCCACACTGGCCCGATACCCACCCTTCACCCATGAACGCGCACCGCGTGAGCGGGGATTTCCACATAAAGATTTATGTAAGTTAAAGCGGCAAGCACCGCGCGCTCAGCGCCAGCGGGGCCGCAGCCTAAGGCCCAGGACATAGTGCACTCAGTGTCGCTGAGCTGTGCTGAGCAGCGCTGAACAGATGCACAAAGCCCCTGCATCTGTTATCAGCGCAGCTATAGTTTCTCCCTCTGCATGCGTGCTGATGCGTGCGGAGGAGGAGAAACTTCCCCGAGAACAGCAGGTTTGAAATTTGCCGCTCGGGGAAGCGGAGGAGCGGTCACGTGACCGCTCCCATCCAATGGGGCTGCAGCCGGTCCTACACAGGCAGCACAGAGGTGTGTGTGTATGTGTATGTATGCATGTGTGTGTGTGTGTGTGTGTGTGTGTGTGTGTGTGTGTGTGTGTGTATGTGTATGTATGCATGTGTGTGTGTGCATGTGTGTGCGTGTGCGCGAATATATTTATCAAAGTTGCACAATGTTAATAAATAATTTATTCTCACAACATGTCTTTTTTTTTAATTATTAAAATATTATATAATATACACACACACACACACACACAGGTTCCCCAGTGACACACAAACACACAGACCACTTCAAAGTGACACACACACACTGACAGCTACCAAGTGACACACACACACAGTGATACCCGCCTCCCAAGCGCGCTTGCTGTCTCCTCTGCCAGGACAGCAAAAAGCTCCTGGCAGAGCGAGCGGCAGCAAGCAAGAGCGAGCAGGAACACCTAAGCGCTTACTATGTCCCAGGCCTAAGACGACTCGGAAGATCACGTCCCACAGCCAATCAGGAGCCTTGAGAGAGTGCGAGAGCGCGCGAAACGATCGTTGGCAGAGGCTGACAAACAAAGAAGCAGGAGAAAAAATACCTTCATGCCTTCATAGAAAAGCTAATGGTTGCGATTTTGAGGTTAGTGGCTCTGAACGCCACATAATTAGCCAGCCTCCAGCAGCACATATATGATTACAATAGATACCAGACTGGGACTGACAGGCAGGCAGGCAATGAGACGCAGTGTATACAATTCGTTTAGGTGCCTGTAACATATCATTCATTGCTGTGATAATTGTAACCGGTGGTCCTTATACCAGAAACTAATGGTTAACCACATTACTAGCTGTATAATCCAGTCATTGAAACAGGGTCTTCCTTGTTTTTAGATCCATCACTTTTTTTAACCAGGGAAAGATACATTTTGCAGACCGGTAGCACAAAGAGACGAAAATGTATCAGGTCAGTGAATTAACTAGGCTGCAAGTCAGAATGGGGCCATTCAAATCTGGAAACAGTATCAAAGCTCTGACAAGACAAGATCAGACATTATTACTGCTACATTGTGGCTAATAAGCCAGTAACCACATACTTAAACTTTAAAGAATATTTTCTCTAACCACAAGTATCCTGCATTTGCAAGCATTGACCGACTAGTTAGAATTCAGTGCATAATCTGTGATCCTGATTATCATTGCCCTAAACCAGGGGTGGGGAACCTTTTTTCTGATAAGGGCCATTTGGATATTTATAACATCGTTCGCGGGCCATACAGACACAGACAGGCAGGCACACGGCAGGCACACGGCAGGCATGTAGGCACACAGAACCCCGCCCCCCTACATCTGGAAGATGCTGCTGCTGGGGGGATCGTGTAGGGCGGATGCTGGGGTAAGTGCGGGGGGAGCTGCTGGAGAAGCATGGGGGAAGTGCGGGGAATGCTGCGGGGACTGCTGCGGGGGGAGTGGGGGGAAGTACGGTGGCTGCTGAGGGATTGCTGGGGCTAATACGGTGGCTGCTGGGGATCGTGTAGGGCTGCCGGCGCCTCACACCACCACCTCCCGATCGGGCGCGGATATAGCAGTTGCCTTAGCAGGGCCAGACCAAATGATTTCGAGGGCCTTATACGGCCCTCGGGCCTGACGTTCCCCACCCCTGCCCTAAACAATGACTCAACTACATTGGCAATTTTGTCAGCTGTTTCTTCAACCGTGTGGGAATACAGAATATTTTCAGTCTACATTGTCTAAATATACTTACTATCTGGCTAATCTTTGGTCACATTTCGTCATTAGTTTGTCTTTTTTAAGCACACTTTATTTTAACTTGGAAACTATTAAAAATATTTTTTTTTAATTCTATTCATATACTAATTTTTGGTAATTGCATGCTCTATCTAGCGGAGTTCTTTTTCTATGGTGGCTTATTAGTGTACATTTCTCAGTCTGAGCACCGTGCCTACCACATTACTTTACCCAATATGGGGACAGCTGAGCAGGGATATTACTTTCCCTTCCCCATCCGTCCCCCTTTTCCAATCAGGTATATCCCCATGGCAACGCAGCATCAAATGGCGCCTTTGGGTCACGTGACGCTATGTGACGTCACATGACATCGTGATGTCAGAACGCAGGAGCCAAGATAAGGAGGGGTGTGCGAGTGGGGGGGGGGGGGGGAGGGGAGGGGAGGGGAAGAGCCAGCAGGGGGGCACAGGGGGAAAAATTGCTCACACCTCTGCCCTAACCTTTGCAGCTTCCCACACCAGAAAACAGCTTCTGTTTAATAGGTATAGCTGGAGTTTGATGAACCAAAAACATGTGGTGTACTTGCTACTGTGAATACTGCGGGTGCATTTGGAGGGTATGGTGGGGTTTCAAAGCCAAGTACATTCATGTGATCAGGATAAGAGATGGGCAAACGTGCCTAAAATTGCCTACGGTATGTTCGAACGTTCAAAAAAGTTCAACACAATTCACTAAAAAGGTTCTGGTGAAAGCAACATTTTGAACAAAATTGACAGTAGAGAATCTACCCTAGAAATATGAGAGAGCAGTATGTAAATATGAAATTAAAAAATAAGAAAAGAATAGAAAAAGTAGAGAAACCGTGTCCACAGAAAAATATACCTTTATTACTGTTATAATCTATGAAAGAGGACAATTTTTGGGGGGCAAATAGTTTTTATTTTTAACATAGGATTGAAGCAGGTGGTCTCCAGATCTGAAAACCATTAATTTCAGCCCCGGGGACCCCCTGCTTCCGGCGATACAGACCGCAGGGGGTGCCGGCGGCCGCTCGGCTAGCTGGGCTCATGTAATGCACATTGAGGCAAGTCTCTCCTTTTCTACTGTAACAATGTATGATTTTGTTTGTTACTTATTGTTTCTTCATCCTCCAACCCTATTGTACAGCACAACGTAATATGCTGGCGCTCTATAAATGAATAATAGTGGCGGAGTGGCAGTAAAAAGCCCTTTATCACAGCTTTACTGCATGCGATACGTCTTTACTGAATAGGCCAATAAATAAAATTATATTAAATACTACTAACGCCAGTTTTTTTATTCATTAACCTTTAGTGAACCTAGCCCTATGTAACAAGCTCCTGCAAAGCACATCTAGGCTTTTGGTTTTATTATTTGACACTTGCTGCTAGAGTATGTCAAATATAAGCAACGTATTAATCCAGTTCCTTTCTTTTAACGAAAATATTTTTTTCCAGGTAGATTTATGTAAGCTAAAACCTGAAGTAGTTCTTTTACCACAGAAGGGAAAAAATGGGAATACTAAAGTCTACAGTAAATAAAATATCCACTTGTGGTGAAATTGCATGTCTCAGACAGGTCTGCAACCCTGTCTTTCCCCATTATCGCTTAGCAAACAGTGCTGCCACACTGCAGCCAGGGATTCTGGGTAATGGCATGCAAATGAGCAGTGTGTCACTCTTTAACTCGAATCCATTTTATCATGGAGCTGTACTGTATAAGCTTATTCCTGCCGTATTACACAGCTTTTCAGCACAGCCTGGGTTAGAGAAGTGCATAGCCAGCAAGCCTTTGTGACCAAAGTCTACAAGTACAAACTTTTTCCAAATTAAGAAAGATGTGATGAATAATTATTGATTATAAATTTCAAGCAGTACTAAATAAAAAAAAGAAGTTGGGAATTAAAAGGATGTGTGCTAGTTTTTTCTGTTTCTTTTGCCTATATGATCACACTCGAACAGCATTTGTACAGAAAGTATGAAGCTTATTGTAAAACTAGAACATTATAACCTCTTCAACATGCTCATTACATGCAGAATGACATGTACCCAGAGAACAGGAACATAGGGAACACAGTCCTGCATTAAAATGAAATATGCACAGGCACTGCCATCCCAACCCCTCAGAACAATAAGATCAATATGCTAGTGTCATTCACCTGCAAATCCAGCAATGGTGGTGTATCTTACAACATTTAGAAAATGCCCCAATATGAACGATGTTTAGGGAATCAAACACATCCCTCAGACCAGGATGACTCAACACAGATTCACCATACCAGAACTCTGGTTGGGAAGGTTGCTTCCCAAGCTGAACACTCACTGTCTGATTTAGTTATCAGTATTACTTCTCAACGGAAAATAAAAAAAATATACAGGAGAGAAGATGGGAAGAAAAAAATTGATTTAATATAGGGGTTCTAAAAATAATGGCTTAAATCAAGATGCTGGATTCATGAAACATTATGGCAACATTTAATTGCCTTCCTGCTCCACATTTTAGAGAAGGAAGGAGCATTACAGCCGGACACCTCTTCCCACCTCTGCTATTCACCCACCTCTGACAACTAACATATGTAGCTCCTGCTAATTTTCACAATCATCTCTACACTTGAAGACTCCCCACAAAGTTTATTTCCGCCCCTACTCATCACTTTAGGATATGCATCTTTCCTAGAAAAGGAGAACAATGAGGTTTTGAAAGCTCTGTACACTATAATTTCATCTATGAAGAACTGTAATGGTGGTTCACTAAAAGGTATCACAACCCAACATCGCATCTGCTCTTCTCCATGACCAATACGGAGGCTATAACTTTGAACTACTGTACGTTGAAGAATGAGTAATCAGTGTAGATCATGCTTGTCCCAATTAAAAGGAAGGTGCATTGATTTTCCCAGGGATTTATAGTAATGGGTTACGTAAAATTGTACTAATGACATCTCTAACACCAGCAGACCTTGCATAGTCACATAATAATTTCGTTTGCATACCCTCTTGATGTGCAAGTAAATTGGTTATTGCATGAACTTGCAATTGTGCCAGCTTTTCTGAAGCACTTATGAAGGTAATATGATGCATTTGACACGCCACAATATTTTATATTGTTTCATGCAATTCGTGTGAATTAAAAAAAATATATACTGTATATATTTATACTCGGATTGTATGCATTTAAATAAGAGGCAGTACATTTCAGGCCAAAAGTGAACCAACAACAGTGGCATGTTAAGTAGGATACATGTAGATTATTTACACCTTTGGTGGGGGGAATTAGACATGTACAGTATAAATATTCTAAAAAAAAAATAAACTTAACATTTCTATCGTATTCAAAAGGTTTGGATTTATTTATTTTTTTTACAATCTTTGTTTATTTTTGTTTTTGTTCTCTGCTTGTAAAATAATTCCATCCTAAATCCCACAGTAAAAACCGAAGCATCTGATATCCTTGAATCTAGTGAAATGCATAACACATTCCTTTTTCACAAGATGCAGAATAACCATTACTTTAAGGGGGGTTGAATCCTGTACGAGAAGCCAATTACACCGATGAGTTGTTTAAAAATATATATTATTTTGACCAACTGGATTGCACTGACCCCTTTAAGGATTCTCATATTTTCGAGGTAAAAGGTTGAAATGGGCAATAATGTGTCATTTGCAATTATGTGCAGCAATGTTTTATATGGTAAATGACAGCTCAACAGCGTACAGATCTTAGACCTATCATTATAGATTTTCTGCATTAAAATGCTGACAAAGGCCCAATTATTAATTTCAACAGACCATAGTGAGAATTCATAATGGAAGCACAGGATTATGGGATCACAGTCAGTGCCGCTCCACAATATTCACCTACAGCTTTATTAAATTATATGTTTTATGGTTAGAATGAGGTTTATCTTTTCATTTGACAAGAGATTTGACTGCTGTGGCCATGAGCAAGAAAAGACCTTTGTTATAGAGAAGGAATCCCTTGCTCGTGGCACAATCGGGGTTGTTAAGACTCTGGGGAGATCATTTCTCAACATATCTTTACTGCAAACTAATGCAAAATAAACAGAACCAGGTTTATCATATAAAAAATCCTGTAGATTTCATTTTTTTTAAATAAATTGGATGCACTTGTTTTGAATCCAGGAGACTTTCAAAAGAAACGTTATCAGTGCTATGCATCAAGAGATGCAGGCAGGCTTTTTGCCCTAAAATTGATGCATAAAGGAGCATTTAAACATGTGCCTCGGGCCTTGCTTTAAAATTTCAAGTGTTTTTTTTAACCAAATGACCTCTGCGTGCATTAGCTTGTGCCTTGGGAGGCGATAGAGAAAATGAAGGCGGGTTTATAAACATGCCCATATTATAAGAGAATGCATTCCATTCTACCTTGGGGATGTTCCTAGTTTCACTTTTCATTGCATCACAAATTAAGAGCAAGTCTTATTAGACTAGTTATCTGCATCATATTAAAAATATTAACAGGCTTCATTTATATGAAGCAGATTATGTCCCCAAAAAGTGTGTGTGGCTCCACACCCTGCGTATATAGCCCACCTTTATATAACCCCCCCTTGGGCCATTTGTCCGTACATGGATAAAACAAACTAAGGTTTATTAAAGCAAAGAATTCGATGCACATGGTATGGTTACTTCTGAACTACAAAAACAGAGACATAAACGTGCATAAATGGCTGTGTGACCCTCCAGACCTTCACTAAAGTGTGTGAACATGTCACAAATCACCAAACCATTTGGGCGAATGTCACTTATTAAGTCACTGCAAGAATATCACGATTTTATTACGTGGATATTGATAAAACAGAACATGGTTCGAATCCCGGTATTAGCTTTCCCTGTGACCTCGGGCAAGTACTTGAGGTACCAAATTTAACTACAAGCGCAGTAGAGACTCATCGTGCTATATTCACTAAATGTTGGTATAGCTGCATTACATTCTGGCGTTTCCCCCTAAAATGGGATTGTGCCAATAATTATTACTGTAATAGGAGAGGTCGATAATTCTCTCATTTGCAAATACAGTTATCGCAATGTTAACTAGCCTTAGCAATACAAATAAGGGATAAGTGCAGGTGAGAAGAGCACCAAGTGGGTATGTGTGTGAATAAAAAATATATCAAATAAACTCAAATAACTAAAAGAGAACAGGCTGAATCAGTAAATAGTTAATAAATATAGAATGAATTGAATCGATCAGTCCCAGTCCAATAAACCTCTGTGTAACACAGAGTAAGAGTAATCAGTCCCGAGGCAGAGCTGCTGCTTGATAGAAACCATTTCCAGTCTGGAAAACAAGCACAAGAGACTCTTCCAATGTCATAGAAAACTTTTTTTCCCCCCATATGTTTTAATTAGGCAAAGACAGTCAAACAACAAATCAAGGTATAAGCATAGCCTAATACAAAAATAATTTTTTCCAGAGAAATAGAGCATCACCAGGAATGGCGAGCCCTCTCGACCATTGAGGGAGGGGAGCAGGGAGCGGGGTGGGAGAAGGGTGATCGTTCTACAGTAGAGGCAACTCTTATTCGAACAAAAACCAGTGGCAATTCCCCAAAAAACCCAGGAAACACCCAGGTTAGAATAAACGTTGCCTCTACTGTACCTTTCTTTTGAGCTCGGATGTCTCAGTGGAGGAAGGGGGGGAGGGAGGGTATGGGAAAATCAGTTGAGAAGGAGGCAAGAAAAAGAAAAAAGAAGAGAAGAGGAAAAGGGGAGGAGGGGCAGTGGTATCACCCCTCTCCTCGGACGCCGAACACCTGCGCCTGTGTAATGATGGACAAGGTGGCATAGAAAACTTTTAATAGTAGAAGTAATACAATCAACAGAGCTTAAACATTTAAACATTTACAAGTGTTAGTCTTGCTAAGCGCATAACAGGCACTTGAGTGGATGCTTTCAGTTACCCCAAGACTCCGTCATCCAATCTTGGGTCAAAATAGTCTGACCCTTGAGAATCCTAATCTCCTTCAGCAGGGTTCCTGAAAGCAGCTGTGCGGTGTCATGAGTGTAAGCGGGGTCAACCCGCTCAGCCTGATCTGTCGCTGTGGTAACCCTACATGTTCCACAGGTACTGTCCTGCTGCCGATAAAACTTTAGTGAATAGGACTATAAATACAATTGGTGTTAAACACTGAAGTAACCCTTCTTTCTAGACTCCAAAGGACGTCACATCAGTTCTGTTATACAGTACATAGGGGCAGTGCTCAGTACTTAGATGAATACAGAAATCCTGTTCTCAGGAAGACTAGTAGCTAAACGTGGTTACAGTTTTGGGGCCTAAGATTTATTAGGTAACAAGTACTCAAATGGAGTCAGTGTTATACTAACAGAGGATTTGAGGAGGGAGAAGAGATCCAATATATAATTTGTAGATCATGCAGATAATGAGTTTCTCTCCTTCATTGTCAGGAACAGAAGGTCTACCCTGTCTTCATCTATGCATTGTTAAAGATCGTATAGGCCAGGGGGGCGCAACATTTTCAGGGGGGGGCGCGACGCTTACAGAGGCCCCGCTGTCTTCCCAACATTTAAATTAAATGCCAGAGGAGAGTGCAAGGCCTCTGTATATCTCTTACCTTGTCTTCGGTAGCTTCTGGTGATGCGTCGCCATGACAATGTGGAGTCAAATGACGCCACGTGGTCAAATGGCTACGTGTCATTTGACGTCAGAGAAAAGATAAGGGTTGGGGGGCGCGAGCAGGGGGGAGAGCAGGAAGGGGGCGCAAAGATACGCCTGGTATAGGCCATTGTGTCTATTCCAGTTCTTAAAATGTCTATGCACCTGAGCAGGAGGGAAACCAGGATTCAAACATAGAGGCGCAAGTGGTGAAGGATGGGTGTAAGGCTAAAAGCGCAGACAAGAGAATCCAAGGTCTGAAGGGTGAAATTAGTTCCATTTTATTGTTACACCATCCATGCCCTTTAACTTTTACATGGATGGGAAGCAGGGAGTCTCCTGAGCTGAAACGTGCCATTTTCAACTCCCAAGACTCCAGGGTAAACAAAAATGGAGGTTTAAATCTTCTGCATCACATGGGCCTATAAGAAGCAGCAATGTCATCCGTCGTGGCTTCCTATTGGCCTGCAGGGGTGTTACAAACAAGGGGTGATGCAGGGGTGTTAAAAACAAGGAACCTTTCTTGGTAAGTAGTACAAGGAACAAGGTGACACCTTTCCAGGTAAGTATCGCAGGAACCAGGAGGTCCATGAAGCTGCAATTTATGTGAACAGGGGACTCCCTGTTTCTCATGACCCCATCTATGTAAAAAAAAAGTGGGTGGGGAGGGGGGGCAGTGGGTGAACTGCTCCTTTAAGACTACAACATTTGCCACGAGACGGATCTCTGCAATAAGCTTGTTCATTAGTAATCAAAGTTTTGCTAGTAGAGTTATTGTCCCATATTGTCTTTAATCAAATGGCATAACATATTTGTGGATATGAGATAAACCCAAACCACCTTTACTCTTGTTCAAGTAAAGAATATTTATTTATTTATTCATTCGGAGTTTATGTTTTTATCCCATATGAAATCTAAAATCAATTTCTGGAACTGATCCAACGTGGTTCTGGGAATCTTCACTGGCGGCAAGGCCTGGCTCATATACAAAAACTGAGGGAGAATTGACGTCTTGATAGAGGCTACTCTGCCTACCCAAGACAAACTATTGCGATGCCAGCATTCCTGTCTTCTTAAGCTTGATAAAGAGAGGGGTGATTTTAGCTTTATACAAAGTATGATACTGTAATAACAATACCCAGATTTGTAATACTTTTATCCGCCCATACAAAGGGAAAGTTTAAGGCGATTGTCCTCTTGGGCATATTTTTATAAAGGGTTTTGGACTTTTGGTAGTTTAGCTCAAATCCGGAAACACTGCCATACTTTTTGAGTTACAAATGGTTATGAGGTAAAAAGCTTAGAAACAAAGAGGAGAACATTGTCGGCAAACAAGGCTAGTTTATTTGCTATACCAGATTGGATGCCATGGATATAAGGATTAAGTTTGATCTTTTAGGGTCTATTCTAATACCTGCAATAAGTGCATATCTGTGCACACATAGCCCCTTTGTATGCATCTCGTCCTATTCTAAAAGCTCTTCTCATGCACAAACCGGGCGGTAAGGACTTTTTTCAGAGTGATTTCACTCTGGGTTTGCACATCTGTGCGACATGTTAAAAATGTATAAAACTTGCAAAATGTCGGCAATGCGTTGGTATTGTAGTATATCCCAAATGTACTTTTCAACACCTGACCTTACACCTGCTGTACAAACCAAAGTCTGGAAAGTCTCTTCTATACCATCCTGGATGGCCCCCCGGCCACTCAAACTTAACATGTCAAAAATGGAGCTCCTCATACTTCCTCCCAAGCCTGTCCCTACTGCCTCCTTCTACTTTAGTGTTGACCGTACTATCATACACCCATTATCATAAGCACGCTGCCTGGGGGTCACAAAACTCTAAGGCTGCGGCCAGGGTGACGCTGAACGGGCACGTGCGCTCGCACTCAGTGAGATCAAACACATTGCTACAATGTGTTTGTCCAGCGAGAGCGCGCGTGTGCACGTGCCCGTGACCGCACGTTGCTCAGCTTCTTGCAAAGACAAGTGCATTTGTTTTTGCCGCTTGCTGGCGGGTCACGTGAGCGGTTCGCCAAATGAGGGTGAACCAGTTCCGTGACATCATGGCCGTGCCCCCCGACATGCCACTCCGAGTGCGCAACTGGCTGGCCACAAATCCCCCAAGAAAAATAAGCCCCGAGCTCGAGCGCCAGCATGCTCAGCATCACCCTGGCCGCAGCCTTATGCAGGCCCTCATTCTTTCCCGTCTCGGACTATTGTAACCTTCTACTGTCCGGCCTTTTTGCCTCTCATATGTCTCCCGTTCAATCTATCATAAACACTGCTGCTAGAATCACTTTACTCTCTCCTAAATCCCCAGAGGGGGTGTGAGATTGCCTGCGGGAGGCGTGGGGTTTACAGAGGCCCCGCTCGCTTCCCGAAGGCACTTAAATTAAGTGCCGGGGAAGCGGCGAAGGCCTCTGTAAACTGCACTTACCTTGGCTCAGACGGCTTCTGGAGATGCGTCGCCATGGCAACGTGGCGTCATGACGCCCAGACGCCGGAGCCGATGTAAGAGGGAGGGGCCACAGAGAGGGGGACAGCCAGCAGGGGGCGCAGGGAAAAAAGATTGGTGTATACAGTTCTGTACACTATTTTTCACACACACAAAAAAAAAAAAAAAAAGAGTACCTGCTCCAAAGAACATACACCCAACATTAAATGTAGTAAATGTGCCTGAGGGAGCAGGGGTCTTCTGAGCTTAACAAAGTTGATTTCAGCCTCGGGGACCCCTACATTCCAAGATACAGGCCCCGTTATGGGGTGCCGGTATCCCTCTACTTTGTTTAGATCCCACGGTCACATGATCCACAGAATTTTAACATGGGGATACCGGCACCCCCTAATGGGGCCTGTAACTCGGGAAGTAGGGGGTCACCGAACCTGAAATATATGCGGCTCAGCTCCGGAGACCCTCTGCTACAATACTGTAGTGTAAAAATGTTTATAAAATTGATTGGCATAGTGGTACATCATACCCATATAATATGGGCATGATAAGCCACTATAGTAGTCAATGGTCGCCGCAATAAAAATACATGTAGGCCAAAAATACACAATAATAAAACATACACAAGCACCTAAACACCACAATTCAATAAATAAAAACACTAGCCAACAAATTCAATTAATAAAAGCACTAACCAACAAAACAATTAAATAATTTTAACTAGTAACCAACAAAGCAATTAATTAATAAAACAACTAGCCACACATAAATTCAAACAAGGAGCAAACAAAATAATAAATTTATTTAAAATGTTAATCAATCGAAAAAATACATAAAAACAAGCCATCCAAATTACAAATGAATGAATCCAAACAATCAAGAAAAATAGAAAAAATAACACTCAATAGAAAAAAAGCATTTGGCCAAAAATGCATTGGCTACCTCTGTATTAATTTATTCCCTAAACGGGCACAGATTAATACATTAGCAGTTACATTTCGGGCGAGATTTGCTCAGGGAGAGGCGTCTCTCTCTCTCTTCAATAGAAAGAACTCGCCGGGTGAGCTCTTTTCAGAGAGGCGATCTTCATGCCGCCGGCTACTTGCCATTTTTGCTAATGTTGCTATCATTGGTATTCTGGGCTTTTTGCATACCATGATAGCAACGCTGTCAAAAATATCGATTTAAAAACCCTGGCAATTTTTTTCCGCTGCTTAGTGCATAGGCCCCTGTAACAGGGGAGTTATCCCTGTTCAGGTAATGTACCTCTAATCCAGCAGTGTGGTGGTTAACTGCTGGTAGTCAATTAACAAACACCACCTGCCTGATTAGATGGCTTAGAAAAGCCTGTCTTTTGAGACAGGAAGTGAGACTCCTTAGCTCACACCTGAGCTGAACTTGGAGACAAACAGTCTTGAGCCCTGCCAGAAGAAACAGCAGAGCTGCTTTCAAGACACAGGGGAAACTTCTAAACCTGAATGCTGACACACCCTGAGGAAAAGGGAGCTGAACCAGGGACAGAGAAGATTTTCCCTTCAAACCACAAGGAACAGATAAGACTTTCATTTATGAGACTTCTTATATCTGCTTAATTCATGCTATATGTTTGGTGCTGGGAGACATGCTTATCTAAGGCAGTTGTGAACTGCATAGTATTTCACTAGAAATACTCCCAAGTGAATAGAAGCTTTGTTTACCCCTTGTTTGGATGGTTTCCTGATGTTAAGGAAACAGGCTCAATAAAAGGCTTATTTAATTTCACAATAATCAGTCTCCCTTGCATACCTCTGTGAGTGTCCGCCTACAGCCCCATAATGTCAGTTCAAATATTGGTAATCCAATGAAAACTGATTCCATGAGAATAACCCAATATTGTGTAAATGCTCTTTTATTCATAATATCAAAGGGTCGGAAAAATCCAGAGGATCAATCTACTGCTATATAAGTTAAAGATGAGCAAAAACATTTATTTTCGTCCATGAGTGGTAGTCGTCTAGCAGATAGATCCTCAGTGGAAGTCCCAGGTAACAGCAAATTGTTTAGGCTCGTAGTAGATATATTACCGTATCAACTGAATAGCAATGTAGTATCCATTCATATAGGGATGATCCGTTAGTATAAGTTCAATAGCAATAGTCAGATATGATACAGTATGTATGTCATTGTATTCACACTTGGAGGTCACCCACCAGGGGTGGAACTAGTGGGATCTGGTCCAAGTTTAAAAAAAGACCACCCTCTTCCCCTGGGGTGCTACCTGTGGAGTGGGTCCTTATGCGGTAGTGGAGATGGAGAGAGCCCACCCAGGCAGTGAGTTCGGAAGTTGGACCACATGGGTGGGCTTCTGCCACCACCAGGTGTGGCCCCGCATCACCGGTAGGTCCCCGGAGTGCTGGTGTGGTTAGAGTGGGGTCTTTAGAAATGCCAGAACACTATTTCAGCTGCTAAAATAAGTGCCAGAACAGTGTTCTGGTGTGGGCCCTAGTGCAACCAAACCGGCAGCACATACAGTGTAGCAGTTTTACCCACTATAACTCACTTTATAAATAAACCCGGTGTGGTTATTAAGCTAATCGATGTTGGTCATTTTAATATCCATATATTATAGGGCTGATGGATGCAGAAAGCAAGACCATATAAATAAATGAAGAGGGGGAGAGGGGGATAGAGGAAGAAGAGGAGAGAGGGAGAGTGGGAGAGAGGAGGAGAAAGAGAGAGGGAGAGAGGAGGTTAAAGGGAGAGAGGAGGTTAAAGGGAGAGAGGAGGAGAAAGGGAGAGGTGAGGTATGTTAGGCTGCGCTTATAGTGCCGGCGACAGCGATGCGACCGTCGCATCAAAACAAATGCATTGTCTCTGTAGCAGGTGCTTATAGTGGACGCGATGGTGCGATGGAGTGACGTAGCGACCAAAAATTTGGTAATCAGTATTATTTGATTTTTGGAGAGACAGTCGCCACATGTGACTGCCTCTAAACCAATCACAGAGCGCCTATTGAACTCTGCCCTCCCCCTTGGTGACGTCACTGGCCTTGTCGCCATTGACGTCTCTCAAACTTAAAATACAACTTTCGCCAATGGCAACGGCGACGGGTGACGTCATCTGTCGCGTCGACATCGCCAGCACTATAAACGCGGCTTTAGGTATCACCTGATGAGACAGGAAAAAGAGTGAAAACAAACAAAAGTATGAGATACCATTAAAAGGGTGAAGAAATTAAAGTGGCAGGGGGCCAGACATATTGCAAGATGAAATGACCATCGATGGACAGTGAAGGTACTCAACTGGATTCCAAGGGATATCAAATGACCAAAGGTGCAGTAAGATGGGGCATGTACTCAAAAAATGTGTTGGTGCAACATGGAGAAAGGTTTGTAACCACAGTACCTAGAAGATCATTGTGGAGGCCTTCATCCAGCAGTGGATCAATAAAGGCAGAGAATGGCAATGATATATACACATACAGGTATACCCCACATTAACGTACGCAATGGGACCAGAGCATGTATGTAAAGGGAAAATGTACTTAAAGTGAAGCACTGCCTTTTTCCCACTTATTGGTGCATGTACTGTACTGCAATCGTCATATACGTCCATAACTGATGTAAATAACGCATTTGTAATAGGCTCTATAGTCTCCCCGCTTGCGCACAGCTCTGGTACAGGTAGGGAGTCGGTATTGCTGTTCAGGACGTGCAGACAGGCGCATGCGCGAGCTGCTGTTTGCCTATTGGGCGATATGTCCTTACTCGCGAGTGTACTTAAAGTGAGTGTCCTTAAACCAGGGTATGCCTGTACACACAAACCCCTCAAATTAATATCATTTGTATTAAGATTCCCCCCAAAATGATAATAATAAAACGTTAATAATAATATGTTAGGTACAGTGAGCATCCCTATTACACTGCCACAAGTAACCAATGGATCAGGAATTTAAAAGGGAGATTCTTCAATTAAAAACAAGCTTTTATTTCAGAATAATTACAAATCTGAATACACGCCATCATGAAACATTTAAATTACGATGCAATAAATGCTGGCTTTTAATTGTAGAATCCCCTTCCGAGATCATGATACATTGGTGATTTGCCTCTGGTGTGACTGTTTGATGAAATATTGCCTTTGTGGCGGTTCACTGCTTATTAAGCAGTCCACCCCGGCATTCTATTGATCGTTCTGCATGTAACTTGGAGCTGCTTCAGTCTCTTGCAGTGGACAGAAACAACTACACACTGTGACGCAACGACCCATATTTACTAAACAGTGCTATTCCATAAGATACTTCCCAGCATCGAAGACACTTTATGGCACATTCACTTGAATAGGCTGTCAGGGTATCTTATTGCACACAGTGCCTAATATACGGTATAAGGGCCAAAATCGACTAAATCCAATGACGTACAGTATATGTATTAAGTAACTTCTCCATAACTCGCCTTACAGACACTCCCCAGAATGTAAGGGGAACAAAGAGCAATGCTGGATCATGCAACATAAAACTGCTCCAGTTTAGCCCCACAATTGCCTTAAGTCACAGACCCGTTAAGGTGTCTGGACCCATTTGTACCAGAGGCACATTGTACTCTATGCATAGCATGATAATGTAATGAACTTTGTATATAGGTCACATTGTATTCGGAGGCTCCCTGCATGAGGGGAGCACATGCTACCAGTGCAGTACAGTTGTAAAGGGTCAATAAGCAATGATGGGATCCACGAAAGAGGTGTTTTGCCAGGTTCAGGAATCAAAAGGGCATTTGAATAGCTCATTCTAAATGAGAAAAAATAATATTATCAACACATCTAATGAACAAAAAAACAGACTCATCACCATTGATAATTTGATGATTTTCAGTGGAAATAATGTTTCAGGCTGCGCGTATAGTGCCTGCAACGGCGATGCGACGGATGACGTCACCCGTCGCCACTAGCGTAAGTTGTAATTCGCTTTCTGGCGAAGTCGCGGGCGACCAGGTCTTTGATTGGTTCAGAGGCTGTCACATGTGTGCGACAGCCTCTGAAAAATCAAATTTGACCGGCATAAAAATATTCACGCTGCCAGCGTCGCTCCCGTCGCGCTTACTATAAGCGCTGGCGACGGAGTCAATTGTTTTGTTTTCGAGCGCCGTCGCGGGCACTATAAGCGCAGCCTCAAGCATGTCAATGCACTGGATTAATTGTGGATGCTGTGAATAATTTGGCTGCATTCGGAGTGATTGCGGTTACTTACACTGTGATCTCTTTGGGGCAGGATCTCCCTTTACTTTATGTTATCATTAACTTGGCTGCTCTTATCCCTATTGCTTGTTCTTTATTTTCTCTGTGTTGTAATGATGTAAAACGTTGCATACTCTGGCGCTACATAAATACAATCTAAATACAATTATACGTAAATAAATACATACAAAACTAGCTCTTTTACCCCTCTGTAAAAGAACTGACGATTGTCTTAGTACATTTAAATATTGGTGTGGAGTGTCATTGACACAACTTCCTCACTGTCACTATTGATATTGCAATATGAGTTAGACCCAATAGTAGGTTTCTTTTGTTTTACATATCCATACATTCCAACTGGAGAAAGTTACTCATTACATTCCCACCGGTTCTCTTTCACCAGGTCTCCTGCCGTCCATATTAAATGCCTTTGATTTTGAGGTCACACTTCAGTCCGTTTTCTCATTTTAAAGCCTCCGTTACTGCCATTACTAGTGTCAAAATAACAGCGATCACTGTATACCATCACGGCGTGTAACCATAAATGTAATTAACCTTGTAGTTGAGTATTACCCTGAACTAATTGAAAACACACACTTAGTGTACCTGTTTCTAGTAAGAGTGACAGAAGGGTAAATTGTGGGGAAGGCCTTATATTAAGGCACTATAACTAATGGGAGCACCATGCCCTATGAGCTAAGATCCTAAGACACAATTCCCGATGTATTTCTAAACCTTTTAGCTCCTTAATTAGCAGTGTTAACAAATGAACACATTGACTAATGGTGATATTTATACAGCATGAAAAAATGTCAGATTGTGACTTCCTGGCCCGTTGCAATGCTGCAATACCCAGTCATTTTTCCAAATCCTTCTAACCTACTATACTCCATGACTGCTACTTGGATATTTCTACTATTTCCTTTCTCAATCTCATTTACCTCCTGCAGTATCAAAATCCTAACCGTGTTTGTATCATTCATCATATTACAAGAAGTTAAGTATATTGCATTATTGCCATGTGGTGTCTTAACTATCCAGTCATTATATTCCTGCAACAAGAGTTGCTTTGTTTTGGCAAATGTAATACTATCTCTGACCAGGTGGTTACAATGAAATTGAGAGCGTTGATGCCAAGGAAGGCAACAAATGATGCATACTGTCCCGTCATAATGCGGTGCTAACCAAGTAACTTGCTCGTATTTACTCCAGCACCTGAGGAGAACCGCTACTTATATGTGCTTGCTGATGCACATAACACAAGCCATATAAGTTATTTTGCAATGGGATACCTACCGTACTGTATATAAATTATTCACGTGACCCGGCCGTCGCGCTGCAAATTCAAACTTGGTTGTCTCTGCAAGGACTGGTCGCACCATCTCGCTTGTGCACGTACTCACGCGCACATTATACACAAGCACATTGGCATTGGTCGCGTCATCTCCCGCACTGTGGGCGCAGCCCAAATAGTTGAGACTGGGAGCCTACATGCTAACATATATTTAAAATTTTAGTTGTGTCCCAAATTTTCAGTGCTAAAAAGTAATACAAACCTTTATATAATGTGCGTCGTATGTATGAAGGTCATTACGTAGCTTTATACAATGCGTGTCATATGTATGAAGGTCGTTACGTGGCTTTATACAATGCGCGTCGTGTGTATAAAGGTCATTACGTAGCTTTATACAATGTACGTCGTGTGTATGAAGGTCGTTACGTGGCTTTATACAATGCGCGTCGTGTGTATAAAGGTCATTACGTAGCTTTATACAATGTACGTCGTGTGTATGAAGGTCATTACGTATCTTTATACAATGTGCGTCGTGTGTATGAAGGTCGTTACGTAGCTTTATACAATGTGCGTCGTATGTATGAAGGTCATTACGTAGCTTTATACAATGTGCGTCTTATGTATGAAGGTCGTTACGTGGCTTTATACAATGCGCATCGTGTGTATGAAGGTCGTTACGTGGCTTTATACAATGCGCATCGTGTGTATGAAGGTCGTTACGTAGCTTCATACAATGCGCGTCGTGTATGAAGGTCGTTACGTAGCTTCATACAATGCGCGTCGTGTGTATGAAGGTCGTTACGTAGCTTTATACAATGTGCGTCGTATGTATGAAGGTCATTACGTAGCTTTATACAATGTGCGTCGTGTGTATGAAGGTCGTTACGTGGCTTCATACAATGCGCGTAGTGTGTATGAAGGTCGTTACGTAGCTTTATACAATGCGCGTCGTGTGTATGAAGGTCGTTACGTAGCTTTATACAATGTGTGTCGTATGTATGAAGGTCGTTACGTGGCTTTATACAATGCGCGTCGTGTGTATGAAGGTCGTTACGTAGCTTTATACAATGCGCGTCGTGTGTATAAAGGTCGTTACGTAGCTTTATACAATGTGTGTCGTATGTATGAAGGTCGTTACGTGGCTTTATACAATGCGCGTCGTGTGTATAAAGGTCGTTACGTAGCTTTATACATGACGCATCATTTGTTGTTTGAAACGATTTTTGACGCAACCGTCGTGGAATTCCTAATTGATGTAATTTAAACTAAACAGAATTGTGTGTTTTTTATTTGTCCCTACAGTATTGTTAGTAAATACCAATTATTCGTGTAATATTTAAAATACATTTTTTTCTTAACCTAGATAATTAAAAATCCATGCTGCGTCAAATAATTTTTTGGGTTGATAAAGTACATAGCAAATTTATTCTGTATTATTTGTAGTGTTTACACCAAGGTGAACTTGGTGACAATTTTGACACATGTATTATTGATTTTTGGGGGCATAGAATTTTTTTATTTTTTTTGTACATATCATTTACATTTGTACGCCAAGCGCAGTCCCTTTTCTGTGTCAACACAAATATTTGTTTGTTGTTTGTTTTTACACAGCAAGTACAGATGGAGAAAATGGAAATTAGTACACAGGCGCGCACACACAGGTGCACACACACAAACACACAGATGCACGCACAGGTGCACACACACAAACACACAGATGCACGCACGCGCAATTAAAAAAACTGAGTTTGACATGCTCCGACTTTGAGCTTAAGAAGCCATTATTGCATAGGCCCCTACATATTAACCTAAATATTGCAATTGTTGATCTACAGTAATTCAGGGGAAATGGGAGGTAATTGATCAAAGTGTCCCGGTTGCAAAACCAGGGCAAAGCAGCAGAAAGAGTATTGCACCAGATTTATCAAACAAGCAAAGCCCATGGGTTTCAGTGGGAATGTATTTCCTTAATACAGTAAGTGTGATGCAGATTTATTTATTTTTTTGCCCCGGTTTTACAGTCTGGAAAGTATCATAAATAACCCACGTGATATCACACAACTATCTTCTATTCTCTGTCTATGATTCGATCAGTAACAGGCCTTGTAGAAAATAAATCAGTTAATGGTTGTCAGTTGATTTATACAATTCCTTTTTATTTTAATCAAGTAGCTTCATTGTTTGTTTTTGATTTGCTTTTCTTTCTTCCATTGCTCAGATAGTAATATCTGGAATAGATAATGTAGCCATGCTGTAAAATGGTCTGCAGTTTTCTCTCCTGCTGGCAGTAAGGCCTGGTAAGTTACAGGGATGCCAGCAGTAATCATGGAGGTTTGCCCTCACACCCTGGTGAGGTGTCATATACATGGAGGGGAGTGGCTGCATACTCTGAGTCCATTGTTAGTGACATCAGAGATGTGCCAGTTCCTGAAGTATATAAGGCACAGCACTGTTAAAAGTTAGTTGTTGGAGGAAGGAATAAGTCTGGGTTGAGACTTGTGAGTGAGGGGCCCACTAGTGCAGTAACTAGTGGCCCCATTCTAATTAAAGCAGCATCAAGCCTGACAAGGCCACACTGTGTCCAGGGACCTGGCACAGGGGTGATCTCCCTGAGGGGAGAGGGGATCCCACTCCATTGGGAGGGTGTACCTTTCTAAGGGATAGCACGGCAAGATGTGCGGCTGAGCTAATCGCTGCAAGGGGCAGCTGGCCCATACCATCACAAGCAATAAAGATGACCTTGATTAAAGATATCCTCATGTGTGAGTCTGGGATTATTCTACAGAGGAAGACGCCACGAAGGAGTTCCTCATCAGAACCATCCCCTTGCGGACGCAGGGATCCTGATGAGGTGGAGGCGCTGCACTGGATATAGGTAGAACTCAAGCACACTACCTCAGCTGCCTGTCTGGGTTGGCAATCCCCACCCGACATCATGAGGGAGACTCAGGAGCCCTGTTGCCAACAGGTGCACCACCAGACACTACCATGTAATGGGGACTGGTTAGATCACAGGGGCCAATGTGAGATTGGGTGGGTCAGGCCAGGCCAGAAAATCCGTTACAATTATTTAAACAGTTATTTGTCAGAATTGTTACGTCAAGCTACTCCTGCACAAAAAATTTACCCGAGCAATCCACTGCTATCTAATTCAAAATAGTTGTATATTTCGGTATATTTACTATACTTGATGGTTTTTATGCTTAGGTGTGAAATATGTACAGTAGCTCAGTCTATAACACAAAAGAATGGAAAAGATACAATAATGGACACATGCATTGATCTTTTGGATTAAACATAGCAGCAAAATCATAAAGCTTTAAAGTGGTCATCATTGATCTTGTAATAACTTGACTTATCTCTTCATTGGGCTCCTTTCGAACCTTAAAGGGCTCGTTTTCATGATGTATTATCCCCTCCCCAGTGGCCCTTTTGCCTGGGTTATAAAAGGGAAAAGGCTTTCAAATAATAAAAAAAAATATATATATAGTCATGCTGTTGCTATTAGGGCTCAAATATATAGAGGAGAGGTGACACTTTGGGGTTTTAATTAATATAATGTAATGTAATTAAATTGAAATCATAACTCAAATGTATGACATCAAAGGGAGCTCATCATTCAGTAGTTGTCTATCCAGTAAAATGTGATTGAAGCGTAAGATAAGGTCAGAACTCAGAACTCTGAAGGAACCAGCACAATTGTTTTAATATAGATTCACCTTTTAAGTGAGAGTGCCATAAATGCCTTGAAGAATAAAATTGGGATGTCAGCACATACTATGTGCTAGAAAGGCAATGTGCATAATGTCTATATAATTACTGTGAATACATGTAACCCCTCTTATTTTATTTTACACCTGCCACTGAGGTGGGGGCCTGAGCCCTCCTGTGCTTGGGGATGTACCACATGTGGCATTAGGTCAGACAACGGGAGACAGACTACAGTAAGGTTAATAGTATAACTGTATTTATAAAGTAAGTAGCAATAGATACTCTGGCCCCTTATGATCCTCATCAGAGGGACCACTACATACGTTCACATAACACATCAACATAACATGCCCCACTAAACGCTACGCGGGTGTATGTCAGTGTCTGGTGCTGAGGCCACCCAATCCTGGGTATCAAGGCTTGTGTAATGGCCTATGGTTCGCAAATGCTTCGGTACCACTTTATATGACCGCCGTTGAGGATTCCCTCTGATGGTGCGCGTTCCTCCATGCCGCTCTCACTTAGATGATCCACAGGGCCTCTTCACAAGGTTAGCTGCTCTCCCTCGAGCCAGTATCCGCTAACACCGGCGGAATGTAGACTGGCCCCGGGTTACCCACAGTCAGTCCTGAGATCATTCAGGCTCGCGCAGGTCTGCCCCTGAGTGCTCTGCCAGGGACTCTTCCAGGTCTCCTCCTTAGTCCTGCCTCTTCAGAGTTCAGTCTCATTGGCTAACGCCCTGTCCATCACAGGTCACATCCTCCAGCACCGGAAGTGGCTCCCTGATGCAGCACAGCATGCTGGGAGTTGTAGTTTCCTATTGCAGGCAGGTGACAGTGTATATGTGTCAGCTGCATACATCTTATCAGGGGTTACATACACATGGTGTGATTCACATGAAAACAATGCTAATTTTTCAACCGAAAATATGTTAATGTGACCCCTCCTGTCGCCCCCTGACGTTCATTGTAGGATTTGTAAGAGATGAATTGAGGGGGGAAAGAAGGCATTTGACAAGTTTTGGAGCGTAAAAATGTTGGGGCCGCCTCCATACCTGCCGTCCTCCTCCTCCTTCTAAACCGCAGCGTCATGACACCACGGACATCACCAATGTGATCTCACAAGGCGTCACATTGCCACAGTAATGCAACGGTACGACGACATTTGACGCCGCGACGCCACGTTGACATGGCATTTTGGTGACGTCTGCGACGGCATTTGATGCTGCAGTTCAGAAGGAGGAGGAGGGGGGCGGCAGGTAAGGAGGTGGCCCCAACAGCTAAATGACTTCTCATCAGGATCGATAGGCCCAAATTTGCCGCCCCAAAATTATGCAGCCCTTGAGCCAGGCCTACCGGGGCTAATGGGAAATCCGCCACTGAGAGCAGGTGAAGGGAATCAGAACCAATGTGAACTCTGGTCTGGATTTCCCACCCACCAGCCTCAGTAATTCTGAATCTGTGGGCTGTCTAATATCCTGGGACTATGTTACAATAACATATACGTATTGTGATACCATCACAGTCTTCTATGGGCTGGAATAGGGCAGCTATAAGACTTTTTCAACACATAGATTTAATCTCCTTAGGGAACTCAACAGCAGCTGCTGCATAATTAATCAGAATGGACTCCTTGAGTGAACAAGGAAGTGTTTAAGACAAACACAGAGAGACAATGCTGAGAGTCACAGAGTGAGAGATTGCTATCCCAGAGAGGTGGACAGAGAAGTGCTCCCCTGCAAGTAAGGCTGGCACAGTTCCTTGGACCCGCTGGATGGTGATCGCAGAGTCCGCTGGGACTGCTTGGTTTGAATCCCAGAGGGAAGAAGAAGGACGGCAGACCGTGCTGAAGCGGGGATGTCCGGTCCTTGGAATTTACAGAGGAGAATTTCTCTGATCCCACTTGTGGCCGAGTTCCCCTAGGAAGAAAAGACGCAAGGCCACGCTGAAGCGGAGACGTCTGCTATATAAACACATGCACACAACGTTCATACACAGTGCATGCTATACATATATGCACACAAACATACACACATAACATATACAGTATGCATAAAATACATATATAGAGAGCTATAACACTTTATTGCACTGTGACGGAGCGGCCTGTAGGCGAGGTCTGACGAGAGTCCACACATGCATTTCTGGGTAAACCATAATATTTGAGTGGTTTTATTCTCCACAAACTAAAACATTGGGGCTACTGCACCTTTAAGGCAAAACACAAAATCATAAAACAAACACCTACTCCACGTTAGGAGACTAAATAAACATTACTCTGGCCCTTTCTAACTGGGCCACCAACTAAGCTGGTTACCAACCCAAAACATATGAAACAATATTAGGGAAAAATATATAATGTCTTATCTGTGTGTTCTGGTCCGGCACCTCCGATTTCTCCAGGCACTTAAGATGCAGGCGGTGAAGTCCTGCTGCTCCCAGTAAGTCCTTTGCCCTATCTGTTTATAGGCTTCTCTGCTGTGTGGGGCTTTGGGTTCCCCACTGTTGCCAGACAAAACCTTCTGGTCAACAAGCCTGGATCCCTGCGGGTGTGAGCTCTGCTATCTGTGTTCCTCAACAGATTCCAACAGGGACCCTGACAGGTTCTCATTTCCTGCTTTTTATCCCCTGTTCAATCAGGAGTTACCATATCACATGCAGGAAACCCGACACCTAGTTCAGTCTCCTACCATGTAATGGGAGTTTAACTCCTTGACTCCCTTACATAGCTCCCCCCTCAGAGTGTAGCAACGCGCATACTCAGCCATTTAAACATCACCCCTTTCCTGGGAAACAGCTCGGCCTCACGAGGGAGTCTTTTGGACTCTTCTTGTATCTCGATTTCCAATTGAAGAGCTTTTCAGCCTTCCTTCCAATCTTTTCTGGGTCCATCTTGTGGCTGGTTCCATGGGGTTAGTTCTTCTTGGTGAGACGTCTTTTCGTAGAATAATGGGGGAGTGGGGAAAGGGGAAGGGGAGGGAGGGAGGTGACTCTCGCTTCAGCTTAATGTACAAACTGGTAAATGATAACAAAGGTGCAAAGGGGGAATGGGGTCGTTATGAAATATGAGAGAAAGAAACACCCTTTAACATGCACTCATTGTATTAATTGATATGATGAATAAAAGTTAATACTTTATTATAATGATTAAAATAAATGGTGATATAGCTAAACAGATACTATTGGTGAACAAGAATAACCCAACATATAAAACAAACCAACAAATAATTACACATAAACCGGAACTGGGGGAGAAAGTAAACCAACAGGTAAGTACTTAATAGTAGTGAGATAACTCACAAAGGCTTATCAACGGATCCCCAAGTCCAGCACTAATATTTAATTAAAAACCTGTATTGTTCAAACAGGTACTGAAGACTGACCGTCACGACGCTTGAAATACAGAAAACATACAAATATATGGATTCTCCCACAGAAAACCACAATCGGTACAGGAAAAAGTATGCAGCCAAATGTGTCAATTAGTCTAGTGTATTAAATCAAACACTTGTCCTGCAATCAATGTATGCACTACTTAAACTCAGTAATACAAATAACAACGAGAACCATATTGAATGTAGTACATGACAGTGCAATATATAATGGCCCACAAAGTGTGTTAGCGTAGCCCTGAGGCACGAGTCTAAGCCCGTATCAAATTATAGCCTCCTATGCTAGACTAAAGAGCTGCACTGTTACTAGATCACAAAGTGGTTACTGAGGAGCAGTCGATCCATGGGTGGGGTGAGAGTCGCATGGGTAGCAGATACTTAGTGTCTCGTGAACTGCTACTTTAAAACCAGCAGCCGCAACATACAGCCACAACCATACTGAAGGCTTCTGCTCCTATCGCAAAAAGTAAATTGTTAGCCAGCTCCTACAATTGAGACACCGTCGTCACGATGTGAGGGCAGAAAGCAGAGGATATGCCCATGTAATTCTCTCTAGTAATTAGTTGGTTATTACAGCAATTCATAGAGTAGGTGCAGAGCAAACCTGTGAAGCAGCGGCTCAGACCGGCGCCTCTCACTCACCACCCGACGGAGATGCATCATGACGTCAGCCTTTTGGTCCCGCCTCCCACCTGACGCACGTTTCGCGGAGGCTTTTTCAAAGGTGGTTTGCGATAGGAGCAGAAGCCTTCAGTATGGTTGTGGCTACCCATGCGACTCTCACCCCACCCACGGATAGACTGCTCCTCAGTAACCACTTTGTGATCTAGTAACAGTGCAGCTCTTTAGTCTAGCATAGGAGGCTACAATTTGATACGGGCTTAGACTCGTGCCTCAGGGCCACGCTAACACACTTTGTGGGCCATTATATATTGCACTGTCATGTACTACATTCAATATGGTTCTCGTTGTTATTTGTATTACTGAGTTTAAGTAGTGCATACATTGATTGCAGGACAAGTGTTTGATTTAATACACTAGACTAATTGACACATTTGGCTGCATACTTTTTCCTGTACCGATTATGGTTTTCTGTGGGAGAATCCATATATTTGTATGTTTTCTGTATTTCAAGCGTCGTGACGGTCAGTCTTCAGTACCTGTTTGAACAATACAGGTTTTTAATTAAATATTAGTGCTGAACTTGGGGATCCGTTGATAAGCCTTTGTGAGTTATCTCACTACTATTAAGTACTTACCTGTTGGTTTACTTTCTCCCCCAGTTCCCGTTTATGTGTAATTATTTGTTGGTTTGTTTTATATGTTTGGTTATTGTTGTTCACCAATAGTATCTGTTTAGCTATATCACCATTTATTTTAATCATTATAATTAAGTATTAACTTTTATTCATCACATCAATTAATACAATGAGTGCATGTTAAAGGGTGTTTCTTTCTCTCATATTTCATGAGACGTCTTTTCCCAAGCACCACTTAACACCAACCAGTCACTTTGTTTTTTTCTTTTGGGGCAACTACCATGCTTTCTATGCCTGCAGAACGGTATTTCGCCACCTCCTCTTTATCTGTTCGGTGCCACGATTTGTATTTGTGATTGAAGAGATCACAGGTGACAAAGTTTTTGTAACCTGTGCACTCAAACAGTGTCTCTCTAAGTATTTGCTTTAACTCAACTTTCCACTTCAGCAATTCTTCTTTAACTCGCTTGTCAATGAGTTCTTCCACAAGTCGTGCATTCTCTTTTTCCCTGTGGCTACTTGCGTCTGGCTCCACATCATTAATCTTGGTCCTTCTACTTTGCATTCTGTGACAAGCAGACTATCACTGCAACAGCCTTGCAGAAACGCTTATGAGTGCACAGCTTGCTTGGTTCGGATATAGGATCTATATCCGGACTGAATCACCCCAGCAGCTCTCTTCACATCCCTGTAGCGTCTTTGTTGCTGATACTTCCTAACATTGGAGTGTAGTAGAATCACGCATTCGTTAAAAAAAAATCATACTTTTTTCTTTGCTGTCACATTCTCCAAATTGACTGAAGAATGCAGGCTGTTATATTCTGGCGATATAGCTGACGTGCCTTCATCCCTCTGTAGGCAGCCTGTACAGTATAATGACAGTCGCAGAGCGTTTGCGCAGATACCTTTCTCTCTCCATCCTTCCTTGGATAAGAGCTCTGTAATATTTCTGTGTGTATGTATGTGTCTGTACAAATGTAATAAATATTTTATTTTTACCAATTTTTTCTAATAATAAATTATACACACAGCTCACAGCATACACACAAAAAGCATGCGGCACGTGCACACGCCTTCAAACAGGCACGCGCACACACGCACGCCCACGCTCACTATATAACAGCCCTTACACTCCACGAGCGAGCCTGAAACGCCATTAATGTAATAGATATATTGGACAGATCATGTTATACACAGTTTTGAGGTGCATTATGTTTGCTTTGGGAAACATGGGGAAAAAAATAAGCTTCATCCCAGCTGCCTGCAAAACCTGCATGCAAAACGTAGCTAGATTTGTAGAGGAAAGCGCTATGATCATTATAATAGATTTCTAAAGATTTTTAAACAAAAATACAATACTTCTTTAATGATGCCATTTCTTCCTACAGAACATTTTTTATTTGATTTAGATTTGTTTTATTTATTTATTTTAAATCATGGACTAATTTTTAGGATAGTTTTAAAGGAGCAATCCATGGTGGCAAATTTTTTTTGTGAACTTTTTTTTATATATATTTATATAGAATTGATGGAGGTCCCTGGAGCTGAGAGGGAGGAAGGTGTGCGTGTGTGCTCTCAAACTTAATAACATAGTGAGACTTCTGTGATCAAAAAGGAAATGGAAATCCTTTTAGGACGTGTGGGATGTGAGTCATTTAAATCTACTTTGCATATCTCATTAGCCTATCTCCCAGGTGAATAAAGTCATTTTTTTTTTAATCTGACAAACTGATTTGTATTTGTTTTTTCCCGTGAACCACTTTTTTTTTTTTTTTTTTCTCTTGGGAAAGGTTCTTTTTAAAAAAAAAATATTTTTCCTTTATTGGTGTCTTTTGAAGCACTTACATGTAGATCATGATATAACATTCACAGCATAGCATGACAATTTGTTGTAAAATACAGGCACATGGCAGTGAGGTATTCTGAGACACACAATAAACCTTTTTTTCAATTTTCAGTGGTGAAAAGAGAGGGGATGACGAGGGACGGGTGGATAGTTGGGAGCGACCTGGGGAAAAAGAGGGGGAGGGAGGGGTGAGGGGAGGGGGGAGGGGATTGTGGCGGGGAGGGGCGCATCGGCCCTCGTTCGCAAGGGTATTAGTGTTGGAGCGGGGCCAAGGCTCCCAGGTTCTATAGAATTGAGGCATTCTTTGCTTCAGCATGGCTGTCAGTCTCTCCATGTTCATGACCCCGTCTATCCTTGTGATTACTGTTCTCCTGGAAGGGGCCTTACCTTGTTTCCAGGCCGCCGCGATGCAGCATCTGGCGGCCATAAGGATCGCCGAGGAAAGTCTGGCTATAGGGGCGGGAAGGTCTTCAATTGGTTTCCCCAGCACGTACGTCAGGGGGTCCAGGGGGACCTCTAAGTCCAAACCCGTGAACCACTTCTACATGTTACAGACCAGTGTTTTGTGTGACTGCTGCTACAGCAGTAGGTCTAGTGAGAGACACTAAGGGGCAGATCCACAGAGCTCTGTTAACTCAGGGTAAATAACGGGACAGTATCCAAATAGGTAATGGATGTTAGTAGGACCGGCTAGGAATTTTGCGAGGCTCTGGGCAGTGGGGTTTTGGTGGAGCTTCCGACAGGGGGGTGAGAGTGGGCCCCCCAAGTGCACGCCCCCCCCGGATTTTGCCCAGGCTATAGCGACGACCCTGCCAGGACCTCACAAGCTACGTTAGACTAGCCAACGCCCTTTCTCTCGTTAGCATACTGTATCCCCCAGATACTTCAGGCGTACGCCTTTTTAAGCACAGAGCACTCTCCCTATGTTATTTAGATGGAGGTTTGAGGGGATATACAACTTGTGGAGAGATACTAGCAAAATAGGGCACACGCCCATGTATTTGTAAGGGGTCGCAATTCATCAAGTGGATTTTTAGTGATCCCAAAAAAAACGAACCTGCCTTTCTGTGACTGATGAAGGGAACTGGCCAACACACGTCGGATTCTATCCCCAGCGAAAATTTTGCCCATCTCTACATAGTACCTGTATTTTGGTATTTCTGCTGTAATGTGTGCATTTTTAAAGCAGCAATCCCCCCTAAATAAAGTATTTATTTACCTTATATGAAACATACAGTAGCCGATCTACAGCACTTAAAACTCCAGGGACCCGCAATTGCAGAGTCACACATTTGTTTTTACTTTTGCCAATACAAAAAATAAAAAGAAGAAAAAAAAAAGATGTTTACAGGGTCATCTAATCAGAAGCTGCAATATCAACTCACGATGATCATCTTCCCACTGGTTGCTAGAATGAGGCTCACCCCAGTGGCCATATTGTTTCTCCCGGACAGGAATTCTTGTAAAGGAATTTCAAAGTTAATTATCTCGAGAATCGGGGGAGTCGCCGTAGCTTAAAGTGTCGCGGTTCAGCCCTGGTGGACCCCTGGTTTTTATGGCATGTCAGCCATTTCCTCTATCATGTTATGTGGCTTCACAATCTCATTTTACTAGATTCACAAGCGGAAATTGCACAAGTTTTGTTCTTTATTGTTGTTTGCAACATCGGACTATGGGCCTAATACAATATGTGCAGAAGGATTCAAGCCAATTTTTGGCCAACGGCTCACCGCCAAATGCAGTGTGATCGGCCACTTTGGTGCATATTGAATTAGCCCCTACGTGTCTACAGTATATATAGCAAGAGTCAATAGAATTGTATTATGTCACCTTTTAATAAGACTTTTTACTCTATGTACTTGCATCTGTCTTTTTTTTGTTTTTTACATATAATATAGAATTCCAGAGATATCTGCTTGTAATTTGTAGGTTCCTGAGGATATAAAACAAAAACTACAATTTTTGGCGCAGGAAATAATGAATGAAATGGCTAACAATTCAATGACTACAGTATTGTGTGACTGCTAAAGAATAAAACGATTACAAATAGTGTATGAATAAGGGCGAACGTACATTGCATACGTGTGTCATTATAAAACTTGATAGCAACTGATACTTTCTAAGTGATGAAGAATTCAAAAATATATACTTTATGCTTTGGTTAGTAGATTAGGTGTATTTGGGTCTCCTCGTGGTAAATAACAAAGGGCTCTCTTCTTTGTTCTTTTATAGCTCCTTCTCTGTATATGAGTCATTTTTCCTTACCGCCAGTGAGGTATCATAGTGTGGAAATGCAGTCTCCAAGAATACCTGGTAGGAAACGAGGACGGCCTCCGCTTCATTCCAACCCCCTGAAGATGACAGTCCACAACCTCTACTCTGGGACTGCCGGGTCTCTCCCAACTGTGAAAATTCCAAAGAAGAGAGGCAGGAAGCCAGGCTTCAAGGTACTGACTCTGCTCATCCCCCTCAGATCACCTGCCTCTTAATTTCATTGACCATTAGTCATTGCATGTCATATTTTTAAACATCTGAAAAGGAGGGGGGGTAGTTTTCCTTTTTACTGATCCACTTCGTAATTCCAATCCAGCAAACGATAATTAAAACCACTTCCCAGCTCTTACTAAATGACGGAAATATGCACAACAGGGCTCTTCCACCCTGTAAAGCACGGACGGGTGCATCAACAACAAGGTAAAGATACAATTCAGACTGAGGTCATTTAAACACTAGTTCTGCTTTAATACGCTCATGGTTCCAGTTTTGAATTGTTCTTTTTCCCGTATCCTCCCTTTTATAGGCTGTTAATAAACTTGGAAGTTTTTTTTCAGAGTGTGTAAAGTTTGAAGAAAACTTTTTCGGTTAGTAGAGATTTTTTTTGCATAAAAAAATTCTTATTACATACGGCAAGAACTCCTGTTTTTTTTATCACTGCAAAGAGTCATTTTTCGGGCGAATTTGCATCGCTGATCTTGCAGGTTTCGTAAATCGTCTCCTTTACAAGGACTGATTTACACATTTCAGCAGAAATGTTGATTATATTGTAATATTGTTTTAAAACACCCATAAGATTCAATCAATATTGCCATATTCAGCAATTCTTTCTTGAATTAATATACAGTAATAAAAGGAAGCTGGAAGCAAGTGTAACAAATGTTTTTACTATATGCAGTATTTTGGTGCTCAAAGCCTTAATATTAATTTATTCTCTAGGCGGAGATAGCTAGAGAAACCTGAAGCTCTTTTGTAAACGTCATATATTTTTGCAGATTCCACTGTTTTCCCTCTTGCTGTTTGCTTTGAAAGATACAATACGATGAGACGCAAGCATATATTTTGTCAGCATCCAAGGATAAAACTAATGTGACTTTAAATCATGCGCTGCCAAAATGAACGTAATTACAATGAGCACATTTATATTCCTGGAAGAGCAGCTTCTAAATCTTCCATTTCGTGACACATACAGAATTTGGAAATTGTCAAATACTTGGTTGTAAAGAGGTTTTTAACTCGGCTGGGATAGATCACAATTCAACGAAATGGCTTGAAAATGTGAATTTATAGCTAAATACTGTTCAAAGTACAGACAACCACTGTCTGTACGTACTCATGCAAAATGCAGTGTTTTTTTGATGAGTATTGAGGGGCAGATATAACACATATAACATCACTTTGAGAAATATGGTTTTAGTGTCAACTGTCTTCAGGGATCTGTAACGTGCAGCTGTTATGGCTTTTGTGCTGCTTGCTACAAGGTTTATGGCAAAACCAACATCCCTTTTACAGAAGAGACTGTATACTGTAGCAATATTGTAAGGGGAAGTCTGCTTTTCTGTACCAGTCACTATACAGTACTTCTCAAGGGAATGTATCTCCTCTTAAGTATAATGTTACCGAAACCATTACAGGTAAAGCCCAATTATTTTAAAAAGCTGTTACCCTGTCACCCAAAGGGCAAACCACATGTTCTTTGGAATCAATCAACATGGTAAGGTAGTTTTGGGTGGAATGCACCTGCAACAGGTAGACCTATATGTATGGGGGTGGGGAGGGAAAGAGGGAGGGGCAAAGGTTAGACATTGACTCCTAATTTATATCAAGTTAATGCTGAGTGAAAGGAATTGAAATACAGTGTTAAGTCACTTTTTACTATACTGAATATGGGGAACAGATGGGAGAGAAGTCTTTTCACAGCCCACGTATTAGCAAAACGCTGCAGCTCAAATAATATAGTAGTGATCACATTTGTTAATAAGCTTTGTTTCTTACTAATTAATCTGTTTTTTTGCCCTTTGCTTTGCTCGTACCATCTCAACAATGCATTTACAACCAGGTTCATATCATGTAGCTGCCACCAAGAAGAGTGTTGTTTTTACTATTGCTTAAAGCTGCAGATTGCTTTCCTTAAAACTAGCAATATCCAACATGTGTGTGTTTTTAAATAAATCAGTTCTGTATTCTGAATAACATTTTTAAAGTATTATAATGTAACAAGCATTTTTTGTTTCTATAGCAACCATTTACAAAGTCACACCCCCTTCCTCTTCTGAAACAGGCTCTAGCACACCCCTTTTTGAGCTCTGCCCTCCCTCTCTAGCAGTGCACCAATTGTATCTAGTGGCTGCCTGGTCACATGATCTTCCCCACAAAGTTTGCATCGTGGGTTCTCTTCTGCTGCACTTACAGCCATTTAGTGAACCCCGAAGCCGAATCTTCGCCGATCGATCACAAGAGAACGGATCGATCGGCAAATGACTAAATGACTTATCATAGTGTGGATTGTATTGATGCACATATTAAAGGGGGAAAAAATGTAGTTAAAAAAAACACGACAGCTCGTACTGCTGCTTTAAGATGGAGGTTATTGGTAAATCCTTTTGTGATGGTCTACTGGGGCTTTTATAATACAGAATATCATAGAAAGTTGTGCAACCTGTTTTGTGGTGGCTCGGAATCTCGGGGATTAAAAATGTTGCAAAGATAGCCAAGGACAGGGTCTACGGCCTTTATTCAATATGCCGCGAAGCCACGTCACCATGCTAGGCATGATTTTACTGCAATTCATTTGAATGGAGTTGAACTCTTTTCACAGCTTCAGAAAGTAGGACTGGCAGTTGCAAAATGCACAATAATTGACATTTGAGTCTAACAGCACTGACAGTTGCTATAAAAGCAGCAATACTACCTTGCCAATTGCTTCAGACAACTTAGCTAGCACTATGTTTGGTCATAAAAATCCTTTTGTACCTCCGGTATATTCATTTATTGTTCGCGTCTCTGAAAGAATTATCTATAGCTGACATATCTACTATCAGAAATTCTCTCTTGGTCTTGCTGAAATGTAACATGAGCAATTCCCTAGACTTTAAAGGAGTCTCACATGAAAAAACCCAGTACTTTTTCATTTTTAATTCACAACTGCCAAACTCACTCATTTTGGTAATTTGAGGTAGACATCCCTTACTGTATAATCACATATATAGTGATCTACACTCTTCTGTCTACACTTGCGCATAATAACTCCATAGCCTCAAACTGTACATACAATACGGTTTGTAGCAGGTACTATACATGATTCTTGTCAAATACTGTACCTATTGAAGACCAGATGCACCTACTTCTGCTTATGTGTGAGAACATAGGAGAATTCCACTGTTTGTCTCCTGCACACACTGATGTTCAAAACGTTCAGCTCATTAGAGTAGTGGAGAAGACGCATTTGATACACAATAAGTGGGTTATAAGAAATATATCACCAGTCCACTTGTATTATGTGTGCATATAAAAATACCCCAAAAAGTAAAACAAACAAAAACATATTTAATTGGTAAAATGATCTTTGCATTTAGCATACTGTATGACACGTTAAGATTCCTTCATAAGAAGTGTCCACTTGCTTTAGAGCTATTCTATCACTTATTGGCGGAGGAACGTATGTGTCCCTTGTTTCATTTTTCAAATGTTGGATGGTCTGTATAAATGATCTTCATCGCTTCTACTAAGTTAGAAAAGAAGCCCAAGTATATTGCTAATGAAAAATAATCTGAAAAGATACAATATATGCATTTCTATTATCAATTGTCCCTAAACATGTCTCTGTGGGGGTAACTTTAAAATAAGGCTTGGTGTTTTTGTTTTGCCTCTTATAATTTAAATTAAAAAAAAACCCCACACATTTGGGGTTTGCCTAAAGAGCGCTGGTTCTGGCTTGTGGGGATAACGTGAGTTCAATGAATAAATCATATAATCATTTAATCTGGACCCCATGTGTTCTGACTCAAGCACACACTGATTGGTGGGTAGAGACGGGCAGTTTAACTCAATCCCACATATCAAGCAAGGGAAATGTCTTACTTGCTGAAGTGTTTATTTGGGAGCAACAACAATACAAATAAAAAGGGGGAAAGGGTACTGAGGGAACACTGGGGCATGGGAGCAATGGTGGAGAAGGGGAGCTATGAGGGGAAGTGGGATAAAGCAAAGTATAGGGATAGATAAAATTCAATAACTTTACCAGGAGTAGGAGAGATGACTGCTCAAGATGGCTGCTGGTTCTAAAAGGGCAGCATGCTGGTCTGGGCTGATGGGAAATGTAACTGGGACTACACCAACTGGAAAGGGGAGGAAGAGCAGTCCATTCTATGGTAAAAGGCAGATGGGTTGCCAATGCAACTGGCTAGGAAGCCACAGGGGGAGCAACAATGTTGCAAACTTAGACTGAGGAGTGCTGGCAGCCTAGGAACAGAGAAACATGCAATCTTGTTTCAGGACACCATTGCTTTAAACATAAAGGGAAAGCTTGTTATGGCAGTGTTTCCACCTGAGGCAGAGATTAATTAAAAACAAGGTTTAGCATAGGATTCACGAAGGAAGAGCCACGGTTCTTAGTGGTCCAAACCACAGGAGCTAGGAGCGGTCTGATTTTAACTTCCAGAGTTTGCCCATCTCTGCCAGATGCATGGGGCCAAGACCTTCTGCAGCCCGGTAAGCCACCTTCACAGCATATTGAATAAGGGCCAAAGTGCACCCACTGCAGCATCCTTGCTGAGGCAGTGAAGTGAATAAACTTGTTGTGTACGCACTAAACAGTACAGCATTGTCATCAGTCCATTTGTCTCCTATATGCTTGCCTCCATGTCTTGCTATTTTTCCTTACTTCTAAACTTTATCCATCTGCTCCTAGTTGTCACAGCTCAGGAAATTTCAGTGCCTTCACTCGATTAATTTAGTAAATTGTGTCTCCTTTTACAACACCCCCTCTGACAATTCTGGCTGTTACCAGCCTTTTCTAAATGTCACAGATTATTCAAACAGTTTATTAGAACTCATCATGAATAGGGAAATTAGGACACTCTCAATGATTCCATCACCATGGTAACAAAATGTAATCTCTAAAATCAACATTGGTTCTCCAATGCCTGCTCTCTGTGCTGCTAAAAGTACTTCGATTTTTATTGCTTTCTTTATGATCCTAAAACTTGAGTCCCCCTTAGTATGTATTCGCATTGGCACATTCAGTCCCAACTCAACCCCCAGTTTGATTTTGACCACATTCTGACATTTTTTGGGGGGGGGATTAGAATAGAGATTTAAAAATTCAGATATTGAGAGGAAGAGGGAAATAAGGTAATGTAGACACAGTTATCCTAGCCTAGGCTACCTATTTCTACCTTACCAAATAGATGAATAACTAACACAAGGTCAGTGAATCATCAAAAGAAAGTACATCTAATTGGTGCACTCCTAGGCGAATTTTAATTTTTTTTTAATAATATTGACATATAATGACTACATGAAGTGAAATAAGTGAATACAAATACAAATATTAACATACCAAGTGGTGCTGCTACTGTATGTCTATAGCAGTCTGCTGGAAGAGAGGTGTGTCTGTATTGTGGTGAAAGAATGGCATATTCCCTAAACCTTTAATAAGGTATAGTAGTGTTTATATTGCCATCTTGCCATAAAATCTACATAACATAGACTCCTTGATTGAAGCTGCCATATAAATGTAAAGTGTGTAACCATCAATTATAGTAAATGTTGATTGCAACTAGTCTGCTATAAGCTCCAGCAGTAAGACAGTAATCAAGCTACACATATATATATTCTTTATGTAGAGTTGGCCGAATATTAACTTCCCCAGATGCATCATCGCATTCCTGGAGAGGCACAGCCTTAAGATATTTGAACTGGTTACATAGACATACAAGATAGAGTATTCCTATACCTTACCAAATAGATGAATAACTAACACAGGGTCAGTGAATCATCAAAAGAAAGTACAGTACATCTAATTGGTGCACTCCTAGGCGAAATTTTATTTTTAGCTCTCCACATACTTTATGAGTCCCTGATTGAGCTTTCACTTTATGGGGCTTATTCTGTAAGCTCCGTTAGCGCTGAACCGTGCGATCTGCAAGGAAAGCCCCAATGACTTGAATGAGGGATTTCCGTGCAGATGGCACGGCTCAGCGCTAGCAGAGCTTACAGAATAAGCGTCTATATCTTTGGCCAAACAGTCCTGTGTACTATCTCTTACTCTTACCATCCATTTGGGTAGCGCTTCAGTTCTAGGATGGCAGAAGGGGGTCCCTTCTCCATGGGCCCTACTTTATGTTCCCCTGGGATGCTTATAGCGGGAGGGTGTCAAACTTTATGCTCCCTTGGGAGTGGGAGGGCATCTAAAGCCACATATTACTCTTCTTCTGATACACTCTGGGTCTCTTCTTGGGCTACCCCTTCTCTCTTTGCTAGAGATGATTGGTGCTCTGTACTGTGTTCTGCCTATCCCCTTTAGAGCGCTTCAGTGCTAGGGTGACAGCGATGACTCCTTTCAAGTTGTGCCCCACATATTACTCCCTTGGGATGCTCACAGAGGAAAGAGTGTAAAGAGCTCCCATCTCGGTGTGTACTTCTTCTCCTTCATACTAAGGATCAAGGGTACTATCAAAATGACAAAGGGGCTACTACCCTAGACTACCTAATTACATAACTGTGTACTTACATATTTACATGTTAGATCCCTCCTCTGGAGCTTCTCCTGGGATCTGAGGGTGGTGTCCTAATCCCCTCCTCCTATTTAAAACTACTAGTGACATCACTGGTCACCGTGCCTACATGGGGAGTGGATACAGGGCGAGGGGTTTGGATATTGCTCAGTCATTCTCAGGTGGCAGGCTAGGCACCTTCTAGAAGATGGGTGGATCTAAAAGTTTACTGGAAGGTGGGCGTGGCTAAGCTGAGCAACTTTGCAACAAATATGGAAAGGGCACAGTACTTTGCAACATACAGTAAATCCTTCAGGGGCCTTAACTCCTTAACGGCCCATTGTAATCCCAGAGGGGGAGGGTATTACATTTAAAAATATAGAAATGATGCCAACAGGCAGAAAACTCAACAATTTTGCGTCCTTTCGCGATAAAATTCCCAATTTTTTTAATTAATAGGGGTCAAAAGGTGCTAACTACTGTAGGACATTCACGGTGATTTTTTGAGCGGTTTTATATCTTCATGAGTTTTTAAGCAGCCATAAACGTCTTAAATTCACCAGGCTTGTGCCAAGGGCTTCATCTGTCTCAATTCAACTTGTTTCCATTGACCATCAGATTGAAAAATCAAAGTGTAACTTAATTATTAAGGGGGGGAACATGGAATGCTTTTTTACCTATTGAATTTAGTAAATGACTGCGACCAGGGAGAAAAAGAACCCTCTGCGAGAGCACTCAGTACAATTGTATTGATGGCTAAAGAGACCCTTGGGCTCATAAGCTCTGGGTGAATGCCTCAGACACAGTGCGATTGGTGTGTAGTTATTATATTAAAATACAAACGTGATTCAGAGCTATGCTCCTCTTAAAATAAAGGTTCAATGAGGAAACAAACAGATTGTCCTCACCATGTGAGAGCACACAAGCCTTAACGATATTAGCGAATTAAAACAATGTACCCTCACGCTGCAGGTTATAGGTTTATCTCTAATAGTCAGTGAGTGATGATTCTTACCGTTCACGAATGAATTGAGCTCTGAATAACGTTTGTATTTTAATATAATAACTACACACCAATCATATTGTGTCTGAGGTATTCACCCAGAGCTTATGAGCCCAATGATCTCTTTAGTCATCAATACTATTGTATTGAGTGCTCTCGTAGAGGGGTTCTTTTTCTCCCTGGTCGCATTCATGGTCACCCCAGATTGTAGCACCGTATACAAAGTCTGGTACATGGTCACCCCAGATTGTAGCACCGTATCCAAAGTCTGGTACATGGTCACCCCAGATTGTAGCACCGTATACAAAGTCTGGTACATGGTCACCCCAGATTGTAGCACCGTATACAAAGTCTGGTACATGGTCACCCCAGATTGTAGCACCGTATACCAAGTCTGGTACTGAGCAGTAGCGAGGGTTACCTTTCCCTACCCCTTACCCCCCTCCCACCCGCTGTTTGCATTTAGTAAATGACTCCAGATATACCTTTAATGACTAAAATAACCACGCACCCCCATCGGATGCATACAATATACATCTATTTTGTGCATGATTGTGAATTGCTCAGTAATATAGATTTGCACATAAAATGGATTTGATTAAGACGAGGGTAAGAGCAATTGTAAGCATAGGATGCAAAAGTTACATACTACAATTCAATTTCCCACCTCATCTCTTTGCAATCCCAGGCAGCAAACTGATCCCTTTCACTGGTAGAGTGGAGAGGATGATTTGTTAAAAGAGGGTAAAATCATCACCAATGAATATGTCCGCAACCAAGGTCATGCAATAAGAGACGAGATTTAAATGCTGAAAGGACACAAGTTGGCCTAATTATCAGCAGAATGACTGCTATATTGAATTGCACTGTAAAGTTATATTTGCCACTGTTATTTCGGATTGTTATGCAGAGTTTTGCATGTTTAAATGCGACCTTTTTTGTTTTGCAGCTGAAGTCTCGCATTATAATGACCCCATTAGCCATCTCGCCTCCCCGCAGCACACCGGAGCCAGACATTAGTTCTATTCCTCAGGATGCAGCTACTGTGCCCAACTCTGCTATCCCACAGGCTCTCACAGGTACATTACGTTATTGCATTGTCTCTATTTTTATAGTATGTATGTACAGTATAAAAATGTAAAAAAAGACACTGACTCATCAGGTATTTTTTTCTAAGCTTAACTGTGCTGTTTCTAACAATACACCCAGATTTACCAACGGGAATCATTGGTTCAGGAGATACATATGTCCCGACACCTTTTTAGCAATGAAAATGGGTGCAGTTCAATAAGAACAACGAATCATTGAAATACCTGTGCATCATAGTGACGTTCCTCTGATTCACTTGCTCATCAGCAGTGATGTTTTCCTGATCCTGGTGGTAAGATTATTCCTGCACTGGAAGACAGGCTTATATAGACTGTCAATGATATTGCTTCAGTTTTTCTTCAAAACAGAAATTAACTGAAAAATGTTACAAAATGTGTGGGTAAAACAAAGGTATTTTTATTTTTAATTGACTGAAGTGCAGCTGCCCTTTCAAATCAGTGACCCGCATGAATATGTCACATATGGTTATTTACAAGTTATAGATTTTATAGTTGCCCTAAAAAATGTATACAAATATTTGTGTGAGAAAAAGTACTGTACTTGCACTAGTTAGTGAATCTAGCAAAGGGTATTGTGACAACATATAGATCGTCATTTATATAATACTCCTCGTTAGAGAGGCGATACGTGACGCACTCAGTATAGTGGGACGGACAGTATCACATTTGGTGTCACTGTGTGTTATGATTTCACCTTTTACTAGCATCAAAAGAATCTGCCAGGTCTGAGCTACAGTAGTGTAAACTCCCCTGGCTAACCTAATCGTTCTTAAATTTGATACATACCAGTTAGATTGTAAGCTCTGTACTTTACTGTTTCTTTTGTAAAGCGCTGAGTATACTGTGAGCACCATATAAAAAAAAATATACATACTGTACATACAAGACAATAGTGCAATGCATCACAACACACTTTGGTTTTGTGCTTTATTACATCACACCTACACTCTGGGCACTTGATTGTTATGCAGCCCTGATTTTCTTCGGCACTAAACTGGAGAACATTTCTGATCAACCTCCCAGGTGGAAAAATTAACAAAAGTTTAGTAGTGAACCAGTGAAATGATGCTCTTTCTTTTGTAATATTTATTTATTTATTTGGGGGGTGGGGGGATTATTTAAAATTATTTCCCAGAAAATCAATAGTTTGCTAAACCACTGGGCGGAAGAAGTAGGTCAGGGTAATGTCACTGACTTTGAAGTGGGTGTACCCCCTCAGTGAAAGCTCTCCTTGTATCCTTGCACAAGTCACTTTATCTTCCTGTCATTCAGGTACCAACATTGTAAGCTCTATGGGGCAGAAACTCATTGTGCCGGCAAAATTACTCTATATGTACAATGCTGCGTAGATTTTCAGTGTTAAATAAGAAAGTATTATTACTACGGTGTGTAGTGTATTATCATCAGACGCAAAAAGAATTTAGCATAGGCAGAAATGGTCACAGTCACTGTAACACAAATCTCTGACGCCTGCCAATAGGCAACATGAATAAGTGCAATGTAAAAATTACACAAATTAGCTTGTTCTGTCATCCATTGCCCTCCTAGGAAAAAGATCAAATGACTACCTGAAATGTGTCACACAGGCTAGATATATATTCATTTGTCTGTTTTATTACTTTCCCAGCAGATCACCTTGATTAACTACTAAAAATGTAATCACGGTCATACTCTATTTAGTCTAAGTGAACAACGTTCAGGATAAAAAGGAAGAGTGGTCGCTCCAGAATTAATTTGAAAAAAAAAAACGTAATTTCATTGGCTGATTTTAAGACGTTGTTTATTTTAAATTTATTTGCAGTTTGCATTTACGTGAACAAACAAGCAAATACAGGGCCATACCTTGACCGAAAAAAGGTCCAACAACTCCCTGATCATTTTGGGCCAGAGAGGCCCTCCATGGTGCTGCAGCAAGCAGTGCAAGCCTGCATCGACTGCGCTCATCAGCAAAAGAATGTCTTCTCCCTGGTGAAGCAGGGCTATGGAGGGGAGATGGTATCAGGTAATATAAGCAGCATTTCATGATTTGCATTAATAACTTTCTTCTTCTTATTTAATATTGTTGTTTTATTTATTATTGTTGGTTAAAACGAGCAAATTCAAGGTCATTGGGGCAGATGCCTGATCATCCGAGTCAATGTCGACTGGTGCGGGATGGAGTTCCAATACTCCTTATTGGAGGTTAGTGGATTCTGGCCATTGAGTAAACAAGCAAATATTTAATCAACAACAAAAAGTTGTGTCTGTGTCTGTATATGTATATGATGAATGGATTATTTATATATATATACATTAGACAAAAGGACCCTGCAACGTGACTGAGGCATCACTATATACAGTATATATATATATATATATAAAAACCAACACAGAAAAAAGAGAATCCCCTGATAGCACTCTAGCATACAAAAGTAACAATATTTATTAATCACAAACATATGTAGCCATGCTGTAAAATGGCATACAGTTTTCTCTCATGCTGGCAGTAAGCCTGGTAAGTTACAGGGTTGCCAGCATCAATCATGGAGGTTTGCCCTCACACCCTGGTGAAGTGTCATATGTATTGAAGGGGAGTGGTCACATACTCTGAGTCCACCGTTAGTGACATCAGAGATGTGCCAGGTTCCTGAGGTATATAAGGCACAGAACTGCCCAATGTTAGAGTGTTCTACAAGGTTGAGCAGAAGGCCAGAGTGTACTAGTGAAGTAACTAGTGACACAGCTCTAATTCAAAGGCCAGCAGCAGCAAGGCTGGCTGGGCCTACACTGTGTCCAAGAACCTGGCACAGGAGGTGATCTCCCTGAGGGGAGAGGTGATTCCAATTCATTAAGAGAGCAGACCTTTCAAAGGGAAGTACCAGCCAAGATGAGCGGCTGAGTTGCTGGCTGTGAGGGGCAGCTGGCACATACTAACTGCAATAAAGATGTCCAGTTCTAAATCAATTCCACTGTGTGAGACTGAAGTGAGACTCTCCAGCGAAAGGCACCACCAGGAAGGAGTTCTTCATCAGGACCATCTCCATGCGGACGCAGAGATCCTGATGAGGTGGAGGCGCTGCACTGTATGTAGGTAGGACTCTAGCACACTACCTCAGCTGCCTGTCTGGGTTGACATCCCCACACAACATCATGCGGGAGACTCAGGTGTCCTGTTGCCAACAGGTGCACCACCAGACACTACCATGTAATGGGGACTGGTTAGACCACAGGGGCCAATGTGAGATTGGGTGGGCCAGCCCTAGCCAGAAAATCTGTTACATTTGGAGGCGCTGCTGATATACCTGTCAACAGGACAGGCTTTTGCTGGGCACACTGGGAAACAGGAGAGTGTATGCTGCCAGTCAGTGCTGTGTTGGGATGGAACCCAGGGGTTGTCAGGGGAGCTGATGGAGTTGTCAGACCGCAGGGACGACCTGGGAACCTGAGAGGAGTGGGAGTCTGGAGCAGGGCTATAGCTGTCCTAGTCACCTTGAGGTAGTGCTAGTTGGTAGGATGCCTAAAGGGATAGCCTGTTAACGAGGTCAGGAATCCTGGAGTGGGTCTGCACTAGACTGACCAACAGAGGTAGACACCCCAGTACTGCATGGAGAAGCCAGAGTACTCTAGCCCATTCCAGACCACTTACCGCTGAGAGCACAGACTGGAGAGAAAGGAGAGACACAGCATACACAGAGAGAGTGAGCCTAGCCTGAGGTAGTGCAACACGAGTCTGACCTACATTAGGTACACAAGGCGGTGCATCGGGCAATCTTTATTGTATCGGTGTGGCAGCTGCCCCGCAGAGAGGAGCTCCATGTACAATCACAGTAAATACAATACGCAAATGGCAACCGCGAGAATGGAGGATCTGCACGATGCGGAAGGTCCAAAATGGCGGACGGAGGCAGATGGGGAGAGCGCACGTGGTATGTGTGCAACAGAAGAGCAAGCTACGGAAACAACTTTTGCGAGCCTGCTGTGGAGTGGCGCCAAGGCTCTGGCCGCGCTGTTTTGGTCCTGCTTGGGACCACGGGGTACTTCTCCGGAGGACAGTGAGGAGGACATTGTAGTAGTGTGTGGGAGAGTGGTGGATTTGCTTGCCAGTCAGCGTACAACACCCCAAAAGCTACCTCAGTTACTCCAATGATTGGCAATGCAAATCAAAATGGCGGTTCCCGCTTCCCTGGGAGACCGCATGGGCCAGTTGCAGAAAATGCTACAAATGCTAAACTTGCAGAGAGTTGGCCAGGAGTGGCGCCAAGAGGAAAACCCCACCCTGATGGGAGGTATGTTACGAAAGCTGCAGCCGCGCCCTCATGGACTGTGACAAGATCAGCACCAGTGCTGGGTCATCCAATAAGCTTGTGGGATCCTCCCCTAATCTCAACCAGGGGGAGTGGTTTCCAACTGTGTCAGATGCGAGTGGAGCTAGATGAAGGAGGAGTTACCAAACCAGCCCCTGCACTTCAGTCACGAGGAGCCAGCGAACCGAGCAAGCCACTGCAAAGAGTGTCTCCAGTGGTTACTATGGCCAGCAAGATTGAGGACGATTCGACTATCTCTGCCCAACCCTCTTCGGCCCCAGGAGGCTTCCTGGTGCTCAGGGGGGCCGGCAACGAGACGGTGGCGTGCCTATGCATGCAGTGTCGACTGCCGGGTGGTACGGTTAGTACCGCGTCTCGATGCCCTCAATGCGGCATCCATTATCTATGGCCGGTGCCAACCTTTGTACCTGGCCAGACTGTGGAGGCGGACACAGCCATGCCAACGGCTGAAGTCCCGGGTGCGCTCTGGAGGGAGCCCGCAGATCCCGGAGCATGGGGATCGCTCTGTACTATCAAACCAGAGCCATAAGAGAAAGACACTGGGAGGCGAGATGATGGGCGAGAACCCCCCCAGCGGTCTCCGACGGGGGTGCCCCTTCCCGTGTTGGAGCCAGACTCCTCGGACGAGGAGAAAGCGACCCCGACAGCGGTGGTGACGCGCTAACCGGCGGACCACTACGGCGGTGCTGCAAGAGAAACGGCACTCACCTGTGTCGCAACCGAGCGGAGTCGCGTGTCGCCTGTGCAGCAGCAGCCGGAGTGGCGGAGTGCCACGGACGTGGTGACTAGCGGATCCGATGGCGGAGCAGTCGGAGAAGGAAACAGCGTCGACAGAGCGGTAAGAGACCCTCTTGGCCCCTTCAGGCGACGGCGGTGGTAGCGGCGGAGAGAGGCCTAGACCAGGCCCGAGCGGAGCCACGAGAGGAAACAGCCCTTCCGGATGTCGTTGTGGAGGAAGAGGTCTCGATTGGGGACCCAACCCAAGATGGCGGCGAGTCCCGCGAGATAGATGATCTCACTTCCAGCGGCCATAGCAGAGCCGGCTGGAAGATGGTGGTGTCCTCGCGATCGAGCAGTTGTACCAGGTCGCCTGGGTCCAAGAAGAGCTGGCAGGCCCTGCGGAAGCCTGGGAGCAGCGAGATGGGAGAACCAGAGAGCCAGACCGATGGCACCGGGCCAGGTAGCGCCGAAGTGCGGGTCGTAGCCCCGCGGATGCCGATAGCCCGTCCCTATGCCCAACCCCCGGCCATAGTTAAAGCCCCTGCCCCTATCACCTTTTCATATGGGTCCCCGTCCAGCCAAGGGTTGTCTGGGGAGTCCCGAACCCCATCAGATGAAAGGACTGGGGAAAGCTTGGACTGTTTTACGTCGGATGACGGGTCGGGAGGGGGAAGGTACACTCGACAAGTGTCCGTGTCGAGTGATTGTCTTAGCTCAATCAGTGTTCAGGTTACTAGTAGGCACAAGAGATTAGGGTCCCATTCTCGATCGACGGGTACCTCAGGGATATCCTCCGGGGAAGAGTTAGAAGGGGAGTCGGAGGAGAGAGAGGTTGCCGTGCCGGCTTCCGAAGAGGTTAGGGAGACCCGTGGTGGGCACTCACTTTCGAGGGGTATGAGGCCTGGTTGGATCGTACCCGGTTCATTTTGGACCAAGACGGGGTAGTGGACTATTGGTGGGCCCCCGGGGAATTTACAGAGGAAGCTCGTCAGGAGGAGATGAGGCTTTGATGGTATGACATCAGCTCAGGGGTAGTGGAGCCACAGGGACCCAGTAGGTTGAGGGATCCTGCCAAGCCACATGAACCCTTGTCATGGGTGCTGCCAGGGAGAGCAGGCAGCGCTAGATTGATCCGGACAAGCCGGGCCGAACGGTCCATAGTGACCCGTTATAAAAACTCCCATGGACTGGAGTACCCCTATGTCCCTGAACCCCTCATGCAGGAAATAGAGGACCAGAGGGATGGGTGGTTAAGGGAGACCATAGAAATGTATATCGTTAACAAAGGGGGCCATATTACTGGGCGACGGGCAGAAGAGAGAATTTCCCAGCTCATGAGGGTATGGAGCACAGGGCGCAGCATATACATGCACAAAGCAGTGTATAGGCCAGAGAATGGGTTACCTCGGGAGTACAGTGTGACTGTAACAGAAGTGGCTGGCCGGGAAGTGAAGAAACCAGACCCCAGGCGCTATTATTAGGTACGGGGGGGTCTGTTTCTAGTACAGTGCCATCTACTGGTCAGCTAGCACTGAGGAAGTTGATATCATGAAAAGAAAACTGTATGATATAAATTTGTGTTCATAATTATGTTTTGCAGTGCTTCCTGGACGAAGGTTAACCTCTGTGTGTGCCAAATTATATTCATCTTTATTGCATATTTTTGCTGTTATGCACACACTGATTCAATACAGGGGTTGTTATTTCAGCAATTACTGACCGTCCGGTCAGAGTTGTAAGAGGCAAACATTGTTTGCTTCTACACTCTTATTACCCCTTGGTGCAGTTATTTTCATGTGCTAAGCACTCAGTACCACTACTTTGTGTCTACATTATAGTTCAGTAGTATGCTCTCCTCCTAGACTAATTTAAATTCAGTAACAGCTTATTTCAGCTTCTTATGTTTGTCTTTAAGGAGTTTCAGTACTATCCTACAGCAGGTAGGACACCACCGCTCCCTTTTAACCCATGTATGTTTATTTGTGATTAATACATTTTGTTACTTTTGTATGCTAGAGTGCTATCAGGGGATTCTCTTTTTTCTGTGTTGGTTTTCATGTTATTCCCATCCCCAGCACCGCCAGTGGTGTTATTTCTTACTGTACACCTCATTGAACTGGTTTTAGCACAGTTTATTGATATAGGTCTGTTGCAGGCTTCTTTGTGTATCATATATATATATATATATATATATATATATATATACTGCACCGACACACTTTATTCGAGCAAATACCCAGTATGTACCTGGCAGATACCTGGAATGCGCCGCTCCTCACCTCTGACAAGCCCCGTTGCGTTTGCCTTCCCAGCCTGGGTTCATGCCTGGCTGACGGGCGGCTGATCTGTTAAATGATAATGATTAGGATTTCATAGGCTGCAATGCTTCGCGTGTCTACCAGATGGCATAAATTCATGAATTGTAATGCAGTATATATATATATATACTGTGCAGTATTGCAGCCAGCGGGAATAAAATGCTTCAATCCCTGCCTGGAAAATACCTCAATGCACTTGGGCAGAAAACAGTCACAAACCTCAATACACCCGGGTATACCCGAATTCGTGGGACTAGCCGAGCTCGAATAAAGTGTGTCGCCAGTGTATATATATATATATCTATATATATCTATATATATATATATATATATATATATATACACATATATATATATATATACAGTGTACAAACCTATACATTTGCACGCCCCGGGCGAGTGGATTTAACATCGTGGCGAGCTGCTATTGGCCCAAGCAGCACATGTGTGGTACTAGGTGGCGAGTAGATTTTTTTGTTCGGCGAGTAGATTTTTTGGTGATTTGTCGACCACTATATATATATATATATATATATATATATATATATATATATATATATATATATATATATATATATAGTGATGCCTCAGTCACGTTGCAGGGTCCTTTTGTCTAATGTTCAAGGCAGGAAACTCTAGCGCTCATTGAATAGGGTTTTATTTACAGTGGATAAAGCAAAGGAGACTGTCTACACAGCGGGTCCCTCTCTACTTGGCTGGACAGATAAACTGGTTACCAACCCAAACACACTCCCCGTTAGGTTTAAAGTCTAAGTGACAATATCAAAAGTCCTTAGGCATAGAACTATACGTTATTGTCCTTACCTGTTATTGGGGACTCTGTCCCACGAGAGTCCAGGAAATCACTCTGGATCCAGGAACCTGGACATGACGACAGCCCTGCTCCCACAGCAGTCTCGCATCCTTAACTCGAAGGCTTGTTCCTCTTGGGTATGCAACCCAGGCAGTCCCAGCAGGCTCTCTGACCAGTGTTCAGCAGGCCTGGGTAACTGTACCAACCAGCTTCCTTCCTGGCTGGGGAAAAAGTCTCTCTCCATCTCTGGGAATAACAAACAATCTCACTGTGGCAGCTCTCAGTCTGCCTTTTAAACTCCTGTTCATTCAGGAGACCAGCCTGATTAGCTGCTGGTGCTGCTAGCTTTCCAGAGGATTTTAACTGTCTGCAGGCTGGAAAGCACACTAGCTGCACAACTTCAGCGCATAGAGATAGTGACTCTATCACAATATATACAAACAAAGTAGACGTCCAGGACTGTAAGAAACCCTCAACACACAGTACAAGGGAAGTGGACCAGTAACATAGGAGTGATGATTCCTTGAGCCACACTTAAAATGCACAGCAAACTGCCAGGCAGAACTGTTTCTTTCTACATGAGCGACTAGATAAAGAGCAAGAAGCGAAGGCTGAATGGAAGTATTACTATGAGATCTCTCAGACAGACGTCTCCAATCTCATCACAGAGCTGGAACTCTCACGCCATGAGGTCTGCACTCTCAGCACAAAGGTCTGTAAATTGAGGGATGCGGATGAAAAGATACGGACTAATTTAGAGACTGTAAAAAGAGAGAATAAAAGTCTAACAGAGGAAGTTTCAGATTTGACTGACCAGGTCAGTGAAAGAAGTGAGAAGCTTCATGAATTGGGAAAAGTGAAGAAACAATTGGACAAGAAAAGTAAGGATGCAGGAAGCACTAGAGAGTACAGAGTGTGTGCTGCAAAAAGAACGTGTCTCCATGGAGCAACATACACATGCAGACCCCACATACTGCAGAGCCAGCTGCAAGAGCTGCATATGCATCTATAGGAGGCAAAGGAGAAAAAGACAGATGCTGCGGAGAAGCAACAAACTCTGTAGGAAGAAAGTATCCAGGTTGCTAATGAAGTACAGGTGCTGCAGGAACATCTGAGTACTCAGTGGGTCCCCACAGAAAAGCATGAGGAGCTGAAGGTCACACTGAGAATCAACAGAGCAACGCTAGAGGAGTCGCTTAAAGGCCAGGTGACTCTGTATGAGAGGGAGAAGGTCCAGAAACTGGAGCAAGAGCTAGAGAAGCAGAGACGCTGCTCTATCCCTAACAGTCAGTACACCCAAGAGAAAGAAGCCTGGAAAAGGCAAGCAGCTGCGACCCTAGTGGAGAAATCTGCAGAGCTCCAAAATATAATGAAGGATGCATTGATGCAAACTCAGAGTAAGCACCAGGAGGAGGTGGAGGCTCTGAGACGAGAACTGCAGGATGTACTCAAGAAACAAAATTCTGTTGCTGATGAACTAAAGTTGCTGCAAAAGAAGAGAAGCATTTTAATAATTTAGAGATACTACAGAGCCCTCATCCAAGGAGAATGGAGAGAGAAAGTTAGCTGCACAAGCAATTGTCCTCATACAGGCGGCCTACCGAGGGATGAAAACTCGTCGGCTTAATCGCCAGAATAAAGCAGCCTGCCTTCTTCAGTCAGTTTGGAGGATGCAGCGACAAAAGGAGAAGCATGAACATTTGAAGCAATGTGTAATTGCACTCCAGTCATTCTACCATACCCATATGGTCTGAAACAGGTTCCTTACTATGAAAGGGGCCGCTATAAAGAGACAGAAATGTGTCCGTTTTCACACCCTGAGAAAGGTGTCACTGGTTATCCAGCGGTGCTTCCATCTGAATAAATGTGTGTATCGAGGAAGAGAGGCCCAAGCCTACAAGTCTGCCGACTGCAAAGCAGAGATGCCACAGGGTACAGTCACAGTTAATCAGAACTCCGACACGGTTAAGGTGCTGGAGATTAATGGTGCTGAGCCAGACGCATATTGACAAGGAAGAGGAGATCGTACGACGCATAGAAAAACTCGTTGCCAAGCGAGTAGAAGACTTGGTGTAATGGAAAGGTGAGCTTGAGCGAGAAGTCCTCCACAGGGTTGAGGAAGCTAAGCACATCATGGTGAAATGAGTACTTGCAGAGACACTGTTTCAGTACATAGGCTACAAGGACCTTTTCACCAGTGTCTTCTTCAACCACGACTACTCATTGGGGTCAAGAACTAATAATGAGGTAGCAAGCCCTTGTACATCACCTCCTGAGTACCCGATAATTGCCCCTAAAAGGGAAATCAAAAATTACTGGTAAGAGTGAAAATGATCTTGAGAAAAGACATTGCACTAAGAAGAACCATGAAGGTTCAGAGGTGATATGTTCAAAGATTGGAAAGCAGAAGCAATGAAGTTCAACGCTGACCGTGAACAGTTCCAATTCTCACCGCTCTTTGCCACAACATAAGAGCTTTCTGCCCAACCCCACGGATGCCGTTTGGAACAGTTCCCGGGCCTGCTGCTTGGACCAAACCCACGCCTGAGAGAGTCACAGAGAGAGACTTCGGGTGTTATCGCTTACCAGGGTCGCAGACAGATTTCCTGGGGTCCAGGACTAGAGTTGTGACTGGGGCCTCCCCCATGTCGGTGATCCTCTTAGCCAGCCCCCCATTTCGCACCTCACGAGCCCCATCTATTTCCCTCCCCTCTGTCTCACTCACTCTCTTCCTCACTCGCCCCCTCTGACTTCTCACTCTCCCCCACTCCATCAATTACCCCACTCTCACTCAATCCCCCCTGCTCCGCATGTATTTCTCTTCCCTGCACCTCACTCTTACTCCCTCTTCCTCACTCACTCCCTCCCTCCCACCCTCACCCCTCATCTGTATCTGGTGTGCATGTTTATTTTGCATTTGTATGTGTATGGAGCTCTCTCATTGCATAGTATATAGCATACATGTGTGTATGGTGCCTGCATCTGATGTGCGTGTGCCTGTGTATGGTGGGTGTCGGACACGTGTTGTGTGCCTCTGTGTATGGTGTGTGGGCCGCCCGATTCTTAGGCCGGTTGGTTTGTCTTGTCTCTCGGTCTAAAATTTACAAGTCAGACCCTGGGGGGGGGGGGGGGCCCAGCTAGGCAGCCAATCCCACTAGTTGGGCCTGGCTTCTGGAGGCGCCGGGCATACGTGGCTCTACCATATAAGCAGACTATGCAGTCGCTTAACACCTGCACTGATTAAGAAGGCCCAATTTCTTCCCCATTTCAGCTCCATCGTAAATCGAACTATAGGATACTGCTATTACCCTGAGGCCCAGATCAACAAAAGTGTGCTAACACCTTTACTCCCATTCATGCCAAAGCTTAGCATACGTTTGTGATCTGGGCCCATGGTGACGAGGAGGTGGAGGGGAACTGGGAGAGTGAGAGGGAAGAAGGGAGGGAGAGTCTGTGTGTGTCTCTGTATATGTCTGTGAATGTCTATTAGCTTGTCTGTGGATGTTTGCGTATATGTCTGTCAGAAAAATATAACGGAGTGTGTTACGCACAAACAGCTATACTAAAAAAAGTCGTCACAACCAAACAAGTTAAAAAATGAAAAGCAAAAAAAATTACGGAAAAGCAGTGTCATCCTCAAATCTCCAATCAATAACGACAGCAAAGCTTCATACCTGAAAACTGTAAATGCAATACAAATCCACAATTATTTTGATCCAAAATAGCTGCACCGATTGCACAAACCACATAAAATATATGAGCCAATTTCTGCGTCTGCGAGGCAGGCGGCGCGTGCAGCCGAGTCCCCTGGTCTGCAAAGAGCTGCCGGGGGAAACACAGAGGGGAGCGTGATGGGGGAGTGACGGGTGCGCGGCCGTGACTTCACCCGGCAGGTTCGCCCTTATTGGCTGAACCGCCGGGGGACGTGGCCTAGCGCTCCGTCGCGACTCCTGCTCTTGATTTTCTTGAGAGCAGGAGTTTCTCTCGGCGCAGTGCGGCGCCCCCCCCCTCGCAGCGGGCCAGGCCCCTTTGTAGGACGGCTCTTGTCCCTGCAGCGTCCGCCACAGCGGGCTCTGCAGTAGCCAGCGGGGACCTGGCCTTAGATCTCAAAAGATTGTGCACAACACTAATTATAAAGAGCTATGAGGCTGACCATACTTTAAGTGAAGTCCTTTAATGAATGAAAGTGTTGTTCAGTCTTACCCAGTTATATGGTTAGGTGCTGTACTTGGAACAGACTGAAAATCTTGTATGTGGTAACTGTGAGTTCTGCAAATGCTGCACTTCAATTAAACCAGACATGCACAGGCAATATACTGCATGCAGCATCACAAAATATACTGTATGTTTCAAAGCAGCTAATGAAGCCATTAAAGTCAAATAAACACATCACTTCTGTTTTTACAACGCTGAATACGATGCACTTTATTGAGGGCATGGGAAACAGAGCAAGTGAATCAAAGAAATTAATGTTTCTTTGGAATACATTACGACACACTTCACCAACTTTACATCTCTTCAATCAATGAGTTTCTTTATTAACTTATCAACGAGTCCTTCTTTATTAACTTATCAGGAGACTTGCAGCCTTTAAAATGATGGACAGGGGACTAGAAAATTAGATTTCCGTCCTTTTTCTAACATGCAACCACGCAAAATGTAATTCTTATATGGCTGACATTTATGAACCATATGCATGAGATGTGGTATTTTCATTTCATTTTCTAGTAAATTCACTTGTATTTTTATTTATCATTGCGCTGGTTTATGAATGTTTGCCCTTTATTCACCATACCTTTACCTTTTAGGTTTTAAAATACATTAAATTGCTTTCTTGTGATATAGCTTTTTGCATTATACAGGTTGTATAGCCTTACACTTAACATAGACATAGCAATGTATAAATATCATGTGCAATAGATTTTTTTTTTTCTCCTCAGACATCAATTTATCTAGTGTAATTTACTCCATGTCATACTAACAAAAGCCTACTTTTATATTTGTTTTCAGGGCTAGCCCAATATTGCCAAAGAGACCTGCAATGCATATACCAACACTAAATAGACATGCTAATACTTGTGATAATGAGAGCTTTACATGCAGTATTTATTACAGCTCCAGCGCTGGTTCACGTGTTGCATTTTGCCAGAATGTTGCCACTTTTCACCAGAATTGAATGAATTTGGCAGTATATAAATGGTAAATTGGGGCCTAGTCTCGTAGCTCTGAAATTGTCATTGCCAAACAACGTGGCTTATGTTCAGAAGTAGCGGAATGAAATGGGAGAGAAAACCCTACTCTCTATTGCAAATCGCATCTTCAAAACCGCTTCTATGAAAAGTAACAAGCAACAACAGTTTAATAGGCAATCGGCCCGGATTGTACTTTCAATAGAAGCATTATGACCTGTGATGGTGCTAACTCCATCCCCAGTCTGACTTATCTTTGTTAATTTCAAATGTCAGACAATTTATCTGCAGTGATATTATTTTTTTTTTCTTTTTCGCTTATGACTTATAGGTTTTATTCTCTCAGCCAAACCCATATTTCGGCTCTGGATTTAACTCGCAACACTAATTTCGCCATACTTGAGGCACCCCCCAAGAAAATCTCGTGCCCCCCAGTTGCGCATCCCTGGACTCAGGGATGCAGGGGCAGGCCAGAAACTGGAAAAGACACAGCCGCAATAACCCAGACCAAAAAAACTGAAAACATGAGAAATGCAGATAGGTGGGAGGTAACTTAAAGTGCAAGTAAAGCAGACAAGCCCCTGATCAAAGTTAGGGCTGTAGCCAGCTTTATCTTACTTACTGATAGCACAAATTATGGTGTTTTAACGCAGGAATCACAGGGTTTTCATTGGATTCAATGGCAGTGACGATGCAGAATATCACAACATATACTATGATAATGTGACAAAGCTTAAAATAACCCTGGCTGTATCTGTACGTCCTAAACACTGTTTTACAGGCAAGGTAGAGTGAACCCAAGTACTGTATATTCATATAGCCAATGTCTTCTCCTGCTCCTCAGTGGCAAACTTCCAACAAATCTCGAATCCCTGGCTGCAGTGGAAGCATTAGAGATAATGGTGGAACGCAGGGTTGCAGACTAGTCTGAGACATTTAATGGGCTCACAAGTGGTATTCCAATAAATAAAATGTAAGGTCACATGAGCTAGTATTGAAAGAGGAGGGTGGAAAAGAAGAGACCAATTGGTTAAACAAAGGAAAGGGTAAAAACACAGATGATGCTGAAAGTGCAGGCTATAAACCATGAGAGTTGAGGGAAAGGAGTAGAAAAAATAATCTACACAAGAAAATAACTTTTCCAAAATTGCTCAGCTGATACTTTCTAGCTGCTGAGATAAGTAGTGAGCTGTCTCTTCCACAAAGGAGAGAGAAGATCCAGTGAGCGCAATACGTAGTGGCAAAACTACGAACACCACGGTAAATTACAGATCTCCACGTGACGTATCATCACTCACCATGATTTATGACACCATCAAAGATGGTCATAAGCGAAAAAGAAAAAAAATAATATTACTGCAGATAAATTGTCTGACACGGAGAAGAAGAAAAAAGATGGTGAACAAAATTAACAAAGTAGTTTTTTTTTTTCCAGGGGAAAAATGAGGATTTTTTTGTGTAACGCAAAGAGATTCATCTCAAATGGTAAGCAGGGAATAAATAACGTCAAGTGTAACCTCTTCTCTGCCTGTACTGTGAACCTGTCAAACACGTGTGATATTTAAAGCAGTGTTTCGATTTTTTTATTTTTCTTACAGAATTTGAAATAGGAATAAAGAATGTGTATTGAAACATGAAGATAAAACATCATCACTCACTATCTGTATGCAAATGAAGGAAATTAAGATGGTTTGATAAGATCTACTGTGAAAAGGAAAGATCCAGCGCTCCCCGGATTTGCAAAAGTATCAAATTTATTGCGCCATACACTGTATGGAGCAATAAATTTGATACTTTTGCAAATCCGTGGAACGCTGGATCTTTCCTTTTCACAGTTCAAGCTTGGATATTTGTGACAGGTATCCCTTTGAACCAGCAGCACCGGTAATATACTGTTTTGTTTTTTGATTAATGGTGTGCAGCATATCACTGTTCATTTGATAAGATCTACCGCATACTGGTTCCTGAAATCTGTACTCATTCAACATATCTTATTTTGCTGCTGGTTTACCTCAGACTGTATGCCAACACACTTCTAGGATGTACACGTGAAAGCAAGGAAAGTGCATGTGACAGTGAATTGTGGTTTTTGCTGTTTTTCAGTCTCCGCTTCATTTGACGGGAAGCAGCATCTCCTCAGCCTTCCTGTGGTGAACAGCATAGGTTACGTCCTGCGCTTCCTGAAGAAGCTTTGCCGCAGCCTCATATGTGACAATCTGTTCAGCAATCAGCCCTTCGTACAGTATAGCACCATCTCTGACAACCCCAAGGAGTATGACACCGGAAGGATGGAGTCAGGTAGGCATTATCATGAAAACGACAGCGCTAGTGGCTTCATTGGACATCTTAATTTGGAACCCAATGGGGAATGCATTGTTTTAACACACAAATATGTTTAAAGACTACACTGGGATGTACTAATCACTGTGTAGTTATTAGCTATCATTATGCTCTGATTTACTGCAGGCATTATCAGGAAAGGAATATGATATATTGTATCATTATTATTTTTAGTTCAAAGTTCTAGTAGCAATATTTTTCGTGCAGAAGTGTTGTAGGTTGTGATAACTTCTAATGGAGCAACAAGAATGTTCTTCATATATAACACAGTTATAATGATATTATATAATCTCACAGGTCTCTGCTTCAGTTGTACTGTCAGGCCATATTTACAATCACCAGTAAATTGTTACCACAACCCTACTCTATACATACTACTTACTAGCCAAGTAGAGCTAGGGTGACCAGACATCCCGGTGTAGCCAGGACGGTCCCGGTTTTTAAGCTACTGTCCCGGTGTCCCAACAATTTAGTTAATGTCCTGGTTTGGAGCAGAGAGGAGCAGGGTCTGCACCGCATTGTCTCCTCCGGCCATGCTGCGCTGCTCAGGCATCTCCTCTCCCTAGCAGAAATGTGTTGTGCTAATGATAAGGTAAGGGAGTGTGTGTGTAAGTAATGAAGTGTGTGTAAGTAAGGGAGTATGTGTGTAAGTAAGGGAGTGTGTGTGTGTGTGTGTGTGTGTGTGTGTGTGTGTGTGTGTGTGTGTGTGTGTGTGTGTGTGTGTGTGTGTGTGTGTGTGTGTGTGTGTGTGTGTGTAAGGGAGAGTGTGTATGTAAGGCAGTGTGTGTATATAAGGGAGTGTGTGTGTGTAAGGGAGTATGTGTGTAAGTACGGGAGTGTGTTTGGGTAAGTGTGTGTGTGTAAGTGGGTAAGTATGTATGTAAGTGTGTGTATATGTGGGTAAGTGTGTGGGGGGGGGGTTAGAGTGTGTGTATATGTGGGTAAGAATGTGTGTGTGTGTGGGGGGGTAAGAATGTGTGTGTGGGTCGGGTAAGAATGTGTGTGTATGTGGCTAAGAGTGTGTGTGGGGGTAAGAATGCGTTTATGTGTGTGTGTGGGGGGGGGGGAAGTAATTGTGTTTGTGTTTGGGAGGGAGAGAGAGAAGACGCAGGAGACCGAGGAGTAAGGGGGGAGAGAGAGACACACAGGGGGGAGAGAAGAGACAGGGTAGAGAGAAGAGACAGGGTAGAGAGAAGAGAAACGGGGAGAGGGAAGAGAACAGAGACAGAAGAATAGACAGAGGAGGGAGAAGAGAGAGAAGAGACGGGGGGAGAGAAGAGACAGGGGGAGAGAGGAGAGGGAGGGGAGAGAGACAAGAGAGTGGGGGGAGAGGGTGAAGGCAGGGGAGAGGGAATAGAGCCAGGGGGAGAGAGAGAGAAAAGAGAGACAGGGGAGAGAGGAGAGAGAGAGGGGAGAGAGGAGAGAGAGAGGGGAGAGAACAGACAGAAGAAAAGACGGGGAGGGAGAAGATAGAGGAGACAGTGAAGAAGAAAGGGGAGAAGAGAGAGGCAAGAGAAAGAAGAGATGGGAAAGAGAGAGAAGAGATAAGAGAGAAGAGATAGGAAAGACAGAGAGATAAGAGACGGGAAAGACAGAAAGAGAAGAGGCAGGGGAGAGGGAGATGGAGCACAAAGGGGGGGGGGAGACGGAGAAGAAAGGGGGAGAAGGAGAAGAGGGTGGAGAGAAAAGACAGGGAAGACGAGAGGGGAGGATAGAAAAGATACGGGACAGGGGAGAGACAGAAGAGATTGAAGAAGAGAAAATGGAAGGGAGAGAGGAGATATGGGAGAGAAAGGAGAGATGGGAGAGAAGAGTGGTGGGAGAGGGAAGAGATAAGGTAGAGGACAGGGGAGAGTGAAGAGAGGGGAAAGGGAGAAGAGAGCAGATAGAAAATGGGGAGAGAAGAGGGAGAAGGGAGAGGGAGAGAAGGGGGAGAGAGGGGAAAAAGGAGGGAGAAGAGGGCAATAAATCATTAATACAGCATATTTGGGGACACTATTAGACAAATACAATTATATTAGTTTTTAAGTGATGTCATTTGCTTTAGAAATACTTTTTTTTTAATGTGTCCCGGTTTACTTTTGGAAATCTGGTCGCCCTGGTATATGCTTGTAGATGATTCTGTGTGTGGCATATGTACATATACGAAATAACGAAATACATTTTTTAGGAGTTTATTGATTTATATAGGTTTGGCTTTTCTCCTATCCACCGCAGTATACTGAAGGTACTACAGTAGGTAGGGCTGTGTATACAGTATACTGAAGGTACTACAGTAGGTAGGGCTGTGTATACAGTATACTGAAGGTACTACAGTAGGTAGGGCTGTGTATACAGTATACGGAAGGTGCTAGGTAGGGCTGTGTATACAGTATACTGAAGGTACTACAGTAGGTAGGGCTGTGTATACAGTATACTGTAGGTACTACAGTAGGTAGGGCTGTGTATACAGTATACTGAAGGTACTACAGTAGGTAGGGCTGTGTATACAGTATACGGAAGGTACTACAGTAGGTAGGGCTGTGTATACAGTATACTGAAGGTACTACAGTAGGTAGGGCTGTGTATACAGTATACTGAAGGTACTACAGTAGGTAGGGCTGTGTATACAGTATACGGAAGGTACTAGGTAGGGCCGTGTACATACTAAGGGGAGCAGAGATGCAGCGGATGAGGAATAGAGCAGGATGTCTGATGTTGAGTACAGAAGGTAAGCTGAGACCTGGGATTTTATAGGCCTGGGATACAGATATTCCCCCACACAACATAAACAGTCTATAGTCTTCTCATTGTCACGTGTATACACAGGCAAGACAACGAGAGATTTGATGTCTGTTTAATGAATTTGATGGAATAGTTGTTGTTTTTTTCCTCCGCACCAAAGCCTCTGTATACATTACAGGCCGAAAGACAGTGTTACCTTGTCCAGCTCATGGAGACTGCCCAGGAACAGAAAGAGCAGGAAGAAATCACTGTAAAGGAATCTTGTTAATGAATTTAAATTCCTCCCCCTCCTCCCCCCCAATGACTATGCCAGGGTCAGCAAAGACTGCAGCACTGGTATGAGAGGGGAGCGCCTGCACTGCGACACTTCCACAGCCCCCACAGACACCGCTATTCTGACAACTGTGATTTTCTGCACTTTGTAAGGTCAGGTATCCCAGCGCTCTGAGTAATATACATGCATATTGGATTTATTTGGGGGACAGATGGCACACTGACATAGCCACATTCCAACAGTCAGCAGCATGTTACCTTTTTCTGCCAGATGTTGATAAATGTGACACTGCATTACTTGTGCTATAGTCAGCTTGCCAATAAGACTTTATTATTGATTCATTACCCATTTTAGTATTTCTTACACTTTTTTAAGCATGGCCATATGGCATTGTATAGGAAGATATTCTTAAGAAGCAAGATCTCAGTGACAATTCCATCTGCTATCTTGATAGTGGTGTTTAAAATCTACGGGAAGTGTTTGTAGAATTGCACAAAAAAGCAAGTTTACAGCTGGGACAAACAAAATAAAAAAACAGTCTTCATTTTATTTGAGCAAATGGTCTTTACTTATCCTTTTTATGCCCTGATCACAAACATCAACATCGACTTTGGTTCCAAAGTGGGGGGTGCAGGGGGGTTCAACGTGTATCAAGATGTTATTATTCGTCTCCTCAGTAACACTAACGTGAGCAAAGATTGTTAAAGAGCTTTCTAAAGAAAGTTTTACTCTGTGAAAATCAATATGGTCCCTACATTTTTAAGTCCGTATGGAGCAATACTACAGTATGCAATAATAATAATAACATTCATGATAAGTCACAGAAACCATCATTTGATTTAATTCTAATTTTGTCCTAATGTAGTTATAAATGGATTGTTTTATGCAGATGAAGGGATCAAAACTGCAGGCTGTAAGACAGCTTGTACTGATAATTATAAAAACACTAATTAAATCCTTGATACAGTAATTATTCATGGCATGTCACTCAACGCACTAATTATCTGAGATTTCTTGTGTTTTTCTTTTTAAGTCAGCTTTGAATGATGGCATGGAATAAGACCTTGTGCATATGTGTGTATATACTGTATACACAGTATGTAGACATGCACGTATAGGCATATAATTATAGCTTTTATATCAAAGCACTTCACAATTACAATGTAGCACACGGTACACAAGTGCTCCTTTTAAACAATATAAATAAGGAACAAAATAAAAACAATTTGGATTGACAATTTACCTGGAGATTGTAGAATGAACACAACAAAGATTATGTAGAGAAATGAAGAAACCCTACCACTGAGCTGTGAAACGTGTTGCTCAAGAGTCCTTAGTGGCAGCGCTGACACCAGAGCAGTAACCTGGGATCCAGGGCTTTGGACCACAGTGCACTGGTTGCACTAGCTATAGCTCTGCCCCTGCTTTGTGACTATTAAGTAGGTCACTGCCATTATTTCACTTTTCACCTTTAAAACCCTCCTTACTGGGCTCTAAAGAAGGCCATATCAGTTCTACTATATATGTAGGCAGTGCCCAGGGTGCTGGGTAAGTGCAAGCTGGGCGTGTGAATGCTTGAATATAACAAGGATGGGCGCCAGAAACTTTTATAAACAAAAAGGTGCTTTATTGGACATCCATCAATAATGCTTCACAGACACTGATATACTGGTGACTGGACAGAAACTTGTGGCAAACAATACCATTCTGGACTTCCTCCCCTGCAGCTCTCACTCCTATGCTGGGGAGGTACTTAGACTTGTTACCCATAGTAAGGGATAAAGTGACAGTCTCTTCCATAGAGTCAGTAATGCCCCATATCGAATGGGCCTCTCAGGAATACACTTTGGCTCCTGGGTAAGTAACCAGCTACTATGTACTGCATACTTCTTCCATGCCTATTTGATTAGGATTGCACTAGGAACCTTCCAGTTGGGCCGTTCCAAACATACCGGAGTTACTATGCCGAGAACTTTTATCAAGAGCATGCTTCTTCCTTGTCAATAGTGAGAAAAATCTTGGACCCTTATTAATGAGCACATTTCTAACTGACAACAACAGTGACAGGACACAACTTAATACACGTAGCTGTACACATAAACCTATTTACAGGACTCACAGGCAGGATCCCAGTCAGAACTTTGAAGAACCTGCTTCTAGAACATAGGTTTGAGCTATACATACCCTCTATACTTCCTATAGTTACATCATGGGTCTCAAGACATACAAGGGAGTGGCATGCCTTCTGCATAGTCATCCTATGATCACATGACGGGGAGGGAAGCAACCTGTGTGATCCAACAGTTAAGCTTTTGAGGCCGTTAACCTCTTAACTGAAATAGTTGTCCCCAAAGGTCGGGGGGAGGCTACACCTACGAGTTGCTGCACTTTTAACATGGCTTCCATTTATACCAGTTGTGGATCAATGGTCTCCTCATACAGCAGTGTTTTCCAACCTATGTTCTGTGGAATCCTGGTGTTTCGTGGAAGGTAACCAGGGGCGCCCTGAGAAAAAACTGATAATGGCAGATAATTACACCCAATAATTGTAAGTTTTGTCATATGTTATACTGAAATGTTATCAAATATTTTTAATACAAAAATCTGCTGTTTATTTATTTTTTAAATACATGCTGTGCCACAAGGTATTCCACAGTTCTTAAATAGTCAAACAGCTCTGCAATGGGTATAAGTTAGCTCAGGGGAGTGCAAACTTTTGGAGCTGCGCCCCCCTGCCTGCTCCCCCAGGTGCTCGCGCCGCCCTTACATTTTTACCGGTGTCAAATGACATTGCAGGTGACATCACATGACCCCGTTGCCATGGCAATGGGCGTCATTTGCCGCCGCAATGCCATGGCGACGTGGCACAACAAGGATTCTGAATCTAGGTAAGTAGGTTACAGAGGCCTCCCGCGATCCCCTGGCATCTTCTTGGGTAAGAGCGTGGGGCCTCTGCAACCGCCGCGTCCCCCCATGGGTTAGCTTATAAAAAGTAGGTTTTCTTATAGACACGAATAATGAACAGCTAAGGGCAGGAATAGACTATTGACAATTCCCGTGTCCGGTCGTCAAACCATAGGATTGTCCCCCATACAGGAGGTTACGATCAAAAGGGAGTCTGTGAGTAGAAGGGACCTAACAGGATAGGCCCCTACCTCACGTTGATAGTAAAAGAATTGCCCTGATCCAATCACGGATGTTAGTCTTCACTTGGTTTTTGTGCGTGTGTGTGCGCGTATGTGTGTGTGTGTGCGCGCCAAGGTGCATTTGTTATCTATTGTTTAGTTTGAATGTATTGATTCTTCTCTTTCTGGAATAACAGCTGGAACCCTGCTCTCTGCCACTGGTAAGATCAGTGTGCTTCCTCTGCCCGGGCACACACATCCGTGATGACATATTTCCATTACGTCACTAAAGGGGGTGAAGTTAAGGAAGGGCAAAGAAATGAATTAATTTGGTGTTTCCAATTAAATTTGTGTAATGAATCAAATGCACAGATGATTACTGAAAAACAATTTACAAATATGACATGAATGCTTATAACACTTGAATAAATTGGATTACATTGGCGAGGTTTCCTTTTTCCCCCTTGTGCAGGGCGCAACTGCCCTTTTAATGGTATTTTACTAGATATGGGGTCTGCAACCTTTTAAGGAAGAAGAGCCATTTTGTAAAAACATTTCTTTGTCCAAAATATTCCGAGAGCCACAACACATGCATGAATATTACACCCCCACAAAACCCCCCACAAAAACATACATATACCTTACACATAGGTATATACTGTATAAGCATTAACATACGACAGACTTACTTTAATCAGAATGAGGGGAAGGAAAACATATGTGAGGGAATAGAATGCATCTCACAATAATTATTTTTTGTTTTTCATTGTTTTTCTGGGCAAAACAGTTTATCTTTTACAAACACACAATACATACATATATACATACATACATATACTACCCCCCCAAATACACATACACTACCCAACCCCAAATACACATGCACACACTACCCCCTAAATACACATACACTACCCCCAAATACACATGCACACTACCCCCCCAATACACATACACTACCCCCCAAATACACACACACTACCCCCACCAAATACACATACTGCCCCCCCCCAAATAAACACACCATACCCCCAAAATACCCACACAAACAGAGTACCCCCCCCATATACGTACACACACTACCCCCCCCCCCCAAATACATACTACACACACACACACTCCCACCCCCCGAAATACACACACTACCCCCCAAGATACACTTTTGGCCAATGTTGGTGCATTAATAAGTCTGGCAATAATGATTGAAATCATTGCTTTTTTTTAAAGAATGTATTACATAGGAGCCAGCAAGAGAATATTTTTACATTTTTGGGGAACATGCACCTGTCTTGCTTCCTGGCAAAAATGTTGTTTCTGCCACTGATACTAAAGGAAACCTCCCAATACCTAAACTTTAATGTATCATTAATCTGATTCTATTAATGAATGTTGGATAGTTGTAAAATCACTACAAGCATTATGAAAAGATCCCGTTTTACACATCCTAACCTTCAGCAAATTATAACCAGATCAGCATAAAGTACATACAGGGCCCTTGAACAAGAGCTACCATTTTACTTTATTTCTAGGTAATACATTTGCACCACTTAGTATTTTGTCGGAAGCACTTTAGCTGATTTCAGTTTACTGAGCATTTTATGTGTCCTGTGTCCTGGATCCGTGGTGCTACAGAACGGCGGTTGAGTTATTATAAGTACCCCTTTCTTACCTACACTTACGACGCGCGCCGGTATCAGAGAGGCCTGGGACAGTATAGGAGGCAGCCAGCACCTGGGGAGATGCCTGGCGGCGACAAGAGGCCCGACCAGCATTGGAGCCCCCCCCCCACAGCCACGGGCAGCACAGTGAGGGAGAGAGGCAGCAGCTGGGGAGCGGCATCTCAGGACGGAGGAGAGCCGCATGTAGGTGCCGCTCGGGAGCTGCAGGTTGCCGACCCCTGTACTAGAATCACAATTGACTCAACCAAATAACATTTTAAACAAACTATAAGAAATAACATTGTTTCAGGTCATAGCCCTATCTTACATGTTACATACTATGCAGACAAGGGTTTTGAACTGCCCAGGCCATATAGCACTGCATAAGACTGCACTTTAGGCTGCGTCCATAGATGGACAGGCCGTGCTGAGGCGTGCGGACGCTCAGCGCTGAGCCCCTGCATCCTCAATGAGGATGCCTTGAGAGGGGGCTCACGCGAGCGTCCGCAGGCATGCTCAGGCTTTGGAGTTTTCAGCCGAGCGCCAAGCTGTTTTTCAGCGCGCTGTCGGCTGAAAACATCCAATCAGCCTTCAGCAGCGTCAACGTCACGGCGCCGTGACGTCGGCGCCGTGACATTGACGTCAGTGCGTCGCGGGCGATTGGCCCAGCGACGTCACTGCCCCGCCTCCAACCACCTCCCCCCAGCTCCCTTCGCACACGCTGGCTCGCCTGCAAGTCCGTGCAATCGCGCTTACTGAAGCAGGCGAGCCTCAGCGTTAGCGCGCCTCCACTCTCCCCACCCCTCTATGGCCCGGGCCTAAGTCAGTATTATGGCCATACCAAAGCTTTGCAGCATGTAGCCTTCCTACTGAAACTGTTGTGTTATGTTTTATTACGCATGGTAAACAGTGGGTTCTTTTATGGAAATAATTAAATGCATTGTGATGGTTTTTCTGCACATGACATAATGATGCATATAAGATTCTAAATAAGTTGGGTGTTTATGCAAAGGTTCAGCAACAGAAATAGTTTTTAAGTGATGGATATTTCCCTTATTGAGCCACCATCATTTGATGATTATACTAAACGATCATGAAAGATCTATTAAAAAATACATTGCATTGTAATGTTATATAAACTGCATGCGATACTTAGCATATTTACTTTTATTTTACCATAGAAAATGCCTTGCTCTTGGGGTTAAAATGCTAGATTTTTCCTTTCTAAACAATCTTTCAAAGTCTACTGATGGAAACACAGGTGCGTTGTTTGTTGTTGCCACGGTGATTGAAGTGTTCTGAACAAGTAGTGGTGACAAAGTAGTACTGAGTGGCACCAAGGATCTTTATATACAGAAAGTAGTGGTGTGGTAATATCGTACTATCACCACCCATACTATCGCACTTTTCACACTGGATGGCCACTACTGTACAGTTCCCCTATATAAATGACGTGAAAATGTACACCAGATGGATGCAAATGTTTTTTTGTTGTGTCCAGTACAGCTGCACTAACATATATTTTCATCCGACCTAAAAGAATATATGGCAATATTTACTAAACGTTACTATGCCACAAGACATCTTACGGCCTATTCACTTGAAGGCGGAAATGATCTTATGGCCTGGCACCCCTTAGTAAATATAGCCCACAGTGTTATTTAGCAATTCGTTCAAATGGTGTGTTTTTAGTGGTCATGCCATTGCCTTTCTCTCAGCAGAAACGGTCATACCTGAAGATTACCTAATTGATCCTGTGAACAAAAAACGATACAGTGTTGACCCCTCCGATTCTGCCTTTAACTACATGGGTTCCCTGTACCCTATGAGGCAGAACTCTGGGGAAGGGCGTCTTGGAGGAGGAGGGGGATCATCTTCATCCTGTAACCTTCGCTCCAGCCAGATGTGCTCCGGAGGGCCGTCATCTGCAGGCTTACGGCGACAGACGTCAAGTCCCACCAGGAACGGAACCTACCTTGATGGAAACAGAAGTGGTAACAAAATATATATATCACATTTTTATGTCACTAAATAATAAACACCATATTTACTAAGAAGTGCTGCTCCATAACATACCATCCATACTTGAAGACACCTTATGGACCCATACAAGTAATTGGGACCTAAAGGACTGCGTTTACGAAGCTGTGATGGAAGGTATCTTCTGAAGTAGCACTGCTGACGGCCAACTATCTTTTACCATCTGTGACATGTAAGAAACTCTGCTTTTAAGGTTATATTTGATACTTTTGACGCAGAATGGGCTCATGCCAACTCAAACATATGGTTCAACTGATGCACCAAAAGTGGGGCCAAATGACAGAATAAATAAAACTTACTATTATAATATACACGCAAAATACACCACCTCCATTTACTCCTAATAAACACTTCCCATATGCAGGTGCCAGTGAAATAAATTTGACACATAATTTCCTGTTGTCAAAAGACACATATTTCTGTATTGGTTAAATACTTTATCACCTGGATGAAATAGATGAAACATCTTAATGACATTTGTTACTGTTGATACAGATCTGTAGATTTACAGTACCATATGTCAACTCACGCCATGGGGATTTATTAATATATTAATACGGAACACAGAGAGACAAAAGGCTGCAGTAGAATCAGAACGTGATACAGGCCGTTATGATTAGTACCGTATGTCTTGTAATTCCTCCCGGCCTCCTCTTATTGCTCTATGTTGAACCACCATTATCGTGTCAGTTGAACTCCGATGCACAAAATTACACTTTTCATTAATGTAGCTGAGACATCTAAAAATACACGAAATATTTTATGTTTTTCTTTACAGCCTCAAGCCCTTCCCCTGACAACCCGGACGCCATTAGACCAACCAGCAAAGACCCTTCCAACTGGAGTGTTGAAGACGTTGTCTGGTTTGTGAAGGATGCGGATCCTCATGCATTAGGACCTCACGTCGATCTTTTCAGAAAACATGTAAGTCGGAAACGGTCATGAAACAGTTAAACTTACTCTGAGGTACAAATGTGCTCGTTTTACTACTACACGACATTTCTGAAATAAATGTTGCAATATAGCGCAGAAATTCCTCCTAACAAGGCTTACAAATACATTGCACTGCAGATCAGCAATCATTTCCCCAGAAAGTTATATCGTTTACCTCGTTTACCGATGAAGATGGGTTTTTTTACAGATTTTTAGTATAAGCACAGACTTTAAGGGCGTCTCACAGAAAAAAAAACTGTACTTTTCCATTGAAATGCTCTCACCGATTTTGGATCTCAGAGATTAACATCTCTGGGAATTCTTTTGAAGTTCCAAACAACACTGACCTTCAGTAACTAGTCTAACTTTTGGAATGCATACCTTAGTAGCAGTTCATAAATAAGCTTTTCATCTGACCTTGTATGTCTGCTGTTGGAGCAGTACAATGTGGAAATGTATCATGAAATGAGTCCACAGGGGTTTGTTGGCATTTCTGACAAATCTTTATACATTTTTTAGGTAAAGGTACTAAAATTCAATCCAGCAACAATATGCCGGAGCACATACTGTAGGTATAATAAAGCAGAATGCTATCTAAGAGACTTATGTATAAAGGGATTGTAGATTGTCCTGCACCATACTGGCCAATGGCCATTCACTTGAAATGCTTGACCTTGGAGCCTGCGATGAAGCTCCCCTTCCCTCCCCCAACCCACATATAAATAAATAACTAAACACACAATAAAGGACTGGAGGTACAAAGGCCACGGCTTTATTTACACAAATAAACCCTGGTAAGTGCCAATCCTGCCAGCGTGCTCTCCCCCCGGGTAAAGGCCGATGGCACCCCAACCACGGCCCGCACACCCACCAAGCCGGGCGCCCGACGTAGGCAACACATGCCATGCAGTGCCCACCTCAAACATGGCAGACATAGTTACATAGTAGATGTGGTTGAAAAGACATACGTCCATCAAGTCCAACCTATGCTAAATTTAGACAGATACTTTATCCTGTATCCTCACCTACAGTATTTTTATCCAGAGGAAGGCAAACAAAACCCCAGTGATATAACCTCCAAAGATATCTCATAAGGGGGGAAATGAATTCCTTCCCGACTCCAAGAATTGGCAATCAGATTACTCCCTGCCTGGATCCTTCCCGTGGATAGTTATTTCTGAAAAGGAAGAAAATACAACATAATGTACAATATATTATACGATTGTCATGGTATTACCCAAACAAAGGGGCGGGTGGGCGTGAACTTCTTTTCAGGGAGCAGACTGCCCTCCCTCCCCTGCGCTCCTTTGAAACCCCTTAGCTCCGCCCCCCCTCCCCCGTGACACTGGGGAGGGGAAACAGCATGGAATCCAGTCAAGCTGGAGGGGGAGGGGAAGCAGCACGTGAACCGGCACCAAAGGTGAGGGGGAGGGGGAGGGAAGAGAAGGGAGCCTAGCCCCTGCGGTCAGGTGCCCTGTCACCGAGGGGCTCCAGGCTGCTATTATGCAGCAGTAATGGTGTAAAAAAATCAAGAAATAGAAGTTTAGCAACAGGTAATTAGCATCTATTTTGTCCCGTGTGCATCAGGTTTCTACCGGAGAGTCAATAAGAGTTCAGGAGTAGTCATGTGAGTCACATGTCATACTGTCAGAATAAAACACTAACTACAAAGACATACAAAAAACATACAAAAAGCGCTTGACCTAAAATGTGCCTAATGACCTAAATGCACCTAATCTTAACTAATTTATAGTGCACGTGCTTAAATTATAATTTAAAGTGCATGTAATGATATGGAAACTCCTTATACTAGAATACTTTTGAAAGGAATGGCTGCCAAGGGGAATCTAACATACAAGTTTTCCCCAAAAACTTGCTACAACATTGACAACAATTGGAAATGCAATCCCGGCACGATAGAATGTTTAAAGATACTAAAAATACCAATTTCAATGTCCGTGGTGATGCCAATGAAATGACCCCCAAAAAAACAGTCTGATAGTAAAAATCCTGAAGTGTCTTTTTCAGTGATAATCCTCCTAAAGCATAAGGCCTGGGACCCGCTGCGCTCGGTGGCGCGGGCGGCCACACGCGAGTTCCCCACTAGTAGGGGAATCCTCCCGAGCCGGTCCCGGTCCCCCCTGGCTGCACAGCTAGAGAGGCTTCGGGGAGCGGGGAGGAGTGTGGGGGGAAAGCAGCGTGAGTGCCTGTCTGTGTGTGTGTCTGAGTGCCTGTTTGTGTGTGTGTATGTGTGTCTGAGTGCCTATCTGTGTTTGTGTATGTGTGTGCCTGAGTGCGAGAGTGCCTGCCTCTGTGTGTGTGTGTATGTGTATGAGTGCCTGCCTGCGTGCGTGCATGTGTGTGTGTGTGAGAGAGTGCCTGCGTGTGTGTATGTGTGTGTCTGAGTGCGTGAGTGTGTCTGAGTGTGTGTGTGTGTCTGCGTGTGTGTATGAGTGCCAGCCCGAGCCCGTGGAGGGAGGGAGGGGGGGAGAGTAGCGGGTCCCTCCGCTCAAGCCACGCCCCCCTCCCGCTCAAACCTCCCACTCCCGCCCACCTCCCGCTCCGGCTCCCGCTCCCTACAGACCGCATATCGGTCTGTGTCTGTCAGCGCCCCGCCTGTCTGCAGTGCGGGCGCGCTGACGGAGGGAGCGGGGCCTTAGCCTAAGAAAGAATAACCAGACCATTGCTCAGCAGACAAACTCAGCAGATATTATTCCTGCACGCACACAATTGCCAACTTACAGAATGATCTGTAAAAGCTTGTGATTGATATAAGCTGTGCTTTGACCAACGGTTTTCTTCCTGGATCCACGAATCCCACGTAGTCCCCAGCACGATATCCAGGGTGAGTCCACACACCATACACCAGTCGTTTACCCCAAAATAATGAGATAGAAATGGTGCAATACTGTGGGACACTTTAATAAAACATATAAAACAAGACAAAAACACACTTACAATGTGTCAAGTCTTGACTCCTGATACACTGTTGCCGTCCGCAGTTTGAAACAGGAGCTTGGCAGTCAGCAGCAGAGGGTCGGCATCTCTCTCTCTCCTTTCCTCACGGCCACGAATCCTTCCGACACCTCCCCCGATGACGTCACTGCTTTGTCCAAGTATCCACCTCAATGCCTGCAGAACGCAATTAGGCTCCACCCTATGCGTTTCGTGACCAGGAGTGTCACTTCCTCAGGGGTTTTTGGAGCTCGTCTGATGGTGATTGCTATTTTATAACCTAAAAAGTCAATTTACCCTTGCACTCCTTATGTGAAGGGAAAAGACCTCGTAAAAAATATATAATAAAACGTGACATAAACTGCATTCTTAACAAATATTTGCAGTGCAATAAAATGCCCTCAAAACCACATATAATGAACGCAAGAAAATGTTACATTTAGATAACAACAAAGCACTAAAACCCCACATGGATGATAGAGGTAAAGGGATTGGCTTAGCACTTCCACTAAAAAAACATGGATTCTGGATATATCTCATTTCTGAGATAACATTAAAATGTACACTTCCAAAATATCCAAAAAAAAAAGTTAAAAATAACATTCTTCATACACATAATATAAAATATTAAAATTATAGAAAACAACCAATGATCCAAAACAGAATGGTTCCTAATTTCAATTTTTCAAAAATGCTGCCAAATCGAATTCAATGTTTAAGCCACCTGGCGTCAGGGTTTTAAGCGTATATATATAAAGCGTAAAGTTTCTGGATATATACGCTTAAAACCTTGACGCCAGAGAGCTTAAACATTGAATTCGATTTGGCAGCATTTTTGAATAATTGAAATTAGGAACCATTCTGTTTTGGATCATTGGTTGTTTTCTATCATTTTAATATTTTATATTTTATGTCTGAAGTATGTTATTTTTTTAACTTTTTTTTGGATATTTTGGAAGTGTACATTTTAATGTTATCTCAGAAATAAGATATGTCCAGAATCCATGTTTTTTTAGTGGAAGTGCTAAGCCAATCCCTTTACCTCTATCATCCATGAGGGGTATTAGTGCTTTGTTGTTATCTAAATGTAACATATTCTTGCGTTCATTATATGTGGTTTTGAGGGCATTTTATGGCACTGCAAATATTTGTTAAGAATGCAGTTTATGTCACATTTTATTATATATTTTCTATCTCATTATTTTGGGGTAAACGACTGGTGTATGGTGTGTGGACTCACCCTGGATATCGTGCTGGGGACTACGTGGGATTCGTGGATCCAGGAAGAAAACCGTTAGTCAAAGCACAGCTTATATCAATCACAAGCTTTTACAGATCATGCTGTAAGTTGGCAATTGTGTGCGTGCAGGAATAATATCTGCTGAGTTTGTCTGCTGAGCAATGGTCTGGTTATTCTTTCTTATGCTTTAGGAGGATTATCACTGAAAAAGACACTTCAGGACTTTTACTATCAGACTGTTTTTTGGGACATTTCACGTCATACGGCGATGTATTGTACAGTATGTAGAGAACTTAAAGGAAAAATAAAGTAGTATGTACGTACATTTTATTGGGCCAACAAGGTTTTATAGCTTTCACAGAAAAAAGAATGGTGTAAAACAGCGCTAATATATAGATTAAAACACTTATGTGTTAAAAAACTGGCAGCCAGGTAAAAACTGACAGTACAGTCAGTCAAAGCACAAATAGAAAAAAAGGTGAACCGGCGCCACAGTGAATAATGAAAACCAAACCAATAAAAACCAAACCAATAAAATGTAATGTCCAAATGGAGTCCTATTAAAGTTGGTATTCAAGGATTCTCACGTCAACGATGTAATATGTGAAAAGAAGAAGAAAAACAAATTATGGTGCAGTAAATCAAACAAGGGGGTGAAAAGATGGGACTGAACACACAAGACAAACAGGGCATACAAAACAAGACAAACACACGTGAAACGTAACACTAGCACAGGCATATTAATAAAGAAAAGCTGATTTAATAAGGTGGAGGGTGAATGAGATACGCATCCGGAGGGGCAAAATTACAACCCTACTCACAAGATGCCAGATAAAACAAGCAGCGAACTGGCGACATGCAGCTGGGCTTCCAAGATGGCGACCGGGATATCACATCCCTTGAAGAAGTACGCGCATGCGTACGAAACGTGTCGGGAAGTTTCCAGTGTTTTTAGTGCTGTTCCAGGTTTGGAGAAGTGTGTATCTGGCGATTTTAAGTCAAGCGGCTGATTTATGAGGACATTGCGGCTCACCAGTGGAGGACTAGTGCTCTAAGAACGTCTGGTGTGGATCTCCAGCGGACGTGACGTCACATCCGTCCGGAAGTCGTATCACTTGAGGGATTCAGCCTTTCACCCCTGTCACGTGAGGACGCCAGTGAGAGGATCCCGGTCGCTATCTTGGAAGCCCAGCTGCGTGTCCCCAGTTCGCTGCTTGTTTTAGCTGGCATCTTGTGAGTAGGGTTGTAATTTTGCCCCTCCGGATGCGTGTCTCATTCACCCTCCACCTTATTAAATCAGCTTTTCTTTATTAATATGCCTGTGCTAGTGTTACGTTTCACGTGTGTTTGTCTTGTTTTGTATGCCCTGTTTGTCTTGTGTGTTCAGTCCCATCTTTTCACCCCCTTGTTTGATTTACTGCACCATAATTTGTTTTTCTTCTTCTTTTCACATATTACATCGTTGACGTGAGAATCCTTGAATACCAACTTTAATAGGACTCCATTTGGACATTACATTTTATTGGTTTGGTTTTTATTGGTTTGGTTTTCATTATTCACTGTGGCGCGGTTCACCTTTTTATCTATTTATAGCTTTCACGCTTCTAAACCTCACAGTGTTCTTCAGGTACGGGAGTTGTTTGGAAAGTAGACATTTTATAATGTCATTTTTTAATGACTGTTAGTAGACGATGTAGATTTAAGGAACATTTGTTGCTAGCAGTTTGAAATCTTTGTCTTTTTATTGTTGTTCAATAAATAGTTATCACATTCTGTATTTTATCACATTAAATAGGTAAGCGATAGGGTTATATTAGTTTTTTTTGGTCTAGTGCAAACTGTAATGCATGGAAAAGGTTGCTGTGTTAAATGCAAGAGTTATGACAATGTAAGGATTCTTGCATTTGACGCAATCACAAACAGAAGATGAAAAATAACACTGTGTCCAATTACACTTTGTGAAGTGAAACTTCTTTGCTGGCACCTACTAAATTCTCATGGGACAAAACTCCTTCATGGAGACAAAAATGCATAACGGAAGTAAGGAGCGTGCACGAATACACGCACGCGCCCACCGCTAGCTAATCTCACAGCACTAAAAATTATTGCTGGAGATGAAAAAGCGACAGGCGCGTTCACGAGCGGCCAGCACCACTTGCGCATGCACAGAAGTGGGCAGCGCCACGTGCATGCGTAGAAGTGTCCAGCACCGCCTACGCATGCATAGACGCATGCAGCACCGCCTACGCATGTGTAGAAACATCCAGCACCGCCTGTGCATGCATAGAAGCATCCAGCATTGCCTGCACATGCATAGAAGCATCCAGCACCGCCTGCACATGCGTAGAAGCATCCAGCACCGCCTGCGCATGCGTAGATGCATCCAGCACCGCCTGCACATGCGTAGAAGCATCCAGCACCACCTGCTCATGCATAGAAGCGACCAGCACCGCCTGCGAATGCGTACAAGTGTCCAGCACCGCCTGCACATGCATAGAGGTGTCCAGCACTGCCTGTGCATGCGTAGAAGTGTCCAGCACCGCCTGTGCATGTGTAGAAGTGTCCAGCACCGCCTGCACATGCGTAGAAGTGTCCAGCACCACCTGCACATGCGTATAAGTGTCCAGCACTGCCTGTGCATGTGTAGAAGTGTCCAGCACCACCTGCACATGCGTAGAAGTGTCCAGCACCACCTGCGCATGCATAGAAGCGACCAGCACCATCTGCGAATGTGTACAAGTGTCCAGCACCGCCTGCACATGCATAGAGGTGTCCAGGACCACCTGCGCATGCGTAGAAGTGTCCAGCACCGCCTGCATATGCGTAGAAGTGTCCGGCACCGCCTGTGCATGCGTAGAAGTGTCCAGCACCACCTGCACATGCGTAGAAGTGTCCAGCACCACCTGCGCATGCATAGAAGCGACCAGCACCACCTGCGAATGCGTACAAGTGTCCAGCACCGCCTGCACATGCATAGAGGTGTCCAGCACTGCCTGTGCATGCGTAGAAGTGTCCAGCACCGCCTGTGCATGTGTAGAAGTGTCCAGCACCGCCTGCACATGCGTAGAAGTGTCCAGCACCACCTGCACATGCGTATAAGTGTCCAGCACTGCCTGTGCATGTGTAGAAGTGTCCAGCACCACCTGCACATGCGTAGAAGTGTCCAGCACCACCTGCGCATGCATAGAAGCGACCAGCACCATCTGCGAATGTGTACAAGTGTCCAGCACCGCCTGCACATGCATAGAGGTGTCCAGGACCACCTGCGCATGCGTAGAAGTGTCCAGCACCGCCTGCATATGCGTAGAAGTGTCCGGCACCGCCTGTGCATGCGTAGAAGTGTCCAGCACCACCTGCACATGCGTAGAAGTGTCCAGCACCACCTGCGCATGCATAGAAGCGACCAGCACCACCTGCGAATGCGTACAAGTGTCCAGCACCGCCTGCACATGCATAGAGGTGTCCAGGACCGCCTGCGCATGCGTAGAAGTGTCCAGCACCGCCTGCGCATGCGTAGAAGTGTCCAGCACCGCCTGTGCATGCGTAGAAGTGTCCAGCACCGCCTGCGCATGGGTAGAAAGACTAAAAGACTAAAACTCCTTCATGGAGATGAAAATGCGTAACAGAAGTAATTCACACGCACGCTAATCTCACAGTACTAAAAATCTATGTTGGATATAACCAAAACTGCCAAAGTACCAGTAATTTTATTCTCTCAAAAGTCTTTAATTCAATCAAAAACATCAAAATCAAACTACAATGTCAGTGACAAAACACAAAGAAGTTTCACTTAGAACGCACGTGCTCGGCTCACACCCCGTCTTTTTTTTCTCTCTCTAATACTTACAACAATAAGAGTGAATTTCAAACTTTGCAACCTCTGGTAATGTTATAAATCCTCCACGATGGAGATCGAAGCATTTAGTAAAAAAATCTACTGCCGTATTTTAATGATGGGAAAGATGGCCGTGGTGGGAACTCGTCTCACATAATGGATTGTCTGAGATTCTTTTACTGTCTGTAGTGTAGACGTATTTGAGTTGGTGCATATTCTGAGGCGGGGCGACTGCACCTATGCTTTGTGTATTTAATGGGGTTATGTATTTACTCTGTTATTATTAAATCCACCTGATGAAGGGTAATCCCCATACCGTTGTGCTTTGCTGTACTTCATTCTAGGGTAAATCATTGTTAAATATCCCTGTGACTTCTGCTTACTGTAGGTCTTCTGTATGCGGCCGTTTTTTACCGGGATATTGAACTTATTTTAACCTCTTAATAGTTTGTTGGTTTTATTGACACAATTAGAGCATGGTAAGTAAGTCTGGATATACAGATGTAAATCAGTCTGATACACAAAGTAACATAGTAATGCAAAAAAGTAAATGCAATTTGGTCAGGGTAAGGCCGCACTTATAGTGCGCGCGACAGCGACGTGACGGGTGGCGTCACCCGTCCCCGCTAGCGAACATTGTAATTCACTTTGCGGCGACGTCGTGGGCGACCAGGTCATTGATTGGTTCAGAGGCTGTCACATGTGGCGACAGCCTCTGAAAAATCAAATTTGACTGGCTTCCAAATTTCACGTTGCTGCCGTCGCTCCGCGCTTACTATAAGCGCACGCAATGGTGGCAATACATTTGTTTTCGGGCGACGTCGCGTCGCCGGCACTGTAAGCGCAGCCTAAGGGTGTGAGGTGCCCTTACAAGCTTGAAAGCTTGATAGCCACAAGGCATTAAAGGTAACACTTCTACCCTACTTTTGTTTGTCTGGTTTTATTGGTTTCACAAGTTAACTCATTCATTAATGTTCAACAGACTATGTACAATCCAAAGCCCTTCCATTCTTTCCCCCTGTGGTTCTGACATTTTCATGACAACACACCTGGAATTACAGGACATCAGAATCATTGAGTCATTTATTGATACATTCCAATGGCACTGTTTGTACCCCACAATTATTAAGGTTCCTATACAGTAAAATTAGGGATGTCTGTTTTTCGGTGTTTATTTATTTTTTTGGTTTGTCCAGTGTTTTCAATGCTTTAAAAAAAATCTGTTTAACAGTGTTCCCAAGGAACAAAAAATGACACATTTTGGTGCTTATCTATGCTTTTTTTTAAAAAACATTTTACATACTCCCCTTGTGCTGCCTTCATCTCCTACCTGTGGCTGGGCTGCTACAAGAGGTCTAATTCAGTAGGAAATGATGCTTCAAGTCGTTTTTTTAACTGGGTTTAAAACGATACTCAGTTGATGCTGTTTTTTTTATTAAAAAACCTAAAACCGGAATCCCCGTGTATTCGTATAACACCCCTCCTTTCTTCCCCAAACAGGAGATTGACGGTAACGCCTTGCTGCTGCTGAGGAGCGACATGGTTATGAAATATTTGGGACTAAAACTGGGACCCGCCCTGAAGCTGTGTTATCACATCGATAAGCTGAAGCAAGCCAAGTTCTGACATTTTAAAAAAAAAATACTAAAACCCGTCATTTCCAACAGAGTAGAGGTAACGTGCTGCCTTATGAAAAGAAAAGGCAATCCTGTCACACTTTTTTTTCTGCATAGGCCTGTCTTTTATAAAAAAACAAACAAAAAAAAACCTGGTGTGCATTTTTTTCATACTTGCCTATCACCTTTAGCAATGGAGGGACAATGCATTGCGTTGAATGTGGTTGACATTACCTTTTGTGGTTAACCATTGTTATACATTGCCAAAAAGCCTATCATCGCGGCGAGTACACTGAACCCATCTTTTTTGATGACAGGTGCTGTGAAATCATACTCCGATTACTGATATTTCATGCACATATTGCCAACGTTGTGTCAACAACAATGACACTTGCCATCTTGACATGGTCTCCCTGAGCTTCAACGAAAAGACTGCCTTGTACAGATGTTGCATGGGTATCTTGCTGAGACATGAGGAAGTGAGGACTCCACAGGTTTTGAACAATGATGTTAAACACGTCTGGACCTTAAACTGGATTATGTTGGAAGTGCTATTTTAGTTGGGTTTGGAAAAGGCATTAATTGCATCCCAATCATTTTAAACTGCTTGTGTATAATTGTCCCCTCCTTAACTGGCTGTTTTCTGTACAGTGTGAAATGTACGTCATTCTTGCATTTGGTAATATAAAGTGAAAATAATGCTTTAAACAATATATAGATGTTTTGGGAGGTTTACAAAGATTTGTTCCAAATTCACGTAAACTCTAACTTTAATTGCTACCTTTTGGCCCCAATACAGAACTAAATTAAATATTTGATCAATCCCTATGCCCTTATATATAATGCTTAAGCTTTGAAAATCAGTGTTTCAAAATATGTCTATCTACAGCTTCTGACATTCCTATTAAAACTGCAGTTCAAGCAATATCCTACATGTGTGTAATTTTTAATAAATCAGTTCTGTACTATGAGAAAATACTTGTAGCATTTAAAAAAAATGTTTGAAAGACATTTTTAATGTTTCTAATGTAGGAAGCATTTCCAAAGTGACAGCCCCCTTCTGATAGGCTCTGGCTCTTGAGACCCGCCCTGTCTCTAGCAGTGAACCAATTGTATCTAGTAACTACCCAGTCAATCATATTCCAGGACTACATTGCCCAGAATGCTGTGCAAGAACTGAATTAAATAACCCGGAGCAAGCGATCGATTACAGGAGACCGGATTGATCTGCAGCTTAGCTAATCACTTGTAGTGTGCAGATTGTGCTGATGCACATATTGAATGGGAAAAAAAATATATATATATTTTAAAAACGGCAGCTTGAACTGCAACTTTAACTTTCATTGTTATATACAGTGGCGGTACTGAACATTAGTAAGCAAGAAATGCATTTCTCTCACTGCACACTTGTTTTCATCATTATTTTCACTTGCTTTTATGTTCTCTTCTGTTGACGATTGTATCATAATGGATTATTTGGGCAAATCCCCCTGAGTTCCTCATCCCTTTCCAGTGTGTGTACTAGTAAAAATGGGAATATTATACCTCGAGTTTTATTTACATGATCAAAACATGCTTTGAACATGCTTTGAACATGCTGTTTAAGGCGCATTTTTAAATACATATATATATATATATATAATGTAATATATTTGATATACATGCTTCGGAAACTGCACAAAAGTAAATATATTACATAATGATTGAGCTATCCTCTTGAGCAGTCAGGGGGCCCAACATACTAGATTTGGGATTGATGCAGGCGCTGATTCAGTAAGATTGGTACTATCCTATCTGGCACGGAAAGACCCATTCACTTCAATAGGGTTTTCCGTGTGATAACACCAGATTGACGCTATCGCAGTTTACAGAATAAGGGCCTAGGTCCTCAAAATATTAAACGGTGCTGAAAACAACAAATGTAACGACCATATCAGATCACGCTAATTGTGAAATGCCAAAATGACTCGATTTTAATGCATGCAAACAAATCTCTTCGTTATCACTAACATGACTGTACCATAGTCAAATCTCATCCTTTTTACTGGAGTGAAAATGTGTATAGCGCCTGGTTCAATACTCGGTGATTATTCTGACATGTACAGATTTAGAATATATGTTCATGAATTGGGTCATTCATGTATTCATAGAATAAGCTGTCCCACGTGTGATTATATCTTACAGAGTGAGTGTGGTGTGTTCCGTGGCGGGATTGTTGGTGGCTGGTGCAATAACCAAAATGACTATTTAAATAAGTTGTGGGAATAGTTATAATTGTGTTAGCTGTTGTGTAAAGATTATTCTTCCGGAAAGGCCAGCAACGCATTGCTCTGCCTCTGGCAACAGAAGGTTTTAATAAAGGCCTCCATCGCACAGATTAAACATATGATGGCTATTAGTTACCTTTCCTGCTAGGCTGGAATGCACCTCTTAGTAGAAGTTCATACTCCTTAATGACAGCAGGTACTGTGTATAAAGCATTCGCTGAGCAGCAGTTTGCTTGTTGCCACTTACTGTAGTAAAACTCTTTGGTAAATCTGCTACAGGAAGGGTTGGCCAACTCCAGTCCTCAAGGGCCACCAACCAGTCAGGTGTTTAGGATATTCCTTCTTCAGCACTGGTGGCTCAGTCAACGACGGAGCCACGGATTGAGCCACCTGTGCTGAAGCAGGGATATGCTAAACACCTGACCGGTTGGTGACCCTTGAGGACTGGAGTTGGTCACCCCTATGCTTCAGAGTATAACATTGTCTTATGTGTGTCGATTATCAGGTGTTTTCAGTCTTGCCACATTTAAACATCAAAGAGGCTTTTAATGTGTATTGAGATCCCTCCTTAATATCTTTTAGTTCCCCTACCTCTAGGGCAGCAGGGACCTCTGCTTTTCTGCATTGATGTACTGTAAATTATTAAGAAAACAATATAAAGCAGGAAATAGGAGTTTTTTTTCCTGAAGGAAATAACCATCGGTGCTGTTGGCACGCGCCAGCGGGTGCAATGGGGCAGTAGCCTCGTTTTCACGCTCGGCTTACGCCATTACAATGGCGTCTGCTCCTGCTGGCGCGTTGTGTGGGTCCCGCTGCAATGTGGGAGGCTTAACAGCTGCGTACTCATTGCATTATATATTTAAGTGATGAAGAAGTAGCCTGCATTTAATGCAAGGAATTCAACATTTCCACAGGTTAATTGTTAACTTTTTCTAAAAAAACAAACAAACAAACAAAAAAAACCTAAGAATGATATCAGACAAATTATATATTATTTAAAGAATGGTTTAGTAAAAAGTCATGAACATCTGTCATGAGGGTAATCATTTAATGCTTTAGTCTCAGAACCTCCTTTATACCTGCTCCATAATGTGCAAAAAAAACTGTGTTCTAAATACAAACACATATACACTATATTATACCCGTAGGAGAGATATCACAAATACTAGTATTTATAGTAACAATGTGCCATGGCATTTAAGCTGAAATGCCCCACAAATAACTTGAAGCTCCAGGAAAATGTTGTCTGTATTATCCAGGGAACTTTGAATCACATATTCATGGACAGCAAGTCAGCAAATACAATATGCTCTGTGTTTTCTTGAAGGCAAATACTAGAAACGCTGATAGAATAGGTTGAGTTTTTTTTACACAGGGAAACTAAGACAATGTTATTCCTTTTATATTTTATCTGTCAATGTTGTCTTTGAAACCTGCCACTTAAAGCCGCAAATCTGCCTATTGTAGCTATTGTTTTTTATTACATCATTGGAATCGGGGACACTGCGCAGCTGAACCACCAGGTTCCCGTGATACGTCCCAATTTGTAATTGCCGTTGTTCCTTCCTGGATTTTCAAAGAGGGCGCCCACTGTCATCCAATAGGAAGCCGCGACGTCATCCCTTCGATGATGTTGCAGCTTCTGATTGGCCCCGCGCATTAGGCAGTCATTTTGATTTCCCTAGCGGGAGAAGAGACACCGACAGCAAATCTGGTATCTAAAAATCAGGAGGTCAGCAGAAATAGAAATAGCAGAGTTAAGCTCAGAAAGACCCTTTCCCCGTGCCCCGGCCTCGAATTCTGTAACGAAAACAAGTAGGCAAGATTGCTGCTTTCATTTTTGGCTCATGTTAGGAAGGCAACCTGCTATTTAGGTTGAATAATTCACCACGCTGACACAATCATGCATATTTTAAAACTGTTTAACCCTCTTACTGCCAGAGGGGCCTGCAAGGCATTGTGTCATCCAAATTACACTTAAATACTTGTGTAAGCAAGTGCAAACACTTGTATGTGTTTATATCCCGTGGGGCTCTGTTTTCAGCATTACATATTGCTGCGTATTCCATTTTCTAACACAATATTCTCTGGTTTCTTTTTTTAGTGAAAGGCTATATTGTATATTTCTGTGTTATGTGGAACACAAAACAACAAAGTAGCATGATTTAAAAAAATTGTAAATAGGATGTGATACATTTGTAGCAATATCAATCCTCTGGGTCAGGGGTGGGCAACGCCAGTCCTCAAGGGGCACCAACAGGTCAGGTTTTCAGGATATCCATGCTTTTGCACCGGTGACTCAGTCAAAGACTGCTTCAGCACAGGTGACTGAGCCACCTGTGCTGAAGCAGGGATATCCTGAAAACCTGACCTGTTGGTGCCCCTTGAGGACTGGAGTTGCCCACCCCTGATCTAGGTCAATTCTAAGGCAAATATTTACTAATCAGTGCTATGCCAGAAAAATAAGCTGCAAGGTGTCTTCTGGCACCTGGTGTCTAATGGCATATAACTGTTTAGTAAATATGGCCCTACATCTTGTAATTTAGTTAAGTACAGTAACGTGGTTTGGTCTGAGTCAGTCTAAATGTGACAGTCCCTGTGTACTAACACAATCTTAAACACAGATATAAGCTATCCAACGAATAGTAAAATATTCAGGTCCATGTTTACTAGCCAGTGCTATGCCATAAGAAACCCATTCTAGTTAATGCGCAATAAGGTATCTTAGAACAAAGCACAACTTAATACAGCCCACCATGTTTGATGACTATTTGAAGTATTATTATTTTTCGTATTTTTTTTTTTTTTTACCGTGCCAACAATATACAGAATGCACAGTATAAAATGTGATCATTTTCAGCACAGCGAGTTATATTACAATGCATGGATACGAGAATCAGAAAACAGGAAAGATTAGAAAATCCTCTGGTGATGCAAAAATACCAAAAGTGCAACCCACAAAGTGGCAAGAGAATAATAACTTTATAATAATAACTATTTCATATAGCGCTTTTCTCACAATAGGACTGAAAGTGCTTCACAATTATAGTGCAGTGTGCGGTGCGCAGCACATAGGAATTATTACAGAATCCCACACAGAAGCTTCACGTAACATTCTGGATGTTTAGATGACAGAAATACCCTTCAGTGGAGAGTAAACCACTGCAAACCTCTGTCACTAAAGGAGTTAATATTTGTATCACTCAAGGAGTTAATCTTGGTATCACTCCGTTGGGCTCTGAGTCCAAGCTCCTACTGTACATTGTCTCTTTTCCTTCGTTAGAGACCGATGTGTGTGGTGTTTCTAAAGGAGCCATCGGAGATGTTGACACATGAGTTACTTCATGCACCCATTGGGTTCCATTGACCTTGCCTTTATGTCATCGTGTCTCACTGCTGGTGTGAACCTTGTCTGCCATGTGAAAATTAGAAAGAGGTTTGCTAGAGTGGGTAAACGGAACACAAGATATATATATATATTGGCGGACCAGATAATGACATTCTCCTATTGTATGCTTTAACCCTTTTGCTTTCAGATGGCCGAAGAACACATTGCTGGCTTTCTCTGAAACAGTGAGGTTAATTCTTGTTTTGTAGAATTTTTAGTCTGCAGAAGTTACAAAGGTTATTGATCCCTCTAGCGTGGTGTTGTGGGATATGTTGTGATATTCTGCATTATCACTGCCCTTGAATCCTATGGAAACTCTGTGATATTCTGCGTTATAATTCAATATTCTATTTTATCAGGGGGAGCAATGGATTCTGCTGCACCTGGTACCAGTTAATGCCATAGACTCCAATGTTTTTATTTTAAGAACAGAGAAATATCAACACCCACTCCTTACCCCCCTCCCCCGGCCGCCCGCCCCACCCCTCCCCATAGAAGGCATGACCTGATTTTAGCTACTGGAGGTCAGTAAACATTGGTGCTATATATATATATAAAATAAAATAATAATATTTTTTTTCTCTGCATTAATATTGTTTTAGAATAGAATCTATTCAGAATTTGTGTACAAAGTGATCAAATGTCAGGTGCTTGTTAACCAACGTTCTTTAGGTTAACTCCAAGGAATATATCAAAATGAGCTGTCATTTGCAGTCATAGTTTTTACAAGACATGCCCTTATCAGTAACATACAAGGTTACTTAAATCTACACATTATATAAATGAATCTGTGGACAGAAGGTATGGAAGGGGCAGAAAAACTGACCCAGCTTTGAACTGATTTCACTGCACCAGTAAGTAAGAGCCATGTGTGCGTTGCAAACAATACTTGCTGTGTAGGTTTCTGGGGCCAGTACTTCTGCCTCTGCCTGATTTAAAGTCTCAGCTGACATACAACTGACTAAAAAAAAAACAACTACATTTTTCCTCTGAAACGTAACTTGCATTTAGAAAGTGCAGGTCAAGATCAGGCTTGACATATATAGGGGTTGTCTAGCGAGCATAAAACAACTTATTTAAAGGTTCCACCAGTATGAAATCTGTAATGAAATATATAGGCGGGGGCACTGCTACTTTAACGCGTTGGCTGCCAGAGACATTGCTGTGCAATGTGTTTCAGGCCGCTTTGGGGTTGTAGAGTTTAATGATAGATGCAGGGTAAATCAGACTGCTGCGTGCGCATGCTACCACCAGGCATGTTTCAAGCCACTTAGTAACTCACAAACGGGTTACTATGACTTGCTCAGCATATTTACAGAGAAGCATTCGTTCTGAGCGCATGGCAGCAGTGTATGGCAGCTTTAATGGGCACTTACTGTAGTTTGCCTTTAGATTGCTTTCAGAGGCTCATATTCAATGGACTGCGAAGCCATTGTCCCTTTCAAGTGAAAGGAGCTCAAATCTCCCTGAGCTAGGCTTCACAGCATATTGAATAGGAGCCGAAGTCTCTGTCCCGTTACGATTGGGGCTGTTTTTACACTTCTACGGTACCTTACATGATTAATACTTTTAAGGTGTGTGGGACGTTCGTGAGATCTGTGGCTCCCGTTATTCTGAACTAACGCCAGCTTTGAGCACTTTAGTCAATATCGCACGATACAAACAAAGGGGGCCGTCGGTTAACAAATGGCGAGATTTGGGTATTTGTGACGCAGTCGAGTTAAGAATAATGGGCGCTACATCTACGATAAACAAAACTGTCAGAAGAATGTAATGTGTCTCCCTGGCAAGTGACAAGAAGTTCATACAGTGGCGGATCCATTCACAATTAAATCCCATACCACATTATAACAATAGTTCTGTAATGCTATGAATTGGAGAGAACAGGGATATATTTTGTAAAATACATCCATTTTAGGAAGACTCATCATTTTCTCTTTGAATATGTTATATATATATATATATATATATATATATATATATATATATATATATATATATACAGTATATATATATATATATATATATATATATATATATATATATATATATAGATAGATACATACATACATACATACATACATACACACATACATACACACATACATACACACGTGTGTGTGTGTGTGTGGGTGGGTATGTATGTACATACATTTTACATTTATACACACTTGCATAGCAATTAAACATGGATAAGTGTTTTTCTGTATATAAATACAGGTAATCTTATGCTGTATATTTAAACATGGACACATTTCTATCATGCACTACGTGGACCCATATTCAAAACAAAAGATTACAAAATAGCATGTTACATACGGGTGGTGCTGATAGATTCATTCTTAATGTACACAGTGTTTTAGGACATATACAGTACTACCAAATGTACCATACAGTATAAAAAGTGTCAAAAAAGTGTTTTCAGTTTTTCAAATAATATATTTTATTTGTAACTTATTAAAGTGGACTCTGTCGCTATTTAGAGGCATGTTTTAAATATTGTAATTGTACATTGACTGTTACGTGTGTTGTATCCTAATGTTTGCATCTTAATTAAAACTGAATATTACTGACCCTAATGTTTTTAATTCGTCTTAAGGGTAACGTTTCAATTTTCTTTCAAATTTGATGCGTTATGGTTACAATACTGTAAAATGAAATGACTGTGATTAAACATAAAGATTTAAAAAAATCCACTCATCTTTATTGTCACTTTTTTTTTATTGCTGAGAAATTATTACTGTATTTTTTAATAAAACGAATGTCATTTTCTTGGTTCTATGTATCGCTTCCTTTTTTTTGGAACATGCTTAAATAAAAATTGACAGTAAGGGCTGTATATACATGCATAGCTACCGTATATGCATTGGGAATTAGCACATTAAGCAGGCGTTGTAATCACCCAAGGTAGAAACCTTTCGATTATGCCGTTTCTTCCTTTATAAGGTTAAAGATATTAAAGGATAAATAGGTTATGTACATTTCATCGTTGTGAAAAAGGGCCCGTCTGGCAGCTAAGAGATTACAGAGGCAATCCAAGCATGTGATTTTTGTTAGGGAATCTCTTATTTTTTATTTTTTCATAGGAATGACACAGGGGGTCTCCGGAACCACATTTATTTCAGCGCCAGGGACCCTCTGCTTCTGAACATATACGTCTAAGCCTCAGGAACTGTCCTTTGGGGGGTACCCCTGATGAGGGACTTTGGATGTCCACTATAAGCTTTTAAAAAGGTATTCCTTGAATTGGGTTTTCTAAATATGTCGGACTGGATATGATAATCCAAGCTTACATATAACTGTAAATCAAGATAATTGATATTTTGACTATGAAAAAAATATGTAAAATGTAAATTGAGATCGTTATTGTTCAAATGGTCCACAAATTCCATCAGTGACCTCGTGTCACCCTCCCAAATTAGAATCAAATCATCGATGTATCTCCGATATAAAATAATATTTTTACGAAAGGGGTTGGTGTGACTAAAAATATGTGTGAACTACCACTGACCCATAAATAAATTTGCATATGATGGTGCGAAAGATGTGCCCATTGCTGTGCCGCGTGTCTGTAAATAATAAAGTGAATCGAATAGAAAATAATTGTGAGTAAGTAAAAATAAGATTGATTCAGAAATGAACGTGATTTGTGCTGGTGAAAGGTGAGATTTATTAAGAAAATGTTGAACAGCAGTGATACCCTGTGTGTGATCGATAATAGTATATAAAGAGGTAACATCTAAAGTGACCCAGAGGTATTTAGAAGACCACGTGAAATTAGATAGTGAATTAATTAGGTCAGTGGAGTCCCTAAGGTATGATGGAAGTTTGTGGACCAAAGGCTGCAAAAAAACATCAATGTACCTTGAAAGACCATCTCCCAAAGATCCAATGCTCGATATTCCTGGTCGACCAGAGACTTATGGATCTTTGGGAGATGATGAAAGATGGGTATGACCGGGTTCGAGACATACAAAAAGGTTCTTTCCGTTTCACTAAGAACCTGGAGGACAACACCAAAGTCCAAAAGATTTTTCATTTGTGCCAGAAATGTGTCTGTGGGATCACAATGAATTAAGTTGGGCTTTTTTTTTCTCTCTTTCAAAAGACCAGAACTACAATTGGGGCTACTTACTTAAGGTGAAAAAAAAGGTAAGACCCAAGAAATCCTAGAAAACTCAATCCAAGAGATCCCGTAGTTTAGCTGCCAATCGGCATTTGTGAAGCTGAATCTTATGTGGTGACTTCCACGTTTGCGTGCTGTGTGTCACGTAACGCTCTTAGCAACATAAAACTATTTCCTTCAAGAAAAAAGAGCATGTTTAGGGGGGTGTCTAGAGTTATGCCCTGCAGCAGCATAAATATAAACAACCTTTAAATCGTTACCGACTTAATTCATGTGCACACCAATTATTATTATTATTATTAGTGGCTCATTAATTTCATAGGAACTAACCCCGTTCTTGTTAAATACCTTAATTCTCATACGCAGCCAATGATTAGCATTTCTTGCGTTATTGCATGGCAACAATTGAAGATATGATTGCATTGCAAATTAAGATATTCATGCGCTACATTTATTAGTTGAGACATAAATTAGAGACAAGAGCACTGTATACGCTATTTAACAAACACGCACAACTCCTGCTAGCTCAGAACCCAAACCCACCATACCATATATATATATATATTTGTGTGAAAAGGAGTGCTATTGGGATTGTGACTTCATGTTTTATTTATTTATAAAAATGTTTAACCAGGAAGTAATACAATGAGAATTACTTCTCGTTTCCAAGTATGTCCTGGGCACAGAGTTACATCCAGTGCTACATCCAATATGACAAATTATATAGTTAAATACGTATCTGTTTTTCTTTTCATATATTAGGGTAATTTAATTGAATTCTTTGGTCAAAGCACTTTAAGCTTGCAGACCATGCTAAGACTCCTTTGCAAGTCCTAATACTGCGGTACCTCCAAAAACACTCCTAACCTCTAATGGAGGGACTGTCTTTTTTTTGTATATTATTTTTTATTGAAAGCCTCACATTACAAATATTTGTCATGTCAACATTTGTTAAGATGATAAATGGTCAATATTTGTTTGGTGATAACAGATTATTTTCCATTTACAGATTTGTATGACTTTCGTCTTTTTATTTTATATAAAGCTAAACGATTAAACTTTGGTCAACACATTGCATCAATGTAACATTTCTTTATCTGCAATACATTCCTTTTATAGAACTTGTACAACAAATAAAAGGTGCGTTCAATGAATAGTGAGTAATTAACAGCAACTCCTGCAACCGTGTTGGGGGAGCTGTCTTAATAGATGTGTCATTCACAGGTGCATAGCAAGAGCTGCCATTTAAAAGTGGGCTGAGCGAGCTTAGAAAAAGAGATTTGACAAAGGACCATTCGTCAGTATGCAGGTATGAACGCTAAAACGGCCTCTCAGTAAATAGCCCCCCCTGTGCCTGCAGCTTGGTGGTATTATTCATTTGTGTCTCAAATGTCCTTGTATCTGTGTGTTGCATTTAACATGCAGAAATATCTGCTTGATATTGTAGAAAGCTCCCATGGTTTGCAGAGGATGTATAAATACAGAAGCTGAGTGCTGACATCTTGTGGTTTTAAAAGCATCTTCAATTCGACAGCGACCGTGTTTTTATCCGTGCATATGAGTGTGGCCAAGTGACGACACGCATTTTTTTTTTAAAGCCCTAGATTATAATATGACGTGAATAACTCTCCAAAAAAGCAACGGCTTTTGTCAATTTGATATATAATGCGAATTTGAAAAACAGGCCCTGATATTGTTCACGCTCACTCATGGCACCTTCGAATTACGCAAACAAACGATAAAAGAGTTCAATGTTTTTGCAATATTCTTGTATTTATTCTATTCTCTATACAAGCGGTGTCTTCAAGGGACCCCAACAGGCCAGGTTTTATGGATATCCCTGCTTCAGCACAGGTGGCTCAATCAGTGGCAGGGATATCCATAAAACCTGGCCTGTTGGGGGCCCTTGAGGACTGAGTTTGACACCCCTGCTCTATACAGCATGTCTGTAGCTGCTTCAGGACTGCTTTCCTGTATTGTGTGACCAATGACTATTTGATATTGATACAATAATACTTTATTAGTACATTTTTGGCTTTTACACTTATTTATGTTATTGTGATTGAACCGTTTCATATTGAGAGACTAACACTTATGTACTACTCACTATTTCATTAAAAAAAAATCTACATTTACAGTATGGATTGCATGGCCTAATTTTTATTACATAGGGACCGGTGGAGCTTTTTCTTCTTTTGTTGCGAGTACCTTATAGTAATAGAGTAGATCCAAATTCCATCTCCTCAGGCAAAATAGTATTTCTAACCAGTGCTTCGAGTGTTCTTGTATTTGTTTGGTTCTGTTAATGTTTGCTTTCAAGAACAAAACAATTAAATACAGTAGCACGCAAACATGAACACACAGATCTCAAAAGCGTAAGGGAAACAGATAAGACAGATTAACATATTAACAATCAATTATAGTTAAATAAAGCCTGGATCTAATATCAGGACAAAGGGCCATATTTACTAAGCCCTGTTATAACATGACACCTTTTCGGTGAAGGCACTTTCTCTTGAAGTGTCTTTGGAGTCCACCTTATGTAATACTTTATTGAGGGTAAAGAAGTTTAAAGGTAAACTCCCCAGGGTTATGTTTCCTGCTGATCTCGAAAATATAATTTTCAGAAAAAAAATCCCCAAAGTAGAAAACTATCATAAGATTTTTCTATTGAATGGGCCTTCAGATAAAGGTAAAAGACAAAGCATTTAACATTGAGGAAAGCGTGTTCTGAATGGGTTCATTTAGTCTATCAGGCCTCACATGCCAATATCTTCTGAGCGTCAGTAGTACTATTCCCTTGTACCGCGTGATATGTTACAGTCTCATGGTGCTGGACGGCTAAGCCCTACGGTGCTGCCTTGCAGCCCCATGGACAACTGCTGGGGCATTGATGTGTAATACCCTCCCGCTATTAACGTGGATGTGTTCGTTTTTCATTTACGGTAACGTTTCCTACAAAATGCTCCCGTGAAAACAGGCGGCCAAAGGAAAGGAAACGGGAACAGTTCTGAACTTCAACTTGGTCAACTATAAATTCAGGGACAAGGAATAGTAAAGCAGAAACCGGTTACGTGTTGTTTTTTGGGGGTCTGTAGTTAATGACCACACACTAGCAGCATTTGGACATGTGCTAAGCTCTTGCTTCTTATGTTTGTATATCTTTATTTACATAGCGCCATCCATATACATAGTGCTTCCCAGCAGTAATACACGTGACAATAATATAACACAGCACGGGAATAAGCACCTCAGGTACACTGGCGACACACTTTATTCGAGCTCGGCTAGTCCCACGAATTCGGGTATACCCGGGTGTATTGAGGTTTGTGACTGTTTTCTGCCCGAGTGCATTGAGGTATTTTCCAGGCAGGGATTGAAGCATTTTATTCCCGCTGGCTGCAATACTGCACAGTATATATATATACTGCATTACAATTCATGAATTTATGCCATCTGGTAGACACGCGAAGCATTGCAGCCTATTAAATCCTAATCATTATCATTTAACAGATCAGCCGCCCGTCAGCCAGGCATGAACCCAGGCTGGGAAGGCAAACGCAATGGGGCTTGTCAGAGGTGAGGAGCGGCGCATTCCAGGTATCTGCCAGGTACATACTGGGTATTTGCTCGAATAAAGTGTGTCGGTGCAGTAACAGTAACGCTAGGAAAGGAGCCCCTGTCCCGGAGAGCTTACAATCTAAGGGGTAGATCGGCAGAAGTCCGTTAAATCTGGGCTACTAACTTGACGTTACCTAATTAGGTAACATCTGTTGTTTTCCTCAGTGTAACTCAGCGGTGCGCAAAGTGGGGGGCGTGACCCGCAGGGGGGGTGGGAGATTTTGCTGGGGGAGCGCAGGCAGTTGCAGAGGCCCCGTGCTCTTCCCCCAGGTATTTAAATTAAATGCCGGGGGATCGCGTGGGGCCCCTGCAACTGTTTCCTTACCCGGATTCAGCCGGTTGTGTTGCGTCGCCATGGCAACGCAGCGTCAAATGATACCGCGGCGCCATGTGAAGTGACGTCACGTGACCTGCAGCATCATCTGACGCGGATGAAGGTAGGCGGGGGGGGCATGAGAGCGGGGGGGAGAGAGACAGGGGGAAACAGCACTAAAAGTTTGCGCTCCCCTGGTGTAACGGGCACCCACAAAGCTAATGATATGCAAAAACAGCGTCCTTCCGGCAAACTTGTGTTATATTAGCTAGTGTGTTGCGTTACGTTCTCAGAAAGAAGGGACCTTGATAAAGCGCATTATGCGCGAAACATGTCGGTCTTATTGTACATGATTCAATAAACCTTTTTTATACTTCAAGTCATCCTCCTCCTTCATCGGTGGCGCGTCGCAGTTTTTCCTACTTTAGTCAACATTATATACCATATTAGATCATACAAACATTTCCTACATTCACTTTAATCACTAGAACCAGAGTATAGTTTATCACATGAACATGATACATATCAGATGCTTCTCTTGATGTGTTTCAGACATTTATATGATCCATAATATACAGTATATATCTTTGTATGACACATGTAATGAAAGGGTTAAATCCTATACTCATTACAGTAATTTGGGTGCCACTTTAGACCTGCCCTTTTTGCTTGTGCCACCACTTCCGGCGCGCGCTGACGTCACAGAGAGGCCCGGCGTGGGACAGTGTCGGAGGCAGGACAGCAGCTGGGGGGATGCCGGCCGGCAACAAGAGGCCCGACCAGCGCCGGCCAAGCCCCCCACCAGCCACCGTCAGCACAGTGAGGGAGAGAGGCAGCAGCAACCTGCGGACAGCGGAGAGAGGCAGGCCAATGTATGTCTGTCTGTATGTATGTATATATGTATTGTGACATAGTCCAAAGATGTTAGGCAGCTTTCTGCCCCATTTTAGGTCAGAAAGTGCAGGAATAGTTAAAAATGATCCGTTCCACATCTTCCCATTAACTCAGGCAGCTGGATGGAAAATCCAGACCACAGATTACAATGGCTCTAGTTCTCCCTCACCTGCTCTTCTAATCACATGCACAGGTACTTAGAGCAGAGAGGTTTTGCATTTCACTCTCTCTCCTTAGAGCCTGGAGGCTGGGGGTATCGCTGCTCCCCTGTTTCCAGTTTCGGGGTTGACGGCCCCTCCAAGTATCACAGTCCCAGAGGATTTGCCAGAAACCTGGGTCCGAGTACCCACCACAAAACAGATAAGCCAAACAAAGATGTATTACTGTTTGTAATGGACTATGCTGTATCTAGTGACCCTAATTGAGAGGGCATTGTTTTAAACTGGGGAAGCCAGGTTAGTTGGCCCAGCAGCAGTTAGAGGCTGATTCTATGTGTAGTTAGATCCCTGAAAGGGATAGGATTTTGTTTATATCATTTGGTTTCTTTTTTACTTGAAATAACAATGTGGGAAATACTGTAACACTGAAATGTGTGAACTGCTGAATGAAAGTATCTGAGTACCTCTAACCTTCACATGTTAAAGCTGCAGTACATTACTTGGATGAAAATAAAGCAGGCAGAAGCCTGAGTTAAGCAGCTTAATACTTTGCACGATCCTGTTTTTGTATTAAATAACCCTAGAAGACTGTGTCGGGAAGAACCCAGACAGGCGTCGGCACTACAAAAGAGGGGCGTTTGTCACAGTATGTATATATGTCTGTATGTATGTATGTATATATGTCTGTATGTATGTATATATGTCTGTATGTCTGTATGTATATATGTCTGTATGTATGTATATATGTCTGTATGTATGTATATATGTCTGTATGTATGTATATATGTATGTATGTATGTATATATGTCTGTATGTCTGTATGTATGTATATATGTCTGTATGTCTGTATGTATGTATATATGTCTGTATGTATGTATATATGTCTGTATGTATGTATATATCTGTATATATGTATGTATATATGTCTGTATGTATGTATGTCTATATGTCTGTATGTATGTATGTATATATGTCTGTATGTCTGTGTGTATGTATGTATGTATGTATATTTGGGAAGGGGGTGGGGCAGTGTGTGTATTTGGGGGGGTAGTGTGCTTGTGTATTTGGGGGGAATTAGTGTGCGCATTTGGGGGTATTAGTGCGTGTGTGTGTGTATTTGGTGGGGTTATTAGTGTGTATGTTTTGGGGCGTATTGAGTATGTGTGTATTTTGGGGGAGGGGTTGGGGGGTAGTAGTGTGTGTGTGTATTTGGGGAGGGGTAGTAGTGTGTGTGTGTGTGTGTGTGTGTGTGTGTGTGTGTGTGTGTGTGTGTGTGTGTGTGTGTGTGCGCGCATGTATTTTGGGGGGTAGTGTGTGTGCATGTATTTTGGGCGGGGGAGTTTGTGTGTATTTGGGGGGTCGTGTATGTATGTATTGTATATTTGAAAATGACAAACTGTTTTGCACAGAAAAACAATGAAAAAAGCAAAATAAAGGGACTTATTATTATAAATTGCAATTTCTTCCGCCACATATTTTTTCCTTTCCCTGATTCTGATTAAAGTAAGCTTGTCATACAGATGCAGCGGCCGTTATTCAAACATTTCATGCTTTGGATCCCTTTGCTTACTGGGTGATGGAGCTTGATTTCTCGAGATATTCTCGCGTTAAGACGCGAGATTAGTAGTGTTTGGATCGAGTGCAGAAAATAGCATTTTAGCGTTGTCTGCAATACCGTCGAGAAACTGAAGTGGGCGATCGAGAGTTGTTGTCTTAAAGATCTAATTGCAATTCAACGTGTCTTTTATTGCCGTACAGTACTTCAACTGTGTGTAATTGTAATAAGAAGAATAACGTTATGAATGTTATGTGTTCATACGGTATACATGGGAAAGAAGCCATTTCTGAGGCTCCTTAGCCCAAAATACCAAAATTCAACGTCGCCTCCCTCTTCTGCCGAATGTAAAATATGTTTTCCGGGAATGAGTGTTTCTCAAATTGGAACCTTGTTGAAACCTTAAAACATGAACACACAAAACAAGTACAGTATATTTATAGAATTAACATTTTTATTTGGACAGGATAATAAAGTGAAAAATAATAATAGAACAATACACCGTCGCCTCTTCTGAATGTAAAATAATGCAAAGAAATCAACAACGCTAAACACAAGTTTGATTGGTGTGATTGGCCGCGTTAACACTAGCGCTCGCCGAGAATAGCGAGTGAATCACGCGTGGAATGCAGCAGACTTTCCGAAAACGGCTCAGAGAAATGTTCAAATAACGGCCGCTGCATCTGTATGTTAATGTTTATACAGTATATACCTATTAGTGTGAGTACGTATACTGTATGTATGTGTGTGGGGCTTTAATATTATGCATGTGTTGCGACTCTCGGAATATTTTGGACAAAGAATTTTTTTATAAAATGGCTCTTCGTCCTTGAAAGGTAAAAACGGGAGATGGCTTCCATGTATGTGCTCAAATAGTAATGAAACCAAATGATTTAGACCGGCGCTAGAAAAAAGTGCGGTGATAAAGTGATAGATTCACATGAAAGAAGGAGTGTAACTAAAACGATTTCTCAACCTTCCTTTGGGGAATATGTACAGATTCCCCTAAAGTAGAGTGGACGCAGGTGGTTGGAAGGGAGCAATGGTTGCAGTAACACCCCAAAAATAAAATACAAAAAAATGATTGTGCAGTATATTATGATATTGAAGACAATAGGAAATCTTGGCTCTATAGATTGCCTACTTACAACAAGTAGGTAGAAAAACAGCGTGTGGAAAGACCAGATGGTATATTGCAGACCGCAATTTGCAGGATCCCAATCGGCTGGAGGTGAAGGAGATCTCACTCAGGTAGGGATGCCACAGGAAAAACAGAGAAAGACCATTGTGCAGATCAAACAATTCAATTTATGGTATAAAAACGGAATAAGAAATGTACTTACAATAAGTACATATAAAATGTACACATAGCGTTTACTTTGGAGGTATAACGAGCATCAGTAGAAGAACCTCTGGCTGTTGCAGCTCCTGGTGATCCTCGTCGGATCGCGATGAATGGCGTCTGACGTCACTTCCGGCGCAAGGGGGACGGCTTCCGGTCCGGAACACACAGGGGCTGGCAAACAACAAAGGAACCACAAGCTCGGCACCTTCACCTTCTAGGCAGCTATGCACGCTGCAGGAGTCTTGAAAATAGCTCTACGCATTTCGCTGTGTAGACCACAGCTTCCTCAGGAGAAAGTAAATACCCCCAGTGGGTGTATGGTTTAAATAATGTGAACAATCATTCAATTAGAAAACGTAATTACACACAGGTCCTCCTATTAAAGGTACATGACACTGTGGCCAAAAATACAACTTAACTGAACTTTAATGTTAAAAAACTTAATAAAACTAGACCCTTAGGTCCTAAAAACACATAATGAATAAAATATAGAACAATGTATAGCTCATGATGAGGATGGGGAGAGAAGGGAGAGAGAAATAGAGATCAGTCAGTAACAAAATAGTTAGCAGCATCAAACATCATTGTGAGATGTCAAGGAGTGGGAGGGAGGGGAGGGGGAAAGGGAAGGAGTGGGGTGACCAGCAATGAAGGGGAGGGGGAAGGGAAGGGACAGAGCACTAGAGAAGGCGCAGCAGTGGTGATATGACAGGAAATGGAACTAATATCACTATGTTAGAAATGGTGTTATTTCAAAGTCTGCATTCAGAGCTCATCATGAGCTATACATTGTTCTATATTTTATTCATTATGTGTTTTTAGGACCTAAGGGTCTAGTTTTATTAAGTTTTTTAATATTAAAGTTCAGTTAAGTTGTATTTTTGGCCACAGTGTCATGTACCTTTAATAGGAGGACCTGTGTGTAATTGCGTTTTCTAAATGAATGATTGTTCACATTATTTAAACCATACACCCACTGGGGGTATTTACTTTCTCCTGAGGAAGCTGTGGTCTACACAGCGAAACGCGTAGAGCTATTTTCAAGACTCCTGCAGCGTGCATAGCTGCCTAGAAGGTGAAGGTGCCGAGCTTGTGGTTCCTTTGTTGTTTGCCAGCCCCTGTGTGTTCCGGACCGGAAGCCGTCCCCCTTGCGCCGGAAGTGACGTCAGACGCCATTCATCGCGATCCGACGAGGATCACCAGGAGCTGCAACAGCCAGAGGTTCTTCTACTGATGCTCGTTATACCTCCAAAGTAAACGCTATGTGTACATTTTATATGTACTTATTGTAAGTACATTTCTTATTCTGTTTTTATACCATAAATTGAATTGTTTGATCTGCACAATGGTCTTTCTCTGTTTTTCCTGTGGCATCCCTACCTGAGTGAGATCTCCTTCACCTCCAGCCGATTGGGATCCTGCAAATTGCGGTCTGCAATATACCATCTGGTCTTTCCACACGCTGTTTTTCTATCTACTTGTTGTAAGTAGGCAATCTATAGAGCCAAGATTTCCTATTGTCTCCAATATCATAATATACTGCACAATCATTTTTTTGTATTTTATTTTTGGGGTGTTCCTGCAACCATTGCTTCCTTTCAACCACCTGCGTCCACTGTGCTCAAATATGAAACAGATTGCATGGAAACAGCGATGGTATAATAAAATGGTAGAGACGGGAATATGAAAAAATCTTCAAAAACCTAGTGAACGTGTGGTGCTGGCATAAAGATGAGTATGTAGTTCAGGTCACCTCAATGCAGAGAAAAAGTGCAGCTAGCAATGAACAGATGAAGGCGTCAGATCCATGTCTGTGAAATATCAGGGGATTTTTTTGTGTTTTTTGTATTTTTGGCTCATATGCCCAATAAAGACATTTAATTTTATATTTTACCTACGGCCAGCCTCATCTCTTTATCAGCGGTGCCCATTCTTCCTCCCTTTTTCTACTTCTTCCCTGAAAGGTTGCAGACCCCTGATCTAGCCCTATCTATCATTTCACTTATTGTACAGGAGTAGGACATATTTGTGCAGCAGCATAAAGAACCAAAATACTACAGCACCCTCTCCTGTCCAAATACAATATACAACACCACCTTTTACTATCGGTAATAGCGTGTTTCTTGATACGGCAATGAGTTATTAATGGGAGAAACATGCCTGCATGGCTAGTTTTGTAGATTATAACAAATACCAATGTTTGACCAATATCACATAGCAGTTTAGCTTTCAGTTGCAATGTCTTTATTTCAAACGGCTACATTGATTTTATGGGTTCAGACTACACTAACTGCAAGCTTGAGTTTCTGTCCGAGTGCAAGACCTAAAAACTCTGACTTGAAATATATCAAATTAGCTACCGTAGACAGTAATGACAATATCGCACAAACTTGTCGGGCAATCGGGATCCTAATTAAAGGGGATTATGAATACAACATGATAATGCTGCCCTATAGGCCCTTTATTTCTTGGATTTGATGCTCTTCCAGATATAAGACATGTAACCCCACTTTCCCTCAGACTATAGGACCGGTCGCTGAGGTGGGGGTCTTTCCTATGGATCTATGTATATGTATTACAGTGTGCGATACATGTGGCATGCGGCCGGAGTAACTGGACACAACACAACTGTAGTGAACTATAACAGACTTTATATATATATGAACGTACATGTTTTATGTAAACCTGACACTGTGATCCTTAACTGCAGGATCACCTTATACACTATTACACATATACAGTAAATGGTAAAGTAACAATATGATGGCTGCGCACGTGAATTGTAGAGTCTATCACTGTCAGGCCTCCCAGTCCTCGGGGTACTGGCCTATATGGTAGGGGTGCTGGCACACCCGTTGCAGCTCATTAGATAGTGTGTATGTTGCAGGCCTGTACTTTGCCAAGGAACTTCGGTACCAGTATAGCTGCAGGCTGCTGGAGATATCCTATGTGGTGTAGCTCACCCACTCACAACCTGCTGAGCAGTCCTGCTCAGTTAGGGCTCACTTGTGGAGTGGTCTCTGTACAGTATGCTTTTCTCTGGGTAGTCTGGTCCTGATCTGCTGGGCTTTGCTGCATGCACTGGTCCAGCTGTGCAGCCTCTCTCTAAGCAGCTCCCCCAACTCCTCCAGGGTCCTGCAGGAACGGACTTACTCTGTCATGGCTTCCCCCTCTTAACAACCTCTCTCTCTCAGTCTCTCCTCCTTCACAAGCCTTCCTACTGGCTTACCACAGTCACATGTCCTATAGAGAGGAACCTGCTAGGGGGCAGTATCCTGTGTTGCTTTCAGACACAGGAGGGTTACAGAGAGTTGCAGTGCTTTGTTTCTCCATGCCTCTGTCCAACCTGTATTTGTATCGTATTCACTTCACGCAACTGCTTCTTTAGCTGTTCTGCTAGCATTTACCACAATTGTATCTATAACAAATACAATACTAATACCAATTCAAATGCTTTCTTTAAGACAAGTCTTTTAACGTTGCCAATAAAGGTGTTTCATGCTTGGAATCTATAGACCTGGGACCTCTAGCCATAAGTTGTGCCACTGAACCTGTCCCCACTAAGCTCAGCTCTTATAATATTCCAGCCAGTGGTTGAAGTGCAATGGTACTAGATGAGGCTGATTATAATTAATTAAAAAAGGGGCAATTAAGTAAATGCCAACGGCTAATTCTCCCTTCCGCTGCAATCGAGAGGAAGAGCAGTAAATGGTGGATCACCCCATTTATAATATCTGAAACCACTAATATGTATTGTTGCGTGTACATGAAGGTCAGTAAATGAAGATTTTGGTAGCCGAATACTGACTTGGCCTCTCCTATCTTTCGTAGTATGTGTAGGGCCGAGTACAGGTGCAGCAGGACTTGCTGCCTTCGGAGTCGCGGCTGATAAAGCTTAAAGCGGCAGCTCCAAAGATAGTGCTGCCGCAGTCGCGCTGCGGAGGGGTCCATGCTTTCGGATTGCACCCCCCGCCCCCCCGCAGAGAAAAAAAATATATGTACCATCGGACCCTAAAATGAGATGTCACAGGCCCTATATAAGGCCTGTTCCGTCTCATTTTAGCTCAAGAAGACGACGAGGCAACTTCCGTTGCTCGATTTACCATGGGGAATGGACTACAAGTAAAGAAGATGGAAAAGAAAATAATTACAGAAGAAGATGAAAGAAGATGGAAGAAGATGGAAGAAAGAAGATTTTTTTTTACCTGATGCTGATCTTCACGGAAGGTGGAGGCGGATTGCGGAGGATGGCATCGCGGGTCGAGAGCTTCCTTATATGCCGGGATTCGGAGGGTGAAGACTTCTAAAGGTAAGATAAATATTAAATGTATGTAATTGTCTTTTTTCAAGGTTTTTCATTGTATTTTGTTCTTTTTATGTTTTTGCTTGCCCATTTACTGACAATGTATTTATCTATGTCCAGTACAGATAAATACAGTGACAGACAATGCATTTTTTGGCAAATGCTTGTTTTGAATTTATTGATATTTTTTCTATTTATGTTTATTGTTTTGACTAAATTGTTATGTATTTGGATGGCTTGTTTTTATTACATTTTTTGGATTGGTTAACGGTTTTATTTCTTTGTTTTGTTGGTTAGGTGTTTATCTAATTGTATTCTAGTATTTTGGGATAACATAATTTTTATTCTTTTGCTGTTTTGGTGTTAGATTAATTTGATTGGTGTGTAGTTGAGGCTTTGTAGTTCTTTTATTCTTGTGGTGTTTAGGTGCTTGTTTATTTCTTTCATTGTTGTGTATTTTTGTGCTTGAGGATTTTTTTTATAGGTTGGCCATTGACTGCTATAGTGGCTTATCATGCCCATATTTTATGGGTATGATGTACCACTGTGCCAATCAATGGGTAGACATTTTTAATATTTTTAATTATCATCAAGTAAGATAGCAATTTTATTAGGGCTTATGATTTAACGGGCGTAATTGTCATTTCAAGCACTCTCAGTATTCCATTGTGGCAATCGATAAATATCCAATATTACTTTTTATTATCATTACTTTTAATATTAATATTATATATATATATATATATTTTTTAATCCATATATTTAAACATTCTCCTAAACTATTAATGCAATAATTTATTCTCCAATATACCATTCTAATACCATTAGGGGTGGCAATTGAATGGGTGGCTCTAGACCGCCGTGTGCTTTTTTGGATATTTACCATGAAGACACGGGTCCCTTTTGGTCTCAATTCTGATTGAGACCTTGGTCCTTTTGGTGAGAATTAGGATTTGATTTATTTCAAACATGGTCCCCTTAAGGATATGCATAATGGTTTAGTGATACAGTATATACTGCATTTTTTTTAACCTTAGGTATAATATAGATATTTATAGACATGCTATATTCCTTGTCATCTAGTTCATTCTCTCTCTCTATATCTACATTTCTCTATATTCACATCAGTCCATATATTTCCTCTTGTTGCATTCTCTTGATTCCAAATGTTTCATCTAAATAATGGGAAGTCTTATTGTATAACTAGACACATTCATTTATACACCATGATTCGTATAGAGAAGTGTTCTCTGTCTCAGACCATTAGACCAATAAATATTTCTAAGCACGAATCCTTTTTGAAATTGGCTATATAATTCACTGATATTCGATCAGTGTATTGGTAATTAAAAATCGATTTATATAATTGTTTGTTGTGCAATTTCCTAGAAGGATTGGAACTTTCCTCTATACAGAATAGGGGTTAATGTGTTATCAAGGTAACATGGAGCATGTTACTTTTTGTACTCTTCTGGATATGGCTCGACGGGATGCACGCATAGAAGGAGGAATGAAGATTGAAAAAAGCAGTGGTACCGTGAGTACAGTCTTCTCATTCTCTGGCTATCTTGCATTTGAGAGCTGCTCTGAATGCTCAATTGGATCTAGGTTGCTGGATCTCCCTGTGATTCCTAAAGTTGTCCTAGCTATGTGCAGGGCTCCAATTGTTTTCTATCCCAGCATACTACATATAGGATCCAGCATTAACAGTTTATGCTATGAAGTTCATCCTGCTGTTTACTAAGGATTATATCTACAGCGCTGCCTAGTATCCACCTGGTACATACGTCTACTAAGCGGTGAGCTATGACCCAGGGTCTATCTCTTTTTATGTATTTTGCCGCCCGGAACCGCTGTCGGTAGGTCTCTGGGGTGAGGCCTAGGTGATCCAGAATAGCAGCCTTTAGTTGCTGATAGTCCATGGCCTCGTCTGCCGGAAGAGCCTGGTAGGCTGCATGAACTTCTACTATGAGGAGTGGAGCCAGAGTCGTTACCCAGCGATCAACTGTCCAGCCGTGGGCCTTGGCTACCCTTTCAAAAGTGAGGAGGAATGCCTCTGGGTCTTCAGCTGGCTTCATTTTAGACAGCATTACCGGTGGGTTATTTGGAATCTCTGGTCTGACTGGGGCTGGAAAAAAAAGGATAAAAAGAAAAAATTCACCAGGCGCTCCTGTTGATGTTCTGAACATACAATATTAAACAATACAATAAACAATAAAATATACAAATGGTGACACTTTGCTGCTCAACCCTCGCTGGACCTTCCTAGATGATCCTTGGTATGTTGTGGTTTGTGGAAATCAGGGAGCGCTGGTCACCGGTGGGTACATAGGAAATCTAAAACAAAGAAATATAGTGCAACTCTGTATACAAAAAACCTCTCAAAACAAATGGACTGAGAGGATAAATGAAATAAAAAGGCACAAAGCCTATGTGAAAAAGGACCTCTTAACAATAAACAGAGGGATGACTTGATAACATGGGTAAAAAAAAGAGAAATCACAGATGCTGCTAATCAAATGTCCTTGATTAATTGATCATCAGCAAGTGTGACCACCTCTATAAAAGCCGACGTTTTAGCAGTTTGCTGGTCTGGGGCATTCATGTGTGTGTTAACACAATGCCAAGGAAGAAAGACATCGGCAATGATCTTAGAGAAGCAGTTGTTGCTGCCCATCAATCTGGGAAGGGTTATAAGGCCATTTCCAAACAATTTAAAGTCCATCATTCTACAGTGAGAAAGATTATTCAAAAGTGGAAAACATTCAAGCAAGTTGCCAATCTTCCTAGGAGGGGACGTTGCAGCAAATTCACCTCAAGGTCAGACCGTGCAATGCTCAGGGAAATTGCAAAATACCCAAGAGTTATATCTCAGACTCTACAGGCCTCAGTTAGCATGTTAAATGTTAAAGTTCATGACGGTACAATTGGAAAAAAACTGAACAAGTATGGTTTGTTTGGAAGGGTTGCCAGGAGAAAGCCTCTTCTCTCTAAAAAGATCATGGCAGCACGGCTTAGGTTTGCAAAGTTGCATCTGAACAAACCACAAGACTTCTGGAACAATGTCCTTTGGACAGACGAGACCAAAGTGGAGATGTTTGGCCATAATGCACAGCGCCACGTTTGCCGAAAACCAAACACAGCATATCAGCACAAACACCTCATACCAACTGTCAAGCACGGTGGTGAAGGAGTGATGATTTGGGCTTGTTTTGCAGCCACAGGAGTGATGATCAATGGGAAGCGCAAACATGTGGAAACAAAAAATATATCTAATGGTGCAATATTGTTATATAACAGGTAGGGTGTCTTCTCAAGGTGTAAGGATAATATACTCACAAAAGTGAGGGTGAATCAGTGTTCGTAATGGTATCTTTAAGTTGTGCCTCTTCAGTTATGAAGAAACCGAGAAAGGTGAAACGCGTAGAGTGAAGGTGATCCACAGCCACCTCGCCAACCGGAACCCCCCAGCCTGGTTGATGTCACATCCGCATCTGCTGGAATGCAGCGTGAGACGCACGCCGAGTAGAGGGGAAACAGAAAGTTGAAAGAAACCGGAGGCGAGATCGATTGTGTATCTAAATGCCTAAAAACATCATACATCATGTGAGTGTATTGTAATATAGTTACGATTGTAATACAGCTTTATCCAGATCGCACTATGTTTGGTTCTCTGTGTTTAACCATTTAAAGGGACTCATCTGTACACCATTGCTGAAGTTGATTCCTCATAACTGAAGAGGCACAACTTAAAGATACCATTACGAACACTGATTCACCCTCACTTTTGTGAGTATATTATCCTTAGACCTTGAGAAGACACCCTACCTGTTATATAACAATATTGCACCATTAGATATATTTTATGATTCCACATGTTTGCGCTTCCCACTGATCATCAGTCCTTCATACTCACCTGGGATTGAGAGAGCAATCCTGCACTGGGTCACAGCAGCATCCAAAGAACTCGTTTGTATCACCACATTTATATAATAATTGGTTTTGAATGTTAATATAGTGTTAACACGTGTTTTTATTTACAATTAGAGCGCTACTATTGATATATATTTTTTGCATTTGCAGCCACAGGACCTGGGAACCTTGCAGTCATTGAGTCGACCATGAACTCCTCTGTATACCAAAGTATTCTAGAATCAAATGTGAGGCCATATGTCCGACAGCTAAAGGTTGGCTGAAATTGGGTCATGCAACAGGACAATGATCCCAAGCACACCAGCAAATCTACAACAGAATGGCTGAAAAAGAAAAGAATCAAGGTGTTGCAATGGCCCAGTCAATGTCCAGACCTCAACCAGATGGAAATGCTGTGACTGGACCTTAAGAGAGCTTTGTATAAACAAATACCCACAAACCTCAATGAACTGAAGCAACGTTGTAAAGAAGAGTGGGCCAAAATTCCTCCACGACGATGTGAGAGACTGATAAAGTCACACAGAAAACGATTACTTCAAGTTATTCCTGCTAAAGGTGGTTCTACAAGCTATTGAATCATAAGGTATACTTAGTTTTTCACACATGGCTTCTCCATGTTGGCTTTATTTTTGTTAAATAAATCATGACACGGTGTAATATGACATGTGTTGTTGTTCAAGTGAAAACAAAAAACTTGCGCTCATACAGTATGTGATCTGTGATAAAAAATAGTGACTTGAATATGGGTTATACAATACAACCTGATAGGTGAGGTTTTGTGCTGCTGGTCAATGGGAATGGCTCAAACACCAGGCTACATGAAAACAAAGAAAAGACAGCGCAAAAAAAACATTGTGTAGTATATTAAAAATATTATTTATAATGTGAGGGTGAGTATTGCACGTACATCAAAAAACAGGGTTAATAGCATGACATGTTAGGGACATGTTACCACTCGGCAGGCACAGCAGGACACGAACACAGGTTACTTAGACGTCCTCCCTCAAGCTGCTGATATCCAGAATCGGCATGTACAGCTCAGCATTGGGGAACCTTCCCGCGTGTTCAAGAAGCTCCCGGCGGTGGTTCCGAAGGGTTGATCGCCGCGTTACTTCCTGGTTGGTCCACGCTAGCGTGTGACGTCATCCGGCAGCGTCTCTCGGCCGGTCGCGTCTTTGGTGCGTCACTCCTTGGCGATATGCGATCGAGTGGTCAAACGAGTCCCAGACAAGTCCCACAATAAAACAAATGTTCAAATATAAAGCCGCAATGGGGATATATGTAAAAGATAAAGGAACGTTTTCATGTGTTGTTGTTCATCTGAGGTTGTATTTAGCTCATTTTAAGACCTGCTAAGGATTGTTATTATGCCCTGATATGTAAAACCATAGAATTCAAAGAGGGTGTACTTTCTTTTTCACACAACTGTAGCAAATAAAAATATTACTTGTGAGCACATATACATATATCCCTGTACAGACGATTATAGATTAACCACCTGTGCTGAAATTTATTTTCTAATACGGAACAAATGTTACATTGCATCTTCCGCACCGCACTTATTAAAAATAAGAAGAGCAGGAATCAACTATTGAAGGTCTCTTGTCTGTTGCTGCTCATGAATGAGTCTCGAAGGGAAGCATCTGTCTCCGTGTCAGATCAAAGAGCCTCTATTTTATCAGAGTTACAGTAGTTTTTATCACTCATACACATACATCACTTAATCTGAATCAAAAACAAAAGGAACAAAGACATTTTGTGGAACCTTTTAAAAGCCTTACATGACTCAAGAAAGACTTTGTTCAAGTGCATTAGCACAGGGTTTTACCTTCTGTAATATTAACACTTAGAAATGACACCTTGTAGGAAACATCTAGATAGAAATTGCATTATTTTGCAGCACATATTGTTTATGTTTCCAGCATCAGGCTTCTCTAAAATACCAGCTTGTAAACCGAAGCACCCAACTTGGCAGTGTTAGTAATCATGCTGTGTGTTATAAAAGAAGAGAAGCGAGACTGAACTGTGGGTGTCTCTTCTAATAACGATGAAATATTTTTGACACGTCTTGAGTGAAAACAAAATGTTACATTTGTTGCATTTATAATTTGACGCGACTTTATGCGCATATTTCATGTTTTTTTTTTTTTAGTATCGAGTTACATTCTTCTGAGTTTTAAGATATTTAATATGGGCCAAAAAGAAAAACACTTGTAAGTTTGTAAACCCATAAATTACCAGATGTAAGAAGTGCCAGAGTGATGGAAACCTTGGAAAGTGCCAAGAAAAAATAGCAAATAAAAATATCACTTGTGAACACATTCCCATGTCTCAGACAGGTCTGTAACCTGTGGCCACTTTAATGTTAATCACCCAAATATATTTACACAAATGGCCACAAAGCAAACATTTGGCATTCCTTGCATTTTGAAAAGTTACCCATTAAAACTCAGCGGCAAAGCGTCAGACTCTTTATAATGATTGCCCATTGTGGCAGATTTTTGCATTTTTTTAAATACTGCTACAAGTCAGGTAAACCCTTTTGTTTCTAATATAATGTCAGAGAAGTGCTTACTATTCCATTAATCTCCCTAAATCAATAATCATTTAGTTTTTCCCTCCTGCAGTGTCAACCCTGTTGCATCTCTGTGTCATGTGCAAAGAGCTATACTTCCAGATCACCCGCGCTCTTTAATGTCACGAGTAAAGACATTTACCACAACTCTTTGGTGCCTATCCCTCAGCCAATATCTTGGCCAATCAACCACCTCAGAACCCAATACCAGTAATTGCACCTTGTACAGTATGTGGGATATTGTGTTGTACAGTATGTTGTGTTGTACAGTATGTGGGATGTTGTCAAAAGCCTTAAAACATTTTTTTTTAGGTAAGCTACTGTGACGGTAACTCTGTGACAGGCTATTAATAATACACACCAAAAATATAACTGGGTTGAACTGAACGAGGCTTAGATATGATAAAATATAATGTATTGCTTGAAAAAGGTGAACACAACAGATTGTACAAATAACAGACAAAATATAAGCACTTACTTAAGATGGAATGATGAAACAGTCATAATTCTGGACTGGCAGTTCATACAGCAATCTTCAAAATCACCAAGACACGAAAGACAATAGCCATAGGCTGAGCCTGGTTCTTATACAATTATTTCCCATTGAACACAACCTAAATCCAGACCCTCTTATAAATCAGTGGTGAGGTTGACAGTTTTCCCCAGAGTAAAACTCCTCCCACCCAAGGACGTTTAAAAACTGCTTTTCCTATCTAAATAACTACATAACTTCAGTTTAGTAATACTTACTGGCACGCAAGTCATATTAATACATTCCGGCACGCATGACGCTCACAATGAGACTAAATATTACCGTGTTATACTAAAATTAAGAGAGATATTAATATCTGTCTCTTAGGACCTGCTAGACATCATGTGTCTGTAATCGTTATTTGTGGCTCGGTCCCCCGACCGAGCCGCAAATAACGATTACAGACACATGATGTGTAGCAGGTCCTAAGAGACAGATATTAATATCTCTCTTAATTTAATATTACACGGTAATATTTAGTCTTTAGTATTACACGGTAATATTTACACATATGTAATTTTTAGCATGTTCAGCCGAGGACATCTCATGGTATTCTTATATTTAATAAGGTCACATTCTGATATCCCCTGGTGTAACTGCACCCCTAGCCCCATAACCCCTTGTCAAGAAATCCTTTGAAGCTGGGCCCCCTGTCTAGAGAACGTTTGTCACAGGTGCTATATTTCACACCCAATGCTCCAGACTGGGTCCTAGCTGTCTCTAACAGCAATATACCCATGGCCTGCAACTTAGGTATTAACATACTGTACACTAAACCCCCTCTGTACTTTTCACACCCAACTTCAATCAAGCCTGTTGAAGCCCAGATATTTCTGAAAAGACACCACACATATTTGTATTTTCCTAAACTGTAGCTCATTAACCCCTTAAGCCTCCCGCATCAATCCCAGTGTATGTGTTGGTGCAACACTGGAACAGAAACAATATATTTTTATAGGGGAATATACATTAGGATGCTGAAGCAAGGTAAAAACACATTACTGGACCACAGTCCAGTTAACCCCTTGCTTCCCAGGTGAGAGTAGGGGGTGGCCAAATGGGGTGTAACCTCTTTAATCCCGGGCCAAACCCCCTCTACCTCCCCTGCTCAATGGGTGCCTGGTGCCCCAGCTCCCCCCCCCTGGCACTGGGACACCACGGGCATCCTTGAAGCACTCAATAAGTCCTGAGGGGTTGGCCTGGCAAAATTGTCCTCTGGCATTGTCCAGTACATTGTCCTGGCCACATTGGATAGTGAAGTCCAGATCCTGCTGAGCAGAGCTCCAACGTGGCCGCCAGGCATCCTCCTTTGCCACCCTCTGCCCCCCACCCAGTGCCTGGTGAACCAAGCCCATTGTGAAGGGGCACCTCTGCAGACCAGGCTGCATACTGCCCAGAGACTGGACTGGACTGGAGACTGTCTTTGCACCAGCGAGAGACCAGCTATCAAACACAGACCGTCGCTTTCCTGTCAACCAAGTCTGGGAAAGAGCAATGTCACTATCCTGTAGGGACCCTACCTGCTCTGGCCCTGTGCCCCCCTGTAGCTGCTCCGCTGTACCCTTGCCTCTCCTCCCTGGCTCTAGGGCAGTCCCCACCCTGAGTGGCATCACTTCTGGAATCCAGAAACCACCTGGGGTGCTGACTTTTACCCTCTCCTGTGCCCCCTGGGACAAGGCAATCTCCCAGTACTCTGTACTGGGGTCCCTGGTACCCAGGTGCTTTGCCCCTGCCCTCTCAAAACTGAAGGCCAGGAAACAAGCACCTGCTACCGCCACTGCTGCTAGGGCCAGCAGCACTCCTCTCCCCTCCACTGTGCTGCCCTTCCTCCCTGTAGCTACCCTTGGCTGCCCTGGGGACAGAACCCTCTGCTGTACCCCCCTAGCCCTGGCTACTGCTCCTGGCTGCCTACCTACCCACAGCCCCACCTCTGGGAACCCTGGGGAATCTGTCAGGGGGGTCACTCCTGGCCAGTCAGAACAAGGGACCTCCTGCCTACCTAGCCCATCCCTAGCTTCTGCCAGCTGCCTGTCACCCCACTGACCTCCTATCTCCCCCTGCTCCACCGTGTCTCCCTGCCTAGCCTCCCCTAGGCCCCACACCTCAGCCCCTGCTGATGACTCCTGCTGCTTACCTCCCTGCAGCCCACCTGCACTCCGCTCCCCCCTAGGCAATCCTAACCCAGACACTGGAGCTACCTGAGTGCACCTACCTCCCTGATCTTGTCTCCCCCTTACCAGGGATGAGCTCAGGGGCACCTCTCCAGATGCAACCGCCTTAGCTCTTGGCTGGCAGATATCCCTGGGGTGGCACAAGTATGCCACTGCCCATGATACCCCCAGCCCATAGCCAGGCTGCAACAAGGGGTTGCTGATCTGACAGACCCCCTGAGGCTCCGCCAGGGCAATGGGGAACTCTAGCTGCCATACCTGCTGCTTTCCCTCCCCGGCCACCACTGGCCCTTCTTCTCCCACTGAGACCTAGTGCTGGCTACCTACCTGCAGCCTTGCCTCACTCCGCTTCTCCCTAGCTATTCCTAACCTGGATCCTAGGGACACCTGAGTGAGGCCATCTCACTGACACTGCCTCCCAATTACCGGAGAGGAGCCCAGGGGCACTGGTGCAGAAGCCCCTATCTTGGCTCCTGTCTGGCAGGTAATCTGGGGCGGGGCTAACTGTGCCACTGCCCCTGATACCTCCAGCCCATAGCCAGGCAACAACAGTGGGGCTCTAAACCGAGAGACCCCCTGAGGCTCTGCCAGGGTAATGGGGAAATCTGGATGGCTCACTTGCTGCCTTCCCTCCTTGGGTTCCCACTGGCCCACCCAACCCTCTCCCAGGCAATTCTACCCTAGAGCTGGGTGCTAACGGGGCTAGCCCCTCTCCCTGAAGCTGTGTCCCCATTACCGGAGGTGAGCTCAGGGTTGCTGGTGCAGATGCACCCACCTTAGCTCCTGGCCGGTAGGTAACCCTGGGGTGGTCTAACTGTGCCACAACCCCTGATACCTCCAGCCCATAGCAAGGCTGCAACAGTGGGGCTCTTAACTGAGAGTCCCCTTGATGCTCCGCCAGGGTAATGGGGAAGCCTAGCTGCCCTACAAGCTGCCCTTCCTTCCCCTCCCCTGGTGCCCCTATCTCCTGCCACCCCCCGGTCACCCTATAGTGAAACAACAGGGTACAGTCATAGGAAAAAATAAGTCAGGGTCAGTCTGCGACTGGGTCTGGCTTACCTCGCTGGTCTCCGCAGAGACCGCCGCCTTCATTGGTCCCGATTGCAGGGGGACTGGAGTGGTTGCCACCGGCATCAGTTTAGCCAGGAAGCAACGGGCAACTGCCGCAACAGCTCCCGGGTTTGGCACAGGTAAAACGGTGCAGGACAAGGGTCCCAGGTCCTCGTGGAGAAACACGGCTCCGTTCAAACTTGGTAAAATAACCCCCTCCCGCAATCCCTGTCCCTCCCCCCACTCAGAAAGGGCTCATGCACTTTGCCGGAATCGCGGCTCTTCCGCCACAGAGGGTGCGCCCCGGGTAGCTGCCGCAACAGCACCCGGCTTTGCTACAGGGTCGCTGGTGTGGATCGTGGGGCTCCGGTCATCGCTGGGGATCACCGACTCCGCCAAACAATGTGAATCACCCACCTCCCGCACACCCCAACCCTCCCCCAAATAAAATAGCCACCGGCAGGATGCCAGAAGGGAGGCTTCTTCTCCGCCGCCGGTTCCCCGCCGGGATCTGATGGATGGCCGCCGCTCTCCGCCGCTATTGCCAGTGCAGCCCGGCCAGGTTCTCCAGGGAACGTCCCGTGAAGGGTTGTCGCCCCGGCTGGGCGGGAGCCATCAGAGGATGCCGCTAACTGGGTCATCTTTTCCGCAGCTCGTGAGCGCTGGCCCTGAGGGGCTTCTTTGCCCGACCACGCACGGTCCGGGCACTGGGCATTATTGTGGCCCGTTTGTTGGCAGTGCCGCAGCGCCTGCCGGAGCTTCTCTGCCGCCGGTGGACTACCCCCCGCAAGGGGCTGCTGAGTCCAGAGCAGAGGAGCTCGATCGCCGGGCTCATTCCGGAGCTTCTCCGCCGCCGGTGGACTACCCCCCGCGAGGGGCTGCTGAGTCCAGAGCGGAGTTGCTTGAGCGCCGGGCTCATTCCGGAGCTTCTCTGCCACCGGTGGACTACCCCCCGCAAGGGGCTGCTGAGTCCAGAGCGGAGTTGCTCGAGTGCCGGGTTCTGGGAGGGGTTAAGCGGGTCGGTGCGGCACCAACGCCATGAACTGGTTCCACTTCGCCGGGAACCACGTCTCACAGTGTACACACCAGTGATAGCTTTTTGAGGGAAAATGGACGGGCCACCGCAACGGCCGTTACCTCTCCTTGTGCAAGACTTCTGTGGTCTCCGAGACCACCCGTCCCTGCACAAGTCTCTGCCGTCCCGGAGCTGGGTCCATTCCCTGCTCTCCGGGCGGTTGGATGGTTACAGCGGCTGCAGTTGTGGAACTTTGCTCAGCCGACCGGGTTTCATGCCCACCGATCGCCGCCTCTCTCAGCCTTGCCGGCTGCTGGTCCCCGCGCCAACTTGATGCACTCCTCCGGTCTCGGTGCCCGGCTCCAGTCACACGGATGGCCGGCACTTTGGTTCTGGAGGCAATGCTTCTCCCAAGTAGGGGAATAGTGAGGAGGTGCCATATCTTGTGTTATATGTTGTACACTGTGTGTCCAATATCTTTAGCCTTAGGAACTCGCAATTACTCTCGAGTTCCAACTATATTACAGAGTCCCGCCGTACACTGTAATACAGGTCCAGTTCAATCCCGCCGCTGCCACCAGTTTTATTAATAAAGCCTGTGACGGTAACTCTGTGACAGGCTATTAATAATACACACCAAAAATATAACTGGGTTGAACTGAACGAGGCTTAGATATGATAAAATATAATTTATTGCTTGAAAAAGGTGAACACAACAGATTGTACAAATAACAGACAAAATATAAGCACTTACTTAAGATGGAATGATGAAACAGTCATAATTCTGGACTGGCAGTTCATACAGCAATCTTCAAAATCACCAAGACACGAAAGACAATAGCCATAGGCTGAGCCTGGTTCTTATACAATTATTTCCCATTGAACACAACCTAAACCCAGACCCTCTCATAAATCAGTGGTGAGGTTGACAGTTTTCCCCAGAGTAAAACTCCTCCCACCCAAGGACTTTTAAAAACTGCTTTTCCTATCTAAATAACTTCATAACTTCAGTTTAGTAATACTTACTGGCACGCAAGTCATATTAATACATTCCGGCACGCATGACGCTCACAATGAGACTAAATATTACCGTGTTATACTAAAATTAAGAGAGATATTAATATCTGTCTCTTAGGACCTGCTAGACATCATGTGTCTGTAATCGTTATTTGCGGCTCGGTCCCCCGACCGACCCGCAAATAACGATTACAGACACATGATGTCTAGCAGGTCCCAAGAGACAGATATTAATATCTCTCTTAATTTAATATTACACGGTAATATTTAGTCTTTAGTATTACACGGTAATATTTACACATATGTAATTTTTAGCATGTTCAGCCGAGGACATCTCATGGTATTCTTATATTTAATAAGGTCACTCATTCTGATATCCCCTGGTGTAACCGCACCCCTGGCCCCATAACCCCTTGTCAAGAAATCCTTTGAAGCTGGGCCCCCTGTCTAGAGAACGTTTGTCACAGGTGCTATATTTCACACCCAATGCTCCAGACTGGGTCCTAGCTGTCTCTAACAGCAATATACCCTTGGCCTGCAACTTAGGTATTAACATACTGTACACTAAACCCCCTCTGTACTTTTCACACCCAACTTCAATCAAGCCTGTTGAAGCCCAGATATTTCTGAAAAGACACCACACATATTTGTATTTTCCTAAACTGTAGCTCATTAACCCCTTAAACCTCCCGCATCAATCCCAGTGTATGTGTTGGGGCAACACTGGAACAGAAACAATACATTTTTTTACAGGGGAATATACATTAGGATGCTGAAGCAAGGTAAAAACACATTACTGGACCACAGTCCAGTTAACCCCTTGCTTCCCAGGTGAGAGTAGGGGGTGGCCAAATGGGGTGTAACCCCTTTAATCCCGGGCCAAACCCCCTCTACCATGACAGCTACATCTACACCCTCTATATTCCACCCTGATCTATTACCTAAGTCAGGGCAAACTGGGGGGCGCGAGATTTTTCAGGGGGGACGTGGCAGTTGCAAAGGCCCCACGCTCGTCCCCAAGGCATTTAAATTAAATGCTGGGGAATCGCGTGAGGCCTCTGCAACGTCCCTTACTTTGTATTCGGTGACGTATTACCATGGCAACGCGGCGTCAAATGACAACGTGACCCCGCGGCGTCATTTGACGCCGAAGACAAACTAAGGAGGGGGTGCGAGCAAGGGGGGAGCGCAGGCAGGGGAGGGCACCGCGGGGAAAGTTTGCGCTCCCCTGACCTAAGTTACTGAGTCAAACTGATTTGTTTGACATGATCTTCCCCAGCAAATCCACGATGCCTGGCATTTGTAAATTGTTGGTTTGTAGATATTCAACAATTCTTTCAGCTGTGTTTCCATTAATTTACCCACACATTATGTCAGGGTCACTGGCCCATACTGAGACCAGTCTTCCTGTCTCTGCTAACACTTTCCTCTGGAATCTCTGTCCCAGCTCAGCAGGCTCTCTGTTATCAAATTACCTTTTGCTATAGTCTACCAATGAAACCATCAATAACCAACTTGTCCCAACAACAATTGGTGTCTGAGTCTAGTGCATGGTAACACGTTCATTTAGATGGGAACAGTGCATGTTAAACCACTACTACAGCTTGGTAAATAATGCCCTAAGCCCAAAAGTCCTGTCTAAAGTAGGAACCTGTTGCATGTACACTGGCGACACACTTTATTCGAGCTCGGCTAGTCCCACGAATTCGGGTATACCCGGGTGTATTGAGGTTTGTGACTATTTTCTGCCCGAGTGCATTGAGGTATATTCCAGGCAGGGATTGAAGCATTTTATTCTCGCTGGCTGCAATACTGGACAGTATATATATATATATACTGCATTACAATTCATGAATTTATGCCATCTGGTAGACACGCGAAGCATTGCAGCCTATTAAATCCTAATCATTATCATTTAACAGATCAGCCGCCCGTCAGCCAGGCATGAACCATGGCTGAGAAGGCAAACGCAACGGGGCTTGTCAGAGGTGAGGAGCGGCGCATTCCAGGTATCTGCCAGGTACATACTGGGTATTTGCTCGAATAAAGTGTGTCGCAGCAGTATGTGGTCAAGTAGTTTCAACTGAATGAGGATACGTTTCCGGGTTGTACAGGAACAGAATTTCCATGCAACAAATGGTCATTTTGACAGTTAGTGCTTCCTAACCAGAAGTGAGTTATAACTTCTAAGACTGGTCCTTATTTATGTTTAATATGCTTTACCCAGAAATATACATGAAGATAAACATCCTGTTTGAAGTTCTAGAAAAGTTTTGCAGTCATTTTTCCAAAAGAAAAATAAACAGCGGCAAATCAGGCAATGCAAAAGTTTCCGATAAGATAAGACATTAACTGATATTCAATCACTTCTTTGACTGGATTAAACCTGCTCGTTACGATATTAATACCAAGAGGGGCTGGCTCGAGTTTCAACATCAAATCTGTGTCAACAATCTTTATTCTGGGTGCTGAGGCTCTGTTTTGAGTCTCAGGTTTCGACTAAAAGCAAACAACACAGAGCGAGGAGTAGATGAGAGATGGTGAAATATGAATATCCTTTGTGTCTCTTTCCATATTTATATTGTGAACATGTGTCGTACTCCATCTCCACCATCTATGAAATACATGTTTGCAATGAATTGTCCATGGTGCTGTCCTCTTTCCATTAACAGGAAGCAGGAGATGCACGTCCAAGAAGCAGGAGCGCAGGGCTTGCTTTGCAGCCCCAGCATGGAGTTCTTTTTCATGTACCGGACACTTGATATCATGACATAAGCATTCTGCGGTGGGCTGCTACGAAGATACTGTATAACGTTTCAGGAAAGTTACACCAGGAAAAATAAAAACCACCGTCGAGGAGCATTCTAAAGACAAGGGGAGGGGGTCAATTGTGTAGCTGAGCACACAACGTAAATCGCACTCTTTCACTGCTCAGTGTTTCAATCCTTTGAAGTGCTTTTGAAAAAGAAACCTCACATCTTAAAGAATGTCGGCAATTTTATTATGATTCCTGTTCTGAACTTATATTACAGTTTAAAAAAAAAGTATTACTAGTGGAATAGATATTTGCCATATTTGGCCACACAGGATTTTTCGTAGCGCTGTGTCCCTCATAACTGCATAAATTACAGTGGCCCATTGTCTACCATCTTTACATGTATTTAATCGAATAAGATATGTTTGATAGTTTAACAAATGTTGTCATGTCGGCCTAACTCAACATTATAACAGCGATCAGGGAGTACACAATGCATTCAGCAGTTGAAGTGCCATTCAAAAATGAGTTATAATTTGCTTGAGTGCTGAAAAAAGCACAAGATGCCAAACCCTTTAGACACCATTTTCCTATTTGTTTTTTTTTTATGTGTATATTTTACATGTAGGGATAATGCAGGAGAGGAAAATAGGGCAGCTCATCTTTTAAAAAGGAAGTTGAAGTGTAGTTTACTAAATACAAAAAACTATTGGTTCTCTGCACATAACACCCAAAGGAAGACACAAGTCTTCATTTTTAAGGAAATATACTGTATGTGTCCCAGTTGTAGAAAAGTGCCACAGTGTAGGATGCCTAATTTAGCATTTCTAAACATTTACTAAAGGCACTGTTGATTTGCCAGCATTTTCCTTTGTTATCTAGATTAACCAAGGAATTAGGCGAGAGCCACACCCCCCTCTGATAACTCACGATGATCTGATCGCTCCTCTGCTGGGATCGTGATCTCCCCGTGAAATTAGCAGAAAAGGCATGATGTGCCTGGTAAATCATAAGGGGCCCTGGTGTGTCGGCTCCTGACCCTTGATGGTGAATATTGATTTATACACTATGTGAACTCAACAGTAATTCCAATTAATGCAACCCATTAGGACATGGCGGATAAAACATCCTTTGCATTTACTTTTACCATTGTGTGTGAGCTGGAGGTAAAAGTATGACATTTCTTCACATTTAACCATTAAGCACGGTCATTTAAAAGGACCTATGTTTTCTATCCAGGGCTATATAGGACATCAAACAATTGGAACAGCGTCAGAAAAAAAGGAGTATGAAAATGCCCAAAAATAACAAAATAAAAAAAACCACTAGAAAAAAATCTCTAGGTGCACGTAGGACTAGGAAGCTTGAAAAGGGATTTTATTTCTAATATACTAGTGCTACAGTACGTACCTTTTCTTTCTTTTAAGGGCTATATATGAAGTGTAAAAATCAGTTTAGACTCTTGTCATTTGTAAACCACTATTTGAATCCATCATAGTGAATTTCCAATGTACTTGTTGATTCTGGCAGTGGCTGCCACAAGGATTTCTATGCAGTCAGTTCAGGCATCACAGCTCCCCTAGTGAGGGGACGTACCTGCTGTATCAGAATGGGGTGGATATGAGCATTGCTGTCAGCCATTGCACTGCGGTGTGGAATATGTTGGCGTGTTGTACTGTTCATGAATGAGAATAATAATAATGTGAAGACTTTGGGAAACAGACATGCCCATATGTATTAGATACCTTTCAGCACCGGAGGACACCATTAAGAGCCCACTCTTTAAACTGAAGAATGATATTAACAGTGGGCGCTGAGATAATTGACCAGAAAATACCTACTTGGGCATGTCTGGTTTTCCACTCTGACCATGTAATAAAATAAATCCAGATACCAATTTACTGACTGCAGGTATGTGTTGTGGAACTGTATTTCACAGACCACCAAGTCTCTGGGGTCTATTTATTAAACTGCCAATATGAAGTAGACAAGCTGATCAATATGTATAGAAAATAAGTAGCGATACCAAAAACTTACAGCACAGAAACATTGTGTCAGAAATGCGACTCATTTGCATCCATTTTTCACGATGACGGAGATAGGATTTGAGGGCCAGGGAAGTCCCTCTGAAACAGAGATTGCACTAGATTTTTCTATTGAATTAAAATACTTGGTTAAAATGTGTAAGGAGTATTTTTATTCCAAGATGAGTATAGTTACAAGTGTGTGTTTGTGTATATAGATATAATATATATATATATATATATATATATATATATATATATATATATATATATATGTATATGTATATATATATTATATATATATAAATATATATATATAATATATATATATATATATATATATATATATATAGTGCTAGTATACAGAGACAGGTGGCACTCTCGCAGAAATATTGAAGGTAGGTGCTTGTCCCATAAAAAATTGATAAGTAACAAGTGTTCCTTACCAGGCAGACCAGAGAATCCAAGACCACGCAGCAAGAAAGGAGACAGCACTCAAAGTAACGTCCAACAGATGTATTAAAGACAGGCACAATCAACCGACGTTTCGAGGGAGTGCTCCTTGAGAAAGGTCCTGTTGTAAGGACCGAAACGTTGGTTGATTGTGCCTGTCTTTAATACATCTGTTGGATGTTACTTTGAGTGCTATCTCCTTTCTTGCTGCGTGGTCTTGGATTCTCTGGTCTGCCTGGTAAGGAACACTTGTTACTTATATATATAGTGCAGAATAAATGAGTTCTTCAGTATTAGGTGATACCTTTTTTATTGGACTAACAATTTATGTCATAGGACAAGCTTTCGAGAGTTATCTTCTCTTCTTCAGGTCAAGCAGGGGCAGAGGTATGGTACACACTCACTCTCCCCTGAGGGGAAGAGGACCAGAGAAGGCCCAATAGTCAGGCTCTTTGCTCTGTGACCTGCCCCTCTCAAGTAGGTAGAGGCACTGCTAAATTTATGGCGGCACTGCCCTTAAGTACAGCTAGGTGGAGGGCACCAGGTCTGTTCTGGACTAGACCCGGGCATATGCTATGAGACATTAAGGGACACCCTCCAACGAGAGCTCCCTCAAGAGGCGGACGCCTGAGGGACAGAGAGGAAGAGGCTCAGACTGACCATGTGGCGTGAGACCACGTTACAGGTTGGTGGATCCATCTTATGCCAAGTAGGCCTGATCTGGCCTGAGACCAGGAAGGAATCCAACTTGCACCAACGGTCATACACAGGGGGTAGATCTACTCCACACACTCTTTGGGTGGGCCTTGTCTGTGGACACTAGAGTGGTTAAGTGCCGAGGCACCTCAGTACTTTGGGGGTTCCACCGGGGTGTGTATATATATATATATATATATATATATATATATATATATATATATATATAGTGTGTGGGTATTGCATAGTGGGGCCTGTATTGTTATTGTGTTATATATGTGAGTCAATAAAGATAAGTTCGTTATACCAGTGTGTGTATACTTATTCCCTGACTGTATTGGGTCCTGTGAGGGGTTATCCAGCTGCGCTAGGATCCCTCCCAGGTGAAGGCGCTGTCACCAGAGGGAGAACGCAATCACCCCAGGCTCCCAATGGCGGAGGATCAGGCCTCCTGTACGCCAATCAGGTATCCAACACACGTAGTTCCTTTAGTCACGGAGAAAGGGGGCTACATATATATATGTATATGTAATGTGAGGGAAGGGATGACTCCCTCACTCTGCAGGCAGGCAGACCACACCCTAGATGTATGCTGTGCTAGGAGGTAGACATTTAGCTCCAGAGCAGGACTTTAAAAGTTAGGAAGTTGCTCCCTGAAAGTGCAGCCTGTTCCAGAACCTGCAGAGACAGGTCAAGACACTGTGGGGATTGCCCAGAAGGGTATACCTGGGATCTGCAGTCCCCTTTGGCTGGGAACCAGGTTAGCCACGAGAGGGAGTCAAGTTGCCCAGAGGATGTGCCTGGCACAGGAGATGGACTTTCCTCAGGAGCCTAAAGTAAGGACAATTTAGTCTGCCTTTGTAGCACTGCCAGTGAATCAGCTATCCCTGAGCTTTGTTTAACTGGTAAGTGGGGTAGTCATCAGGGATAGTTACGGGCAAGATGTATACTGTGTAGTTAGTGCTCAGAGAGGAGCTAGGCATTTTCTTTTACAATTACTTTGTTTTATGCCAGTAAGAATAAACCTGCTAACAGATTCTTATGCTTTCTGCCTTTAATGTGAGGAAAGAGCCTACAACGTGGCCGAGTTGTCACAATATATATATATACTGTACACTGGCGACACACTTTATTCGAGCTCGGCTAGTCCCACGAATTCGGGTATACCCGGGTGTATTGAGGTTTGTGACTGTTTTCTGCCTGAGTGCATTGGGTTATTTTCCAAGCAGGGATTGAAGCATTTTATTCCCACTGGCTGCAATACTGCACAGTATATATATATATATACTGCATTACAATTCATGAATTTATGCCATCTGGTAGACACGCGAAGCATTGCAGCCTATTAAATCCTAATCATTATCATTTAACAGATCAGCCGCCCGTCAGCCAGGCATGAACCCAGGCTGGGAAGGCAAACGCAACGGGGCTTGTCAGAGGTGAGGAGCGGCGCATTCCAGGTATCTGCCAGGTACATACTGGGTATTTGCTCGAATAAAGTGTGTCGGTGCAGTATATATATGCTGAGACGTATGACGTCATCCCGCTACCACAAGTAACTTATGTAGCGAAACAGTTGCTGGCTCTCATTGTTATTTGGTAAAGGGGATACAAATTAACAGGACGTTGTTGCTAATACTACTTACCATCTTTTTGGCATTCTGGAGGCTTTTACATCGTGGATATTTGTGGATATTCGTTTCTACACTGTCCGTGGAGTTCCATGAGGATCCTTGGCTATAGCACGAGTGATTCCAGATGAGTATCATCTCTTATGAGAGTAACTAACTCTACATGCTTTTTTACTAGCTACACTTGTGAGTGTGCTTTTTTATAATCATTATTGTTGAGAATAAATTTTACACAGAATTACGCTGTTTTCCTTTTTTTGCTATACGAATATATATATATACACACACACACACACACACACACACACACACACACACACACACACACACACACACACACACACACACACACACACACACACACACACACACACACACACACACACACACACACACACACACACACACACACACACACAATAATCATCTATATAGAATACAAAAGACAGTGGCATTCTTTAAATAAACAAAATGTCAATCATTGTCATGTTCACGTATAGCAATCTCGGTTAATAGACAATTACATTGTTTGCTTTACTATTTCTGTCATTGATTTTATTGCTGCCTATGACCCCTGAATATCTGTGACCTAGCCATTGTGAGGGCCATTATGTTTAATATACTCAATTATCTTGCATGATTCAACTCTATTATGCCTCATTACTATTGGTACACCATGCTCACTCAGTGGTTTTACATGAGTTCTTCTTGCATACTGTCGTTGAATGGAGGCACAGGGATCAGCAGAGCAGCAATACACGAAGAACGCAAGATTACGTCATGTGCATGCGCGGTTGCCTTGGAGATCGCGGACGCCATGTGAACTCTTAGAGCGGTGGAATGAACTCACGCACATGCGCGGTTGCTATGTCAACCAAGGAAAGTATACGGAACTCAGGCAGAAGCTAAGTTAAGACGGAGATACCTCTTGAAACAGGGTCAGGTGACCGAGCTAAACCTTTAGGAATTGGGCAGCACGAGTTCAGCTGATTCTCTCTGATTATATGCTTCTTCACCTGTATCTGTGCTTGGTAATGATGTTTTTAATTAGTAGGTGGGGTTTATATCACAGGGGTGCTGGGTATTTAAGGTCACTGACAGTCACTTGCTCTCTGCACCCCGCTGAGGAAGATCTCCCAGAGGGATCGAAACGTTTGGAGTTTGGTGCTATGTTTAATACATAAGTTTTTACTTTAACCCTCTGAGTGCTGTCGCCTCCTTGCCACTTGCCACTTCTGGTAATGTATACCTCTATGTATACATACATATATGTACACACATATATACATACACATGATGTGGGAGGGTCCATTGCACCCTTGCAGCCCCTGTTGTAGGCAATACTTTTAGACACTGCTCTGCTCACCGAGCTCATGCCCCACACTGCATTGAGCAGCGCTATGCAAGGCATTGTAGGACATTATCTCTGATAGTGACAACTGGGGTGTCAGTGCACGGTCTGTTTGTTCTCTGCATATGGAAACCCCATGGTATAAAAACCCATTTGGCTAATTCAGCGGGGTCCTAGCAATTTAATAGGCTTATGAGATGTCTGTATTGTACTGTACATGTGTTAACATGATCTCAGATCTAAACAATTCAGACTCCCCACATTGCAAAACATACAGAACCCCACATTGTACTGATGACAGTAATATATTTAAGGAGCTAAAAGTGGATGATTGATGCATAAAAAAAGATTGGAGTAATTATTGTAACATTAATACAGCAGTTTAATCTGTAAATGTTGGTGGGAATTATAACTTCAAGTTAATTAGACGTATTAGAACCCACAGGGTAAAAAAAAAAATACATTTTTCAAATGTCAAAAATTATTTGACAGACATCAATCAGCTCGCTTTACCCTATGAAACATGTTCCTGACATTTGATCATTGTGTTCCTACGTGAGACTGCAAGTTCAACCCCTCTGTGCAATTTTCTTCCCGTATATACACAGGCAAACTATCAATCTCGTCAGCCTGAAGTAGACAATAAAAATGTGCCTATCTTTCCGTTTAATGTATGTGGTTTAGTCCTTTTTTATTTGCACCTTTACAAACCTCAAAAATCACTAGATTTGTATAAAGCAAATTGCTATCAACATGTTTTTTTTTTTATAAATATGGTGCTTTTTTTGTATTAATTCTACAAATGAAACCTTTGGGGGACTTTCCCCTTATGTTTGTCATGCATATTGGTTCTAATATGCAATATATGTGATAAGTTTGGCTAACCAAAAGTTATCACAGGGGGAAAAAAAATTAGCAAAATAAAAAAAGTTTGACGTTAGTACAGTATTTGTATGTTATATTGACAAAGACATTCGGTTAAGCTTAGTCCCACAATGGAAGCAGATCTCCTGTTATGTGGACAGTTCCGATGAAATCTACACTAGTCTGCCCATCCCTACTTTGCTGTGGAGTTGTGCGCTTTGGCAATATAACAGTTGTCTTTAAAACATGGGCTACAACAGCAACCCATGGGCGAACTGCTCCTGTTGCCAGTGAACTCCCCTTGTTTAGGAGTAACTTCAGCTCATTTGTGCTGCAGAAACACACTGGTTGTATAGTAGTTTCAATGAACAGAGATTTCTTACAGGCTCCCCAAAAAGAGTTAAAGGTGGGGAAGTACTGAGAGCGCTGTATGAAGATCCCACAAAGTGTGCGCAGACTATTACACTTTTTCATTTTAAATCAAACTTCCTACGTTTGATATAGCTGCTTTGTCCATAGATACAGTAATGTGAAAATATTTACTAAGTGGTGCTATGCCATAAAACCCCATCCACAAGGCACTGTGGGGGTTATTTACAAACGACTCCCGGCTGCAAAACTGGGGCAAAGTTTGAGCAAAAGAATTGCACCAGATTTATCAAAGGAAAAACTCTCATTGCTTTCAATAGGATTCTTTTTTTATGATAAATATGGATCTATTTTTTGCCCTACTGTTGCAGCCGGGATCCTTCGGTTAATAGATCCCCATATGGCCCATCCAGGTGCATGGGCCGTAATGTTTTCTATAGCACTGCTTAGTAAATGTATGGCCCAAAATGTCCTGAAAAGGTGATGCTAAGGGCCACACGAATGCTTCTGTTAGCCTCGGCTAAATCACTAAAATGAGCTTGATCTACAGCAGCGTTTCCCAAATGGTGGGTCGCGACCCGGCACCGGGTCACGGAAACAAAATTGCCGGGTCACAGCGAGGCTGGCCGCACGGCGTCCCCCCCTCCCTCCTTGCGGCATCCACCCCTCCCTCCTTGCGGCGTCCACCCCTCCCTCCTTGCGGCGTCCACCTCTCCCTCCTTGCGGTGGCCCGAGGTGAGGTGCGGGACAGTGCTGAAGTGGTGCAGGCTGCTATCGCTGGGGAGTCAACGGTGATTCGCTGACTCGGGCTCCTACTGCAGCCCCGCATCATGATGTTGCCGCCCATGACATGCTCCGCCCCCCACAGGACACGATGCCCGGCGTGATAGGAGGTAGGAAGTGGTGCGGGCGCGCACCTGTGCCTCCGTTCCTGGCGCTCCCTTCCCCTCAGTCCCCTTGGTGCGGGCGATAGGCGCAGGGGGTGGGCAGTGGTTGCTGCGTGGTCGCTGGCGGGCACAGGGAGGCGTGGAGCCACCTGCTCGGATCGCTTGGCCTTTCCCTCTCTCCCCCGGCCCCTCCCCTCTCCAGTCACTCACATCCGTCGCTGCCTCTGTAATAAATTGTGTGTGTGTGTGTGTGTATATAGGGGAGTGTGTGTGTGTGTGTGTGTATATAGGGGAGTGTGTGTGTGTGTATCTGTGTGTGTGTGTGTATCTGTTTGTGTGTGTGTGTGTATCTGTGTGTATGTATGTATCTGTGTGTGTATGGGGGAGAGAGTGTGTGTGTATGTATCTGTGTGTGTATGTATCTGTGTGTGTGTGTGTGTGTGTATGGGGGAGAGTGTGTGTATGTATCTTTGTGTGTGTGTGTGTGTGTGTGTGTGTGTGTGTGTGTGTGTGTGTGTGTGTATGTATCTGTGTATGTGTATGTATCTGTGTATGTGTATGGATCTGTGTATGTGTATGGATCTGTGTGTGTATGGATCTGTGTGTGTGTGTGTGTGTGTGTGTGTGTGTGTGTGTGTGTGTGTGTGTGTGTGTGTGTGTGTGTGTGTGTGTGTGTATGTATCTGTGTATGTATCTGTGTATGTGTATGGATCTGTGTATGTGTATGGATCTGTGTGTGTATGGATCTGTGTGTGTGTGTGTGTGTGTGTATCAGCCACAGCCACTGTGTGTATCAGTGGCTGTGTGTGTGTCTGTGCAGGCCAGCAGTGGCTATGCGTGTGTTGGTCTGTCTGTGTGAGTATCTGTAGGTCAGTGACTGTGTGCGTCTATGCAGGTCAGAGAGAGGTTGTGGGGGGGGGGGGGGGAGGGAGAGAGAGAATAGAGGGGATTGGGAAAATATATGAAATCTGTATGGACATTCATAACAGTTATTTTACCTATAGGCGATAAAATTTTTAGTGGGTCACGAAGGAGAAGTTCAAAAATAACCGGGTCACGGAAAAAAAAGTTTGGGAAACGCTGATCTACAGTATAGCCCCATTCTGTTTCTTGCCAAAGTCAATTTTGGAGGTAAACACTTGTGTTAGAAGCAATGAGATGTTGTAATAATGCATGTACGTAAATTATGAACAAAACAAGCTGTTCAAAGTTTGCACTGAAATTTATAAGAGAAAAAAAGAAATGTTCTAAAGAACAGTTCATCAAGACAATTATCCTATAAAACCAACAACAACCAAGACCAATAGTGATGCTGTACCTTTCCAAACATACAGGTGGCACTGTTTAAATTGTGGGAATGTTAATAACAATACAAGGAGATTCATCAAATTTTCTAAAGAATTATGTTGTTTTGCCTTTTAATTTCGGAAACATTTGTGTATATATCTGCTGTTTCCTGCAGGATCAAAGTTACAACTTCGGAAACACGAAAGAAAGATCATCTGATATAACAAGCCATGAAATCATAGTGGAGTCCATGTTAATAAATAAAGAGTATTTCTGGAACAGTAGCTTAAACTGTTAAGTGAATTATTTTGTTTGTTTTTTTTACAAAGGTAGCTATAGAAATACAGTATATACATAGTACTAACAGTACACATACACTAAAAAAAAGCTGCTATGTCCCAATTCATACTGCACAGAATGCCTTCAATTTTAATCCACCTGCTTTATAAAACACACGTGTACCTCAAACAGCAGGCACTGTGCAGAGGAGGTGAATGAGCAAATGCTTTATTTGAGTTAGTAAACATATACACTGAATCACCATGTGATTTTTTTTTTTTAATGAGATTTTTGAAAATCTGTATTTGTCAAAATGGGACACTACTAGCCCTGCTCTTTTTTTAATTTTTTTTTATCAAGGTCAGTGGCAGCATACGTGCTCTAAACTACAGTAGTGTCATTTTGGACTCTTGGCTACATTTGTACAAGTGCACACACGTTACTGTGAGTTCTACCCTGTTATCCTCGGACCAGTGACTGAGGATTGAATTGCACATTTCTCTTAATCAAGACAGGAGTAAGCAAACACTGAAACAGAATCGTAGGCAGGAAAGGGGTGGGTGGTACCATAAGAGGGAGGTAGGGGGGAAAAGAGTTTCCACTTTGCCCCCAATTCCGTCATTGGTATGCCCATGCTATTCCAATTATCATGAAAGGGCTCTGTATATGTGGAGAGATTGTCTGCTTGGCTTCCTGGATCACTGAAAACTACCAGGAGTGAAATTTCATCCACATCTCTCGTGACGCTCAGCAAATATCTCCTCCCTCCCCCCAAGGATTATTTTACACCTTAAGGGAATTTTGGTCTTCAGTTCAACACTTTTCGCTCTGTTCCCAATTGGGGTGCTATTTCGGGGGAGTTTAAAAAGAAAGTTGAGAAGAATAAACATTTGCAGATCTCTTTTGCCATCTAGCCTGTACAAGAAACCACAATATAAACTATTCATGCTGCTTTCTACTGCGCTCAGTTGAAGGATTAAAATCCATAAACCCAACACTGAAAATATGGCATTAGACATAAAGGTGTCCTTTGTTAAAATAAAATAAAAGTACAATATTAGCCAATAAAACTTTTTTTAAACTCTTTGATTAAAAGTGCATCTTGGGTAAGAGAGAGATGACTTTGAAGTGTCGCTACTCCAATACAAAACCTTTACCCCTTTGAACAGTTCCAAACCTTAATGCAAATTACAATTCTCATTGTAGCAGCAAAACCATAAGTCTTAAAAAAAAAAAAAAAAGCTGAAGTCCACATTATTTCCAGTCATACATTTCTGAACTCTAGAGACATTGAGGGGTTAAGTACTAGATTGGTCCACATTTTTGCAGAAACATGTTTCGGGAGAAACAAAGATGGATCCGTCGGGCGAGGAAGGTAAACTAAAGGGGGAGAGGAATGCTCAGCATCCTATGAGTCCTGAATGGGGTGGCTTTTCTTGCATGATGTGATGGGGAGTAGAAACAGCAGGAAGTAGTTTTAGCAAACGCAGTGGCAGGCAGAAGTAAAGAAGGTGTGGACCAGCTGGTGTAATTTGGTGAAGTGACATGTTTTGCACTGCTCCCTTTCTCCATGCAAGGTACCCTGTTCGTCAGCATCCTAAAAAAAACAGACAGGTAACATAATTAGTACTGATTAATGAAAAAGGCATGGTTTATTTCATTGCAAATAACACAAAAACACACGTATAGTAAACTGGGAACTTTCAAGGAAGGACACACAGAATACTTATATATTCTCTTGAAAAAGGGTCATTTTGGCCAAAGCGTTGTAAGCTTGCGAGGCACGACAAGGCAGACCCAGTTCGCAGGACCCTAACACTACCAGATAAAATACTAATATACCTCTATTAGGATTAAAATTCTCATTTACCTCTATTAGGAGGAAGAAAGATAAACATTGGATCTATTTCCAGTAGAAATAAAAAGACCTGCTGACATGGGAAGTGGGGAAGGGCGGGCTTAAAACCAGGTAAGGAGGAGCCACTAACCCCCAACAGCTGAGACCAGCTGACAATAAGTTAACAAACACACAGAACCCCAGCAAGCTCATTTTAGGAACCCCATAGCCCCTACAAAATATATATGTATATGTGTCAAAAAGGAGAGCTACTGAGCGTGGCAAATGTATACAACAAGCGACAGAGAAGCTACATCCAAAATGACAAAAATACACAGTAAAATACTTAAAAAATGTAACTTATTTTCAGCTGTCTCAGCTGTTGGAGGTTAATGCCTCCTCCTTCCCAGGTTTTAAGCTCGCCCTCCCATGTCAGCAGGTCTTTTTCTTTCTACTGGATATAGATCCAATGTTGGTCTTTCTCCCTCCATATAGAGGTCAATGAGAATTTTAATCCTAATAGAGATATATTAGTATTTTAACCTCTTGTGTGGAACCTTATCAAAAGCCTTTGCAAAATCTAAGTAGACTACATCAATTGCATTACCCTGGTCTAAATTCATACTTGCCTCCTCAAATAACCTTTAGTTTGGCATGATCTATTCTTCATAAATCCATGCTGACTATTACTAATAATTTTGTTTTCCATTAGGTATTCCTGAATATTATCCCGTATTAAACCTTCAAGTAGTTTCCCCACTATTGAAGTCAGGCTTACAGGTCTGTAATTTCCCATTGTGATCTAGCTCCCTTTTTAAATATAGGCACCACATCTGCTTTACGCCAATCTTGTAGTACTGAGCCTGTGGAATTGGAGTCCTTGAATATTAAATATAATGGTTTGGCTATTACTGAACTTAACTCCTTGAGAACTCTTGGATGTATGCCATTGGGGCCAGGTGCCTTATTTGCTTTAATTTTATCAAACCGCCTATGAACTTCTTCCTCAGTTAATCAATTGTTCATTAATATGGAGGTTGTGGCTTCCTCCTGCGGCACTACTATTGAACTTGATTCTTCCCTGGTAAACACAGAGGCAAAGAATTTGTTTAATACCTCTGCTTTTCCCTTATCTCCAATAATCTGCCTACCCATCTCACACTGAAAGGGTCCTATATTTTCTTTTCTAATTTTTATGTTATTAAGGTACTTAAAGAACATTTTAGGGTTGACCTTACTTTCTATTGCCATCCTTTTTTCATTATCCATTTTTGCTAATTTGATTGCCCTTTTGAAACTTGTATTACATTCCTTATAATTCTGATATGATGCCTCTGTCCCGTCTGACTTCAAGAATCTAAACGCCTGCCTCTTCTTTTCCATTTCCCCTCCTACCTGTTTATTTAGCCACATTGGTTTGGACTTATTTTTTTATTTTTTTATTACCCAAGGGTATACACATAAGTGTGCTTTTCTAACAATGTTTTAAAGACTGCCCATTTATCTTCTATATTTTTCCCTTAAAAAAATCTTCATCCCTATTTACTCTTTGTAGATTAGTCCTCAGTTTATTCAAATCTGCCTTTCTAAAGTTTAAGGTCTTTGTTAAACCCATGTAATCTGGTTTTAGATCATTTATTTCAAATTAGACCATGTTATGATCACTGTTACCCAAATGTTCCAGGACTTGAATATGTGTTATTACTTCTACATTGTTTGATATGACCAAATCCAGTACTGCCCCTCTCCTGGTTGGTTCCTCAATAATTTGGGTCATGTAATTGTCTTTAAGCACCTCCAAAAACCTGTTTCCTTTTGTTGTAATACTAATCTCATTGCTCCAGTCTATGTCTGGATAATTAAAATCACCCATTATGCAAACATGACCCACTTTTGATACCTTCTCCATTCGCAAACTGTGATTACAGAAGTTGGGCCGAGGAAGAGGGCGAGGCCTCTGTAAATGCTGCCATGTCAAGGTGCATCACGTGACAATGCGTCTTCTTGACAATGCGTCAACACGCGAGGGGCGAGCTCCAGGGGGGGGGGGTGTAAAAGACCCAGTGCACACACTGCACCAAGCATGGCCATGTTCCAATCTGACCCTGACTGGAGCATATCAATGTCAATATCATATGTCAAACTCTTGTCTAAATGTATTCGATTACCATAGATATGCTGTTGTGCAATCAATCTGTGCTATCTGTTTGTGGAAACAATATTGTTTCACAATAACACATGACATACAGTAGCACAGAAGAAGACCTTACCAAAAGACAAATATAAGTAAACCTCTTTGATGTCTGACATTGCTGGCCCTTTCTAACAGTCAAAGGGTGACAGATGCAATCTTGTCTACACTTTATTTTCTTAATACATATTTTGAATAAAAGAGACCAGCCTGAGTCCATATAGAAACAGTGATATACTTTTGAGACTATGACACAACAGCGATAAGAGACAAAAGAAAATGACCAGAAGCTACTTCCGAGGGCCCTATTTGCAATGTGCTGGCTATTCTTCATAGTCCTACATTTACCCGCAAGCCAAAAACCAGAAGTAGTAGTCTGATGGCCTTATCTTTCTTTTTTTAGGGATCGCAATAAAAAGAACGCTTTTATGGTAAAGATCAGCCAGATAAAAGGGTATCAAAATAGGAAGAAAAAGAAAATCTTACTGTCCTGTCAGGACCTTAAAATGTATGTTTAAGTAGATAGAACAATTATGCTGAGATGCTGAAACGTTCTTTAGTGGAATAGAATGAATAGAATGAAGGACGTCCAATCCACTCAGAATGTTCCATCCAGTCAGGTCATCAGTGGCTGGTTAATAGCTATCCTTGGGTCGCTTGTGATAGTATAAGCCTTTCTCTTTTTTTCAAGCTCCTCTCATGAGCTCCTCTCGTTATCACTGCAATGCTGATCATCTGACTGAGAGCATTTTCTTGTAAGCTATTCTGGTCAAAACGCAGTTTATATCTGCTGTGACAAACGAGATTTTAATATTTGACAATGATTATTATCCAGGAACAATGCTATGTGTTAGACTGGCCTGACACAGCTTCTTTAAATAGATGTTAATTAGATTTATTTGCTTCCACCATTTGTATAGTTAGTGAGTGTATCATTGTATGATGCGGGGGGGGGGGGGGGGGAAACCTGTAGTGTAAAAATAGAGATATAAAAATAGAGAACTAGGGACAATGCATTGCCCATATTATGACAGAATGCAGTGTATAAATAAATGCTAATTAGCTGTGGACTCTTGGAAACACAATTTTAGAACTTCAAATCTCTCCCCACTCGATTTGAATGAACACATTCTTTTCAGCCTTAGGTTGCTGATTCAATAAAGTCTGTTAACATTGCTCTGCTTCGCAGTGATACATCTCACTAATTTCTCCTAATTCTATCAAAATTATGTATGCTTTTGAGAAGAGTGATAACCATCTCATCTGCATACACCAGAGAGTGATAAATATGTCCAGAGTGAAGCAATCTGAAAAAACCATTGATAAATATCACCGGGCTTGTGAATGCTGAGAGCCATTTCCCCTACCCACAGTAGTAGAACGTACAGAAATGGAAGGGTTTTTATGAAAAAGCAGCTTTATTGGGATTTATGTGATTTTTCCATTGTTCTCTTACATCACTGTCTTTTTGTTGTGCTTCCAGTTCTCTGTGAGTGAGTGACGGTCCCCTGAAATAATATTTATTTGTACATAGGATATGTACCTGGGGTTCTGCAAACACAGAATACATTTTCAAATAGTTGCGCAGTTCTTAATAGGTAGGAACCCCTTTTGCACAGTTTTCTACACCACTTTTTCACCAGTTTTACAGCAGGGAGTCTGACCCCTAGCTATAAAGCTTCCAAAATAGATGTCTTGCCAATAAAATGACTTAAAAGGCTCAAAGAAGTTGATTTATCTCCTTCCTGCATAATGTCTGCAAAACCACAGCAATAGATTTGTCAAAGATAAATGCCCTGTTGCTTTCAATCTGTGCAGGGTTTTTTTTCACTGGTTTTGCAGCCAAGGGACTTGCCCCCAAGAGAGGCCTTTGAACATGCCATTTGGAACTTTAATTCATCGAGCACTTTGTACCAACGCTTTGCTCAAGTCAGTGAATATAATACTCTTTTTTTTTTTTTTGCCAAACCTAACTGAGCCCTATGACAATCAGAGTTAATCACATATCACATTCACTTATGGTTGTTACATAGAAAATGACAGGACATTGAGTGAAACTGTTGTAAAGGCTCTCTAGAAAATCATTTCACTTTTTATGATGAATTTTTAAATGACCAATTACATTTACTAAAAAAAAAAAAAAAGGATAAATTGATTTTATTTGGTGTGGATATGTCTTCTTACACAATGTACTATTTTTAGTCAGACAAGCTATAAAACTAATCTATTCACTAATGTGTTTCAGTGAGGGTGGCAATCGTATTTGAAAGCCAGATAGTTTACAGAATACCAATTTTTTTTTATGTTAAAGGCTATCAATTTATAGAGGTATGTATATATAAAAAAGAAATAATAATAATTTGATATGTCGACAACATCTAGTTTTGCGCACTTTATGTCTCGTTTCACACAGGGCCGACGGATGGGGGGGGGGAAGTCGGTACAAATTACCGGGGCCCGGCGGTCCGGAAGGGGACCCGACTACATATATACTTGCCGTGCTCTCGGGCCTACCGGACCTGAAAGGAAGGCACATAGCTGTGGCCACCTCCTTGCTGCCGCCCTCCTTCTCCTTCTGAACCTCACCGTCAAATGACGTCACAATGTCTCGTTACCATGGCAATGTGACACCGTGCGACGTCACATTGGTGACGTCAGAAGGAGGAGGGGGGCGGCAGCAAGGTGGCGGCCGCCACAGCTAAGTGCGGGAGAGAAAAGAGCTGCTGAGGGGGCCCGAAATTTTTTTTGGCACCAGGCCCCGAATCCGCTCTCTGTGGCCCTGGTTACATAGCAAGCTGAATGAAAGCAGAAGTACCTTGTAAGAATACCGCCTTTCAAATTGGTGAACCCGGTTCAAATCTCAGAGTCGGATCGTTGTGATTTTGGGCGTCACTTTATCTCCCTGTGCCGCAGGCACTAACATTAGATTGTAAAAGCTTTGAAGCATGGACTTATTGTGCCTGCAGAATTCTACGGACATTGTCAGCGCTATGTAACAAAATACATATTAGTATGGGGTCTCTTTATCAGTCTACCCAATATTAGGGCGAAATTGGATACAAAATCTGGTTTTGCCACAGTTTTGCAGTTTGGGAGACTGATACATAATCCCTATTATGGTGACCCATCCACTGGATTATACGTCTTTACAAAAGACAAGAAGAGATGTATGAAATATCTGATGTAATACCAATCCACAGGGTTTTTAAATGCTCCTTCAGCTCTGGTTATCAGAACTGAATTACATCCTGTTTTCCAGAAATTAGCTGCTCAAAGCACAGTACAGAAAACTCTCCTTTAGATACGTATCCCAAATTAGTCATATTTAGTGAACTTCCAATGTTTGCTGAGCGATAGTTGAAAAGTCCCTCGGTGCTTGTATTACACATAAATCCTTTAGTTAGTTTCTTTATTTTGTAAGCAAAAAAATCATGACTTCAAATACACCTCCACCTTACTTTAGCAGGTGAATGAGTACGTATTTGTAAGATCAAAGACTTGGCTATATACATTTTACGTGTGTGTGTTGGTTCCCGTATAACTCCCACCTTGTGAACTGATCACAATTTCCACTGGAGACGTGTATGGTTTCTAAATGTAATGGGATAATATAAGGTACAGTATAAGGCAGGTCTTTGCTAGTATATGTATGTGTAGATGTATAGGAGATTAGCCAGGCCTAATTCAGAATTGTGATACAGTCAGGATTCTCCGCTGCATACACAGGAAGTAATAACAACATCTGATGTGCATTTCCAAATCATGCCCCAATCCCAGAAAGCGGTTGCTTAACAATGTATAGTAAACTGCTGAATATAATACAATCGCTACCAAATGATTAGTAATCAGTTTTCTATGAAAATTAATTCTATATAGATTATTTTAGCTCCTGTTTTATATTGGTATGAATAATTGCAAACTAACATTACAGTCTGGCATTTAATCACACTGACTAGACAAAGGTGTTACAGTATTTCCTATGATGAATAGGTAACATACCGCTAATAATAAATAATACTACGAGGCACAACCAAGAATATGTTGTTACGTTTGGAAGTGGACACAACGAAGAACTCAAACTCCACAAATAGACTCATTAATGAAAATCAAGTAGCAGGAAACGGTTACAAACAATCTAGTTGCTAAAACTACACATGGGAACTTTGGCCTAGTGCTCATATTGGTTTGATTTACAGACTCAGACAAACACTCAACACTGAACTCAGAGAAGTGCACTATTTCCACAAACCTTTACTTATTCTGATTTCGAATACGAAGACACCTCCTTTTTAATGGTGGCTCCAGATCCTCTGTCCCTGTGGTGAGAATTGGTGTTGAGACTATACATGGTGTCATTGCAGTCTTTTCTGCTGGTTTTGGCACAGGCTGGATAACACAGCCCGTCTTAGGCAACATCCGCAAAGCATAAGCATGGTCCTCATCTGCAGGGTTGTTTAGGTTTGGATCTTGCTTGTCCCCAGTTGCCAAGGACTCTTCTGCAAGACTCTTCTTGACAATCTCTAGCTCTAAATGGCAGTTTGAAGCACAGTTGTTTTCTTTGACAGATTCCAACTCACTTACTACTGGCTCCTTGTCTGGCAGTGTCCTTTTTTGCTCATGAGATTTTTCAGAGTTTTTAGAACCTTCTGTGCTCTTTGTACCGTTCACAATAACATTGCAAACCGCTGCGCTGGTTTCGTGCCCTGGAGTGCTGGAGACGAGTGAAACAGGACCACAATTGGCCTGGTCACTGGATGAATAGGATTTTGTTTCCACTGGGCTACAATTGTCCCTGCAGTCACTGCAGTTGTTTCTATTCGAGCTACCAAAAGCCAAGTTTACAACACTGTTAGGTTCACGTTCAAGTTTCAACTGAGCATTAACAGCTCTATGAATAACATTGTGAAGTCTAGACCTGTGTGCCACAGTTAAGTCTATGACTCCATCCTGTGGGACCTGAAGTACGTTGGGGATGCCAAGTTTACTATTCTCCGGGCTTGATGTCCTCATCGTCAAATCCACAACTTCAGTTTTACTATGCTCCTGAGGCACCGGAGCCTGGTGAGAAGAATACCATGAACCACCAGGTGAGTACTCTGAAGGTTTTAAGGACCTTTGCTTAAAATCCTTGGGGGGCAAAGAGTTATCCTTTGGCTTTGCCCCCAGTGTCTCATTGGATGAACTTGGAATGAAACTGTCACCATTACTGGAGAAGTCTTTTGGGGGTTTGGAATCAACTATGTGAGGTATGGGAATGGGAATAGGGATTGGAACAGGTAGGGGCACAATGACAGGGTATGGCACTAAAAGGGTTGGTGGTGGCACCAATGGGGCTAGAGATGGTAACCCAAAATTTACCATATGTGGCATATGCATAGGGCCATTTGGCATCATGCCCATGTGGTGAAAGGGAAAATTGGGTAAATGGCCTCCAGGTGGATGTGGTGGAAGCAATCCGGGGGGGTTGCCAGGGATTGTAGTTGTTGTTGGTGGATGCATATGAGGTGATAACATTGGTCTATGCATAGGACTAGAGTTGGGACCCATACCCCTAGGTCCACCTGGTGGTAGACCCATACCAGGAATTATCGGATTGGGCAGAGGGCTGTTAGGATTTGAGCCATGGTGACCCCTCAGAAATGGTGCTCGTATTTGCTGCATCATTTGCTGTTCCATGAATATAGGCAGAGGAACCGGTCCTCGATTTGTCATGATCATGGGAGGACTCCTGGGTGGCATGCCCATGGGAGGCACAATACTGGCAGGTGGTGGAACAGGAACTGGTGGAACATTTGGACACTCATTCATAGGAATGGATTTGGGAACAGGCGTGGGGATTTTAGTAACAGAACAGTTGGCAGTATCAGACGGGGAGGCAGCAGTAGAGGCTGATGATCCAGGACCTTGAATTTGGCCAGCTGCAGACACTGGGGATGGAACCATTCTTCGAGCATCTGTCAGCGGTATATTCCAAGAATCTGGAGTTAGCAGCTGTACCCCTGTGCCTTCCGCTTTATTGTCAACTGGAGGATGTAATGTGCTGCACAGTCCAGCTGGAAGGTTGGCTTGTGTCTCTTTGTAGAAAATGTCCATTTTGTATTGATTTAGACACTTTGCGCTGCAGAACTGAAGCCTTCGTTCCCCGTCCCCAAAATCCAGATATTCTTTAGTATGTCTTATGTGTTTACACCAATCACATACCTAAAACAAAATTAAAAGGTGAGAAAAGGAATCTATTTTCTGACGTTTAAAAAACAAACAAAAAAACATTTACAGTAAAGTTAACATTCTGATAGTGACTGTACAATGACCAATAGGACAAAATGCTTTATCTTTTCTTAAGGCACAGTTTAAACACATTGGGAATGATGTGTCAAAATAAGGAAAGTGTACAGGAAAAGTTGTTTTAGTGCTTGCAAGGAATAAATGTAAGGAAAAGTTTTTTACGCTAGAAAACGATGACAAAATAGGACACCGATGCAAAACATCTCACTTTATATAGACATCATGTAACTCCCCTAACTCCTCTAACTGACCTTACAAACCGCAAGCTGGTGCGCACAGAGCAAGTACACCGGTATGTATCAATATCAAAGTCTCCCAGCTTCAAAACAAGCCCAAGCATAGAGGGGAAAAGTCAATCAAATAAATAATAATGAATAAATAATACATCATTTTTGCTTTGATAAGTCTGGTAAGTTATTTTGCTCCACCCTTGCCTTTCTTTTGTAGCAGGGAAACATGTGTGCAAATGTTTCATTGTGTCGAGGTGAAAATGACGTTATTGGGGTTATTCACTAAAGTCTCCCAGGTGCAAAACTGGGTAAGAAACAGTGGGAATGAATTGCACCGAATTTATCAAAGGAAACATTCCATTTGCTTTTAGTGGAATTCCTTTTCTTTTCTGTTATTTTTTTTTCTCTGAGTTTGCCCCAGTTTTCAAGCTGACAGACTTTAGCAAGTAGACCTTACTTTGTGTCCAGTTAACTTTACAGTTGCAGTACCTTGATACCTTGATCCATCACCCAGTCTATGCACTTTTGGAGACAAAACCAAATATATTTACTTCATATTTAACTACTGTATACACTGTATGATATATACCTCAAGTAAAGCTGCCAGTCCTGAGCTGCAGTAAACCTAATCTAAGAAACTAGTGTCAAATGTATTCAATGTTTTTCATATATTTGATGTAGAAAATCAGTTTCGAGTCTCTTGCTTCATGCTGTCAGTAGTAGGATCTGCATAATACACAGCCCCTTGACATCACAGTTCTTTGCTGGTTGATTAATGCCACTGCACAAGCTGTCTTGTAATTTCAGGGGATGCTTTGTATGTATCAAGACTGAAGACAAAGCCAGCCTTTTTGTTGTTAGACTGTCACTAAGAAACACATTCTTCGCATGTGACACTTTAGAGTCCACAGGGGTTATGGATACAAAACTAAACTAAAAGTGGTGTCAATAATAGCACCGTATTTATCAAAGAAAGAAATACCAATCCCCCCCAACACAAAAACAAACAATCAATGTCGGCTTTTTTCTTTGATAAACCTGGTAGTATTTTTGCCACACTTTTGTAGTAGGGAAATGTTGATAAATAACCTTTACTTATCTAGGGGTATACAGTAAATTACTTTTTTTTCACCATAAACTAGATGCTTAGAGAGGCATATTCAACATGCATCTTTAAGCTTTCATGTACACATGTATTTGTCACCTATGTTTCTGTGTGTGGCAGATTGCAGTATGGTAGAGAGGTCATAGTGGGCGTTATCCAATAAGGGAGATGCTTCCCTGTAAAGAAAATGTGAATAGAAGTGTGGTTTGACACATTGCTTCATTTTCTTGGTTTGTTTACATCAGACGTAAGAAAGCGCATCCTACATTGGAAGCAAATTGTTGACCAGAAATGCTAACACCACTTCAAACTGAAGATTTTTCTTAAGCAGACACAAGATACAAATCTGACATGTCACAGAGACTCAGAGCTTGATACAACTCATGACAATCTGTGCGTTATATAACTATTGACACTTTCTATATCGTGTACTGATACACATGATGCAAAAACTTTTTTTTTTGGTTGAAACATTTAATGCAGCTTTTTTGCTCCTAGGGGTTCTAGGGGTTTGGCAGCCAGAAGGCTTTGTGGCCTAAGTACTAAGCCTCCCATGGAATTTGTGTAAAATTGACGGACAGAAATGACAAAATATATTGTGCTTGTATTTTTTTCCAATGTGCACCTTAATGAGGCGGCAAAAATCTTTTTAGTCAAGTATGTTGGCGCCCACAAGATGGAATGCACGCACAGATATAAATGGTATTCACTAAAGAAAAGTGGATTTGTGCACCCCGAAACCTGCGTCAAAATTGTCTGCCAAGTTGAACCTGTGTACATCGTAAGTGATGCTATTTGGTTTCAACTCCGAGTTGGCTTGTTGTTCCGAGTCCGTGTCCTCCCTATCTCCCGCGTGGCCTCTTCCATTGTTACGGGACGTCCCTTCGGCGTTTTCAGGCCACGCCACAGCGTTTCCGTCAGGAGTTGCTCTGCTCAGCCAGAAACCACAGCCAAATAGCATAATATAATCCTATACATACATATACAGTGTACATAATATATATCCTAAACATAGAAAATAAAGACATATTGCACTATATATATTTTTGCGTTCCATGTTATGAGAGAAACCATTTGGAGCACAAGATCATCTGAGAAGATGACCCCTTAACCCCTTAATATGCAACTAACAAGCAATGTATATGTGAGTGCATACTGTATCTCACCATTTTAACTTACACATTTTTACTAATATGCTACACTATATTTTTCCTTTTTTCTTCCCTAGTGCACCATAGACTTTTTATGAACTGTTATTGACAAACAAGGGCTGGTTTGGTGTTGGGGAGAGTCCACTTAGTCAGGCAACATTTGAGGATTAGTTACAGAAAGAATTACGTGTTGTTTCACAATTGTTTTGCTTTTTCCAACATACTGCACTATATTTTTGTAATTATTTACAATTTGCTCACCACTTAACCTGTTTACCCTGTGGGTTCTAAGCGCCATCTTTAGTTATTCGAGTAAATGAATAATTGCAAACTAACGCAGGGCGCTAATGTTTTTTACGTGAGTAATTGATCTCGTTAACGCAATGCGTTCTTAATTGCTTTTTCAAACAACAATTTGTTATACATACTGTAGCCGCTAAAGTAGGTAATAAAAGTACATGTTAGAGCAAGCTATGTACCAAAGTCGGCAGCACACCTCTGGCAGAAAATAGCACCAGATGAATTTTGATCAGAGTTTGATCAAAAAGTCTATGTACTAAGCGACACAAATGGAATTTGTAGCTTTAAATTGACACAACAAAAACCCGAAATATATTGCGTATGTGTGGCTATGTACTACGCTTTTTTCTTCTTCAATGTGTGCCTTAAGCCAGCGGTGCGCAAAGTGGGGTTCCCGAAGACATTTAAATTAATGTCGGGGGAGCTGCAGGGCCTCTGTAAACCTTACTTTCCTTGATTCAGACGCTCCTTGTGACGCGTCGCCATGGCAATGCGGCGTCAAATGACGCCGCAGGGTTATGTGACGTCACGTTGCCATGACGTCATGACGCCAGGACGTCTGAATCAAGGTAAGAGGGGGAGGGGGGGGGTTGAGGAGAGGGGGAAAGCCAGCAGGGGGCGCAGGGGAAAAAGATTGCACCCCCCTGCCTTAAGCGTCAACAATATTTTTCAGGCATGTGTATTGGAGCATGTGTAATGCCCATGACATGGACATGTAAATAATATGTCATAAAATTTGTTAGAACTGCATTAAAATCATATGCCAAGTTGTACTTGATGTAAATCCTACAAAGTTTGTTCATATTGGGAGCACAGAGTAAGAAGTGCTTTAATTGCTATGTATCGACAAGGAAAACTGTTGACTCAGCATGGACGTTTCATTATATACAATAAAAGAGTGCATTATTTTTACAGCGTGACCATTATGAAATATATAAAAATAATAATTGCTATTTACTAATACCAGTTATAAAATAAAGAAAACACATACAGTAATCCAGTTTGAATTGAAATTGTATCATTCAGGTATTCAACATGACGCGATGCAGGACCCGCTGGGAATGTTGCGGGCTCTGTGCAGGACAAGGGGTGCGGGGCCTCTTACTTTCTCTATCCCCATCTCCTCATGCAGGGTCCCTCACCATGGTGCCGCGACGTCAAATAGCTTTGCATCGCCACGACAACGGGATCTACCATGACGCAATGCAGCGTCCCATTGTCATGACAACGCGGCGCTACGGGGCATCCTGTTGTCATAGCCACAAGACACCATTTGATGTTGTGGCGCCATGATGAGGGACCCTGCAGGAAGAGATGGTGAAGGAGAAGGTAAGAGTTACAGAGGCCTCGCAATCAGTTTAATTGTGGTCGGGAAAAGCACGGGGCTCGGTGCAGTGGCAACCATGGCACTGCCATCACATCGGCCCTGAGGCAATGGACAGGCCATGCCAAACTAACCTTATTAGTTTCTTTTTAGGAGGTAAGTGGGAATTTAGACCAGGGCAACCAAGTTGTCCAGAGCAATCGAGTTGTTGTGGTCTACTTAGATTGTGCCCCACTGAGATTAATGTACAAAGTAAAGGAAATTGGCCTGAAAACTGGTTGAAGGATAGACAACAGAGCGTTGTAATAAATGGGACCTTTTGAGGTTGTGCTTAAGTTGTAAGTAGAGTACCTCAGGGTTCGGTAAAAAAAAAAACCTCCTTTTTATCTTGTTTATTAAGGACCTTGAGGTTGGCATAGAGAGCAAAGTCTCCATCTTTGCTGATGACACTAAAATATGTAGGGTAGCAAAATCAGAGCTGGATGTAATTTCTCTATAGAAGGACTTGGATAAACTGATAACTTGGTCAGGTAAGTGGCAGATGAGGATTAATACAGATAAATATAAGGTTAACATTTGGGAAACAAGAAAAAATAGGCAATTTGCAAATTCAATGTGACAAAATTAGATCACTCATTAATGTAGAAGGACTTAGGAGTGCTTGTAGACAGCAGGTTTAGCAATAGTGCTCAATGTCAGCAAGTAGCTGTAAAGGCAAATAAGATATCTTGCATAAAACGGAGTATGGATGGAAGGGAAGAAAGCACTATGTTGCCACCGTATACATTCTTAGTAAGACAACACCTTGAACATGGAGTACAGTTTTTGGGCTCCACTCAATAAAACCAGGCATTACGGCCCTACAAGAAATAGAGAGACGAGCCACCACATTTTTTGCACATGACTAATTCAAATACAATGGCGTCTGCTCCCGCTGGCACAGTGTGTGTCCCACTACAACGTGCCAGTGGCAGCAATAATGGCTGCTATATCTGCATGTTTTTTTTCAACCTCATCTTCTATGTAACTATGCAACAATGTGCCGAACCTCATTTTAGACAATCAACTATGCGTCATATGTAAGAAATCACTAAGCAACCTTCATAGACTATGCACATGTTATTACGCTTTGTACTACTTTTCAGCGCTACAATTTTGCCGCAAAGTTTTTTTTCACCAATATCCTTTTAGTGCCTGGCCTCAATATTTGAATCAATCCTTTTTTTCTTCTTCTGTTGCAATTCATGCAAATCATTGCCAATGTTTTGCCGTTCAAGCTTTCTTTGTTGCAAAAATAATCAAATGCCTGAAGGCATTTTCACATTTTCAAATCTCTAAGCACCATGGTTTAAAAGCGCCACTGTAGGATTTAAACCCCACTGCTTCAGAGAAAGTATTGTGATTTCATTAATACATTCATTTCACAACACCATCAGCTCTCACAGATGGCAAAGACATGATCTACAATTCAAATATGACTCTTGTTTGCGCTAAAGCCTTTCCTTCGTATGGCATTTTAAACAAGACTTAATATCTTGCCACCACTGCTATAGGCAGAAAAAAAACAGATGTCGTTGGTTCTCCTGGTTCCTTCTTTTTGGATCGGATAAAAGAAACTTCCATGGTGTTAGAAAATGTGTACTTTCAATTGCAATTATTTGCAGATCAATTCGACGCCAACTAAACGCACTGCAACTTGGCCAAAGAAAACCGTACTTATCCTACCGAAATGTATCCTGCCATGCTCATTTGCATGCTTAACTATTTTTAAATGCCACTGAAAGGTTATTATAGATAGTGTTGTATCTCCTCTTGCTTAGACTGCATTCATTGTACTATTGTGTTATTATTAATAAACCACTGACAGCTTCAAAAACAACCCACCGGCACAGCACAGTTATGTGGTTCCAAGTCCAACCCAAGACAAAAGCATGCACAGATCGATCATTTAACCCCACTTGGGGTTAGATTGTGAATGGAAGAGAAACATAGTGTTGGGTCCCCTGGCAGTGAATGGGTTAATAAAAAAAAACCACACTGATACACCAGGAAGTGTGTGAGCCAACAGGGAAGACATATCTCTAAACTCCACTGTGTGCCACCCTAATCCCATTATCTGTCCTACAATTGCTCCTCCATATCTTCTTACCATTGTGGCTTTATTTAAGTACAGTGCAGAAACAGATAAGCATGGCTTTTAGTACTTACATAATGACAGTTACAATATGGAGAAATAAAAATGATATAGCACAAGGATACACAAGGCGATCCCAGCGAACCTCTGCCGTCAACGCTTTACTGTAGGAAGCAGACAGTAGTGACAAATATGAATGCAATGCAGATCTCCAATTAGATGCCTAACTGGATATGGGAAGTGCTTGCTGAAGAAAGTTGGGCACAAATGAAACAGCATTTGAGCAGAGCAGCACGTGGTGGTAACCCGTCCACATAAGTGAATGCAAAGCTCTGTGGCCCTAACCCACAATAAGACCTCTTACATTTAGTACATGTGGAAATGATGCATATTTATATTTATGTTTACATGTATGATGCAAAAGTACAATACAATAAACGAAGAAGCCCCCATGCTCACTCAAGATGACAAATTATTTAGTACATTACTATATGTTTTTCTCTATATTTTTTTCTTCTCATAACTTTGGATCATTTAGTTCAATCCTTTTGGCCAAAACATGTTCAGCCTGATACCACGTCACAGTAGACCCTATCCCACGTCCCACACAACCTATTTTATACTGTGTCTTGTGTATTTCTTCCACTGTCAAAATGTTTTGGCCAAAGGATTGAACTAAATGACCCAAAATTCTGAGAAGAACAAAAATATAGAAAAAACACCTAGTAATGTATTAAATAATTTCTCATTTTGGACGTGCATTGGTGCTTCTATGTTTATTGTAGTATACGTGGCCACTTTCTCAGTGGCACTCCAATACAAGCATACTCCGCTTTAAGGATACTCACTTTAAGTACACTCGCGAGTAAGGACATATCGCTCAATAGGCAAATGGCAGCTCGCGCATGCGCCTGTCAGCACGTCCTGAACAGCAATACTGGCTCCCTACCTGTACCGAAGCTGTGCGCAAGCGGGGGGACTATAAAGCAGGCCTGCACAACTCCAGTCCTCGAGGGCCCAAACAGGCCACGTTTTCAGGATATCCCTACTTCAGCACAGCTGGCTCAATTAGTGGCTCAGTCATACTGCTCAGTCATACTGAGCCACTAATTGAGCCAGCTGTGCTGAAGTAGGGATATCCTGAAAACCTGGCCTGTTTGCGGCCCTCGAGGACTGGAGTTGTGCAGGCCTGCTATAAAGCATGTTACAAATGCATTATTTACATCAGTTATGCACGTATATGACGATTGCAGTACAGTACATGCATCGATAAGTGGGGAAAAAGGTAGTGCTTCACTTTAAGTACATTTTACATACATGCTCCGGTCCCATTGCGTACGTTAATGCGGGGTATGCCTGTAAATGTGTAAATATATAATATTGTGGCTCTGGGGTTTGTGCTTGCTAGGACTGTGCATGTCTAATTGCAAACTGGGAGGTTTGTGGCCTCTCGTCTCTAGCTTACGCTCACCCATCCCACATATATTTCATCAGCAGGTACCAGGACAGACGTGTGAATGTACTAATCTAGTAAGAGATTTCTTCCCCAGGAGAAAGGTGGTGATGCTGTGGCATGGGAAGTATATGTTTTTGTTGCACTTTTGTTTAGATTTTATTCACTATATGCACTAGTCCACTCTTGTTTTTAACCAGTTTTAACTGCAAACTGCACTGCAGCTCATATAGTGATCCGAAATGTTAACCCTTTAGACACCGCATACATGTCACAGATCCCATGCTATAGGTTGTATTATTTGTTTTTCCTTTTCTCTATGCAGTGCAAGAAATATAACAGACAGGATAAAATAGGCAGTACAGGAACTGCTGATGGGGTTTACCGCGTTTAGGGTCGCCAGGTGGTTTATCCAAAAATAGTGGACACAATGGTGAAAGGTGCGACGAGCTCGACACACAGACAAACACACACGCATACCCTCTCACCTCTCTGCTCCATGCTGTTTCCTCCTCTCCTTCCCCCAGACTCCTAACACCTCCTCCTGATAGGCTGCATTACCCAGAAGCAGCCAATCGGGATTGAGGAAGATGTCTAGCCCCTTGCAACAGCCCTGCTCTCTCCCTGCTCAGGGAAATCCCGCGGTCCCCCCAAGCCGGTCAGGTTACTGTGTCCAGAGAGGTAATACCAGACGCATACATGTCCAGTATTACCTCTAATCTTTTACTGGACAGTGTCCAAATACAGGACAGTCCGGTTCAATACTGGACACACGGCAACCTTAAGTCCGCGTTACAGCCATATTTCAGAAGAAAAAATAGGAGAGTGAGTGGGATGGGGGAGTGAGAGAGCTGGTGAGGAGGGGAGCGTGTGGAGAGATGCTGGTGAGGAGGAGAGCATGTGAGGGAGAAGCTGGTTAGGAAGCAGACTCTAGACGGCCAAGGGTGGAACATTTTGGGTGGCGGCAGAGGGTGAAGCGGGTGATGGCGGAAGCGAGAATCGCTGGAGGCCGGGAGCAGTTGCAGAGCGGAGGAGGAATCGTGCACTGCAGAGGAGGAGAGCAGCGGCGCCATCTGTGGCAGAGGACACCCTAGCGCTCCAACCTTGGTGACCTGGAACAAAGTGAGACCTTCCGGTGCCAGGGAGGACCTCCACAGCCAGATACGGAAACCTAACTGAGTGGAGGGGAGGGGGGGCAGGGGTGAGAGAGGATGAAGAGGGTGAGAGAGGATGAGGTGGGTGAGAGGATGAAGAGGGGATGAACGGGGGTGAGAGGATGAAAAGGGCGTGACGGAAAGAGAATGAGGTGGGGTGGGAGATAGAGAATACAACATACAAAAGATGCCAACATTGTTTGAGATTTGTGTTTTGGGGGGGGGGGGGGGCTGAAGGTTCGGCTATGGCACGAAATACCCTTGCACCAGCCCTGATTCAAGGTCAGGGAGTCTAGGGATATTAAAGTATCTCACACATACAATATTTTATAGAGCACTACACATTCAATATCACACACATTCATTTTATCCTATTCTACCCTACTAAATGATATTTTACAGTAGCAGAGAAACACAATGAAAAAAAAAAAAGTTCAATGAGTCTTATTGTGGATCGAGCTATTTATAATTGATTGGCCTGTTGCCAGTCTAGTACTTATAAGATGAATGGGGTTGATCTCATTCAACTTCTTTCCTGTGAAACAGTGTACACTGGTAAGCCACACAAAAGACATTGCATCAGCAGAAATATTACTCTCTTTTGATAGGAAAAAACCCAAAGACATGCCAGCGGGATCTGATAGCTTTTTGCATCTTATATTTCTCAAATAATCAAAGCATTTCAGTTTGTCAGTAAGTGTTTCATTTGGATACTGAGGTAAAAGGCATACCTTTCCAACAGCGAAAAACATTTATATAAATGCTCAAAGCAATTATTTATTTTTTGTTTGCACTAGTTAGTCCAAACCTTCAGTAGCAGTTCGGGGTCACTGCAGTATTTAATGTTTGAAACAGGCCTTACTTTGAGGGGCACAGATAAAAGACTAGCGTGGATGGCTAATAGAAGACCTTACTTCTTATTTTAAGTTTGTACCCCAAGCATTGTGCCCCACAAGATGCTGCCGCAAAAAAGAAACCCTAGAAGTGCCACTTCACCTATGAAGCCACAAAGCTGAAATGGGGAATCACAGGCCTTATAACACTGTGGGGGATGAACATCACTCATCAGATCCAACTTATACTAAGCATACTTATAGAATTCCATATTCTGTTATTGCCTCCTGGACATCCAGAGTTCATTCTGCACTGTAATATATATATATATATATATATATATATATATATATATATATGTAGCCAGGGTCCCTAAGGTCCCCCTGTCTGCTGGTTTCTTTCCCCCTTGCGTGCGTGCTGCTGCATGAATGGAGAGTGTTAATTCACACTGATACACATACACACTCTTTCATCACTTGCTTTCAGGAACCTTTTGACACCTCCAGCCATAAAACACATCCACACCGGGGGAAGGACCAGCACAGATAACATTCCAATAGACACTGTTTATAGTATAGCTTTTGCTTGCTTCATTCATTGTAACATCGCCGGAAGAAGAGATCAGTGTATCTCGAAAGCTCGCACAAATAAAAGCATTTCGTTAGCCACAGAACGGTATCATCTATTTATTTTTTGATTATTGAAGCTCGGCTAACACGGTACTGATACCTCTACATATATATACATATATATATATATGCAGTATATATATATATATATATATATAATCATAACTGAGCTGTAGCTTTTAAATGATTTCCCCCCCCAAAAAAATCAAAAGGTGAGGGGCCAGACTTCTACTCTTGAAGATTGAGCTTCTCTTTATATTACGTGTTAGACTATTTAGTATGCTGTGAAGCTGGCTTCACCTTGCTTGAGGAGTGATTATCTCCATTCAAATGAATGGTGCTTAGTGAGTGGTAGGCCCAGATTAACCCGGTAACGGTAAAAATGTGTTAAAGAAAAAAAATATGCATTGTTTTTACCGGGTAATTCATTAACTTGTTGTATGTGATAAAATAAAGTGATGAAGTCATAAGCCAGCACTCAAATGTATCTTCAGAAATTCACTTTATTTAATTCATTTGTTGTTTTATTTTGTTTTGCTTTTTTATTACAGGATTGAAGCAGGGGGTCTCCGGAGCTGAATCGCATTATTTTCAGCTTCCAGGGGCCCCTTGCTTTCAGAGATGCTCACCTCTGTAGGGGGTGTCGGTATCTATGCAGCCAGGGAACTGTGTGCCTAACAAAATGACGGCGTTTAAATATCCCACGTCACACGGGCCTATAGGAAGTTGTGACATCATCCGTTGCAACTTCCTGTTGGCTTACTTGACTGGGACATTTAAATGCCACAGAGATACCGGCACCGCAACGGAGGTAATTATTTCAGGAAGCAAGGGGCCCCCGGAGCTGAAATTAACACAGCCTGGCTCCAAAGACCGTCTGCTTCAACCCTGCAATAAAAAATTTCAAAAAATGAAACCCGGATAGCTGCTGAAAATAGCAACATATTGAGGTAGGGCCGTAGACCTATGCGTTTCAGTACATTTCCGAAGATACTTTTGAGTGCCCTGATAACTTCCTCCGTTTCTGCATCTAGACAACTGGGCCCTGAAGCTCCCTTATCAGCGTTAATACATCACCCAGGTAAAATCATCCTGCAACAAATGTTAGAAGAGTGCATAAACTCGCACACTTTTCCACAGATTTTATAAAATAACATATTTTACTGATGTGAATTTAAATTAACAGCAAACATAGAAATCAGCAATTATTGTACTTGTTCAGATGCTATTCACTAAACCTGAAGATATTGGGCTAGCGCCAAACGATAGCACACATTTTTAGCACCTACCCCTGGCTGGATTTGGCCTATCTTGACTATGTATATAATTGCCATAATTTACGTAGGCAATATAAGACTAGCCAACCAAAAATCGGTGATAACAATACTTAATATGAAAAATTTAGAAAGCAGAAAACTTGTGAAATATCTTGAATGTTTTTTTTTTTTTAAATAAATTAGTTCTGTTTTTTTTTTTTTAATGAGTTTTAAAGCATTTGATTTCAATAACAGGTTTTAGTCGACTTCCCCATAAGTGCAAGATCTTTGCGACCCTTTTCTGTTTGTAATAATTTGTTGCCAATATTCCCTGCAGTTTGAGCTGCAAACTGTAACAATAGATAATGTTTCCTTAGTAATACAAGAATACATTGTAGCTGCTGAGTTATACTGACTGAAAAGCGGCCATTATGTTAGGTACATACTCAGGATTGTTACAGAATTATAACTGGAGCACCAAACAATTGTCAGCTTAGGTAAAAATGTAGAATTATACATTGTCACATGCTTTACATATACAAATAAGATTTCAAGCTGCCATTTTTTTTTCTAATTTAATTTGTGTTCCTTTAATATGTGCATCAACACAATCCACACAATGATGTTATTAGCTAAATTGCCGATCAATCCGTTCTTCTGTGATCGATCGACGAAGATTCGGCTCGGGGGTTCACTAAATGACTGGAATAAAGATGCAAAGTCCTGTGGGGAAGATCATGTGACCAGGCAGTCACAAGATACAATTGGTGCACTGCTAGAGAGAGGGCAGGGCTCAAAAAGGGGTGTGCCAGAGGCTGTTTCAAAAGAGGAAGGGAATGTGACTTTGTAAATGGTTGCTATAGAAACAAAAATGCTTGTTACATTATAATACATAAAAATGTCATTTAGAGTTGATTTTTTTTAATGTATTTTCTCATAGTACAGAAAATACTAGGATTTATTTAAAAAAACAAACACATGTAGGATATTGCTTGGTCTGCAGCTTAAAGCCTTCGTAACCAAGTAAACAGCTACCCAGGCTCACCCCATGACTAGCTAGCCACTTGGAGTACTACTGTACAGTACATGCTTAATATCTGCACATATGGATATTATGTTTTTTTTATTTATAGGGTGTTTGTATTGTATGTTAACCTCTTTGGTGCCTGAAAGAATTCATTTGCAATGCATTGGTAATCTCAGACATCAAAGGGGTTAAATTATTTTGTGTTATGGTAAGATCGCATTTTTATCATTTACCGGAGTGCTGTTGAAGAGTGACCAAAAAAAATAAAAGCAAACACCACAAGATCAACGCACATCCAGTGTCAGCTTTCCCATTGGCTGCAACATTTGGGGGCGGCAAAAATGTCCGCCCCCATTTGCATTTGCCGCGCTCTCGGGCTGATCGGAACTAATGAGAAGGACTGACTTACCTGTGCGGCCGCCGCTCTTCTCCCGCCCTGCTTCTCCTTCAAAACTGAGCGTCAAATGATGCCGTGGACGTCACAACCGACGTCACACGGCGTCTTGTTGCCATGGCAAATGTGACGTTGCGACGTTATGTTACCATGGTAACGAGTGTTCACTCCTTGAGAAAGAGTGTTCCCTACTGAACACCTTTTAGACATGTTGTAATAAATCCTTTTTTTTAGTCCCTCACGACCTGGGTACCCTACTTTTTTTTCATGTAACCTGTGGACACTGTGTGAGTGCCCTGAAATTCGCTACAGCTCTACGTGCTATTAGAGAGGGTTGGGGTTCCTTACAATGCATCTGATCTCAAACACGTTATTAGAGAGGGTTGGGGTTCCTTACAATGCATCTGATCTCAGACACGTTATTAGAGAGGGTTGGGGTTCCTTACAATGCATCTGATCTCAGACACGTTATTAGAGAGGGTTGGGGTTCCTTACAATGCATCTGATCTCAGACACGTTATTAGAAAGGGTTGGGGTTCCTTACAATGCATCTGATCTCAGACACGTTATTAGAGAGGGTTGAGATTCCTCAGAATTTCACAATATAATTATAGGTTTCCTTAACTAAAAAAGGTTGAAAACCACAGGTCTGTCTGTTGAAAGAGTTGCATATGAATCAAGGCGATCCTATGAAACATTGTATTTGAGTTCTCCTTGGATCTTGACTGGGAAATATAATATAAGTATTGTTTAGTAATCACTTATCTGTTGTTCGGTTTAAACTCCTGTTATATTATACACTACCGACACGTTTTATCCGAGCACGGCTAGCACTGCAAGCCGGGGGATGCCCCGGCGTGCTAGCCGCACTCCCTCAGCGTGCCGCGCATCACCGATGCGCAGGCTCGCGTCATCGGGTGCCAGCGCCCCCTGCACGCGCGTCCAGGGCTCCCCGAGGGAGCCCTGGTGTCCCGCGATGTGGGGGACGGCGGCAGGGGGTTCCGGGGGACCAGGCGGACCCGGCAGCGGGAGGGAGAGCGCCCCGATCGGAGGGCGCTCCTCCGCTGCTTCGGCGCGCGCCCGGCACCCTCCGGCGCGCGCCAGGTTACTTCTGCGGCCGAGAACGGGCAAATGCTCGAATAAACTCGGCCGCAGCAGTATATATTTATTTTTTCACCATTTAATTGATTTATCTTTATATCACAGATTATTTGTTTTAGAATCACATACTGCATGATGCACTATTAGTAATTAACTTTAGTATAATTAGACTTATATCTATATACACTCTGTTATATCGATATTATTTAATCATGCTACTGTATTAACTTTCATTTTATCAGCGTACTTTGTTTGCATATATTTTAGCCAACGTATGATAAACTTGCCAACCACGCCAAGAAAATATTAGAAAGTTCAAGATGTGCAAGATTTTATACAGCGTGATATAAATAATAGGAAATGGTTTATAATGATAAAAAGTTGAGTTGTAGTGAAATTGGATGGGTGTTAATCTTTTTGCTGTAAAATTATTTTCTGACCTCTGGTTTTCTATGAAATCTTATTACACACCCATCAAGTGAGATTTTAACTTCGTTTTCAATCAATTTTAACTCAAGTGTTAATTTACAGCATTGTTTATCACAGAACGTAATGTCTTTTTTATTGTGCAGATTTTCTGAAGATATCGATATTTGCAAATTAAAAACATGCATTCTTCTTTCTTTACCCTAAGTTTAAAAGAATATAGTGGACTCCTTAGAACCTTAAATCCAAACCACAATGTAATGTATAAGAAATTAACCAAGATGCTCAGAATCTCCATTATATCTGTTAAATAAATCCTAAAAATCTGCACTTGCGTACTTGACAGTTTTGAATACCGCCTCTCTTTTAGACATCTGTTTTTATTATTGTCCCACCAAAGTACTACCTTCACCTGCACGTTATGGCTGAAGTCTATTTATTTATTTATTTTTATTTATTTATTTATTTCTACTACGGGTGTCAATGTTACGACAGTGTGCATGCATATGAACGCATGGACTTATTTAAAGTGTGAAGTCATGAGGTTTGACAAGAAACAGGGCTGAAGCATTTCACTCTTGTAATTTGCACTTCTTCGTGGCATCTGCTCTCAGCGTAGTGCGAGTTATATTTACACCTCCATAACTTCAATTCGTTGGTTAACTGGAAACTGTTAAGCTATTAAGCAAATGGGTTATATATAACGAATATAGGAAAATGAAAAAATCAGATGTTAAACAAAGCAATTAATTGATACCATTAGCATATAGTATAGAGAAACAAAATGTTATAATTACTGATTTTCAAATATATTTTCCTGATCTTGAAACTTTTGGACTGTCCACTATGGTACTGTCCATCTGACTCCAGTGGATTTTACATGGAAGTTATAGTCCAGTGCAGTATACACCTACGCATTCCACCTCCTTCTCTTCACTGAGCAAAGTATGGAGTGGAACACTACAGGTTGCACTGCTGACTCTTTGGCCACTTAATTCTATTCCCAGACAGTGGGTCCATCCCATATTTGAAAGGCTCCCAACTCCATATTTTAAAACCCTTCCAAATTGTTATTATACTATATATATTTTTCAATGGAAACTAATGTAATTAATATTTAACCCCAAATTGCCCTTAAAGTACCCAAAAATGTACTTTAGCGTATATATTGAAAAGATTTTTATCTTCCAGTCAGACCTCTAATAATAATTTTATAAATATATATATATATATATATATATATATAGAGGAGAGAGAAGAGAGAGCGCACGCCCCATAGTGTGTAACTGTATATTTAATAAAGGAAATGGAGGGGGGAGGGGGGGGAAAGGAATCGCACTCACAAGGATAAAAAGGTTAAAAGCGTGTCGTGAATAAATCACCACCATCCGGCTCTTGCTTGTCTTTACTTGTCTTTTGATGTTGCTGTCAGGATACAAACGATCTCTGGTCATCAAGATGTTAAATCAAGCGTGGAGCAAGGGAACCGGCATTAAATGGAGTCCTCTGAAGATCTCTCAGCTGCGTGGCCTGTGACTGTTACACACACGAACCGGCCTGTTCATGCGCAACGTGATGACGCAATGTCCGTGACGCGATGCGTGATGACGCTCCCTGACGCGTTTCGTCACTCTCGGGCGACTTTATCTCGCCCGAGAGTGACGAAACGCGTCAGGGAGCGTCATCACGCATCGCGTCACGGACATTGCGTCATCACGTTGCGCATGAACAGGCCGGTTCGTGTGTGTAACAGTCACAGGCCACGCAGCTGAGAGATCTTCAGAGGACTCCATTTAATGCCGGTTCCCTTGCTCCACGCTTGATTTAACATCTTGATGACCAGAGATCGTTTGTATCCTGACAGCAACATCAAAAGACAAGTAAAGACAAGCAAGAGCCGGATGGTGGTGATTTATTCACGACACGCTTTTAACCTTTTTATCCTTGTGAGTGCGATTCCTTTCCCCCCCCTCCCCCCTCCATTTCCTTTATTAAATATACAGTTACACACTATGGGGCGTGCGCTCTCTCTTCTCTCTCCTCTACAGATTTCATAGGATGTGGTTCATCCTTTGAGAGCAGCCGGAGACCCCCTGTATTCAAGCCTAACATCTTTGATGGACTTCAACTTTAAAGGACTGGTTATCCACTTCTTTTTTTATATATATATATTTTCTACAATTTTCTATATATTTTATGGTTAACATTTTTTGTTAATAATATAATATATATAATTTTTATAATATTTTATATTATGTTTATTCACTTTTTGCACATTATAGAATGCGTTGTCTAAGTATTTATGAATATATGTTTACTAATCACATTACATCACTACTGACACGCAGGCACTGATACTAATTTATATTTTATTATATATATATTTTTTTATTGCTATATATGCCCTTTGGGGCGCTGCTTTTTTCTGTTTGTTTGTTCATATATATATATATATATATATATATATATCACTTTTTGTTCTGTAGTACACTTGACATATATATAATTGCACTAATGACCAAAAAAAGCTTGGGGGGTAAGTTCTGGTTTTAGCTGAAGTAGAGTTTTTGCCTTGGGCATAGCTTGGAGTCAACACCACACCAATAGGGACAAATTCCCCCGGAAATAGCCATGCTTTCTTTCAAACTTGGTCAAAGGAAATGTATACTGCACGTACTGAACTATTTTATAACTAGGGAGTATACAAAGTCACAACTGAGAGGCAGTTTGATGTGAAAATCACAAACTAAGACCCCGATCTACAAAACTCAGTTAAGTCAAATAATAAATACATAACTACAGTAACTTTACATCACATTAACAGTAATGGAATATGTTCATGGGAAGTAAAGCCATGTTTTCTCTTGTAAGGGGCGTAGCGTTAACTATAATGGATGTCAGTGATAATGACATGTAAATGACATGGGAATGAAGCGCAGGGCCAGTGCTGCCACTAGGTACTAAGGCGGTCGCCTCGGGCTGCACATTTTGGGCGGCTGTGGCTGGGTAGCAGGGTTCACATTATGGCGGCATTTCGAAGCTCCCGTGTCCTGCGGGCCAATAGAAAGCTGTGACGTTGTCCGGTGCAGCTTCCTATTGGCCCACGTTACGCAGAGCTTGAAAAAAAGAGAGCGATACCAATGCTGCCTTCGGAGGGAAGTATATCTGGGAGCAGGGGGTCCCCGGATTTGGAATTAATGGGGTTACGCTCCGGAGACCCCCTGCTTCAATCCTGTATAATAATTAAAAAAAGGGGGGGGGGGGAAAGCTCTTAGATTGTCTTTTTAATAGTCTGCATTAAAATGCATGATACATATGATTAAGGACGTGCGGGCAGTGCAGACTATCCTCAGCTCACAGCATGGGATAAAAATGATAACAAGACATACACAAATTGGTATCATGTAACTTTTAATATAGCTTCATACTGTATATCCATCCACTACCCATATTAATGGCTAGAATAACCAAGGCAAACTCAACAGAAAATACTGTACCTTGATATGCTGACAGTGACAGAGAGCAAAGAGCTTTGAAATTGAACAAGAGTCCAATGTATATACGTACAGTAGTCTAGTAATGTCCAGGACATCAGCTGCATGCTTGAGAGATCCGTTATCTTTTATTGGTATGATGCCAACATAGTCCACAGCGCAGTACAACGTGGCAGCGAGGACAAAAAAAAGTTAAGATAAACTCAGACAATAGAAAGGGGATCCCTGCCCCAAAGAGCTTGCAATCTAAAAAGGTGGGGAGTGGACACGGAATAGTGAGTGTGTGTGTGTGGGGGGGGGGAGGGGTAGTTACTCAGCATGGGTTTAAAAGCTACAGCAAAGTCCCATCCTGTACTGTATCTTTCCTTGTGTTTGCGCTTGTTTATAGCCTTAAATGTTTTCTTCGTTTTCCCTTTATGTGAAGGGTGCTTTGAGTTGAGTTTTGGGAGAAAAGAGCTATATAAATAAAGTTATTATTATTCATTTTGGGACTCTGAGTACGTGATTCTAGGATCAAAGTAAGAAAGGAAAGACGGTAGAAGAGTGTTTTGGTGAACTTTTAAACATACAGCATGTATGTGAAGGGAGAGTCTGATCATGCATAGTAGAGAATTCCAGAGTCGGGGTGCAGCACGAGAGATGTCTTCGTGGTTGAGGAAGAGGAAGTGATGCGGGAAGTAGAGAGATATAGATCGTGAGCAGAGCATAGATTGCAGGTGGGAGAGTGCTTAGAAATGATGTTAGAGATGTAGAGAGTAGTGATGTTACGTATAGTCTTGTAGGTGAGCACATGTATCTTGAAGTTGATTCTGTAGGGCATTGGGAGTCAATGTACTTATTTCCATAGTGGGGCAGCAGAAAAAGAGTGATGGGTGAGTTGAATGAGCCTTGCAGCTGCATTTAGAAGAGACTGAGGGACAGACGGCAGAGGGAGAAACCAACTAGAAGCAGGTTGCAATTGTCCAGTTGGGATATAAATAATGAGTGAATAAGAATGTTCATGGATTATACAGTGAATATGGGGTTTATATTGGTAAAATTGCAGATATGGAAACAATTGGATTTGTTGAGGTACTGAATGGGAGTGATGAAGGAGACAAGTAAAAAATGAAACCTACTGTAAGCATATAGCTAGTGGAGTCTTTTAATGCAGGTTAGAAATCAGGTATAGGTGTAGAGTTAGGAGGTAAAATAATAAGTTTCGTTTTTGACATGTTAAGTTTGAGATATGGATGGGACATCCACGAGGAGATAGCATATCTAAACAACAATACAGGCATACCCCGGTTTAAGGACACTCACTTTAAGTACACTCGCGAGTAAGTACGTATCTCTCAATAGGCAAACGACAGCTCACGCATGCGCCTGTCAGCACGTCCTGAACAGCAATACCGGCTCCCTACCTGTACCGAAGCTGTGCGCAAGCGGGGAGACTATAGAGCCTGTTACACATGTGTTATTTACATCAGTTATGTACGTATATGACAATTGCAGTACAGTACATGCAACGATAAGTGGGGAAAAGGTAGTGCTTCACTTTAAGTACATTTTCACTTTACATACATGCTCCGGTCCCATTGCGTATGTTAATGCGGGGTATGCCTGTAATTAAAACATAAAAGGTGCAAAAAATTCCATGACAGGGCCTCCCAAAAAAAGACAGAGCCCCAATAATCAATAGAGGAACAGTCAGGGAAAGAAAGTCAGTCAAAAAACTGAGTCTGCACTCAAAATGTGGTATACAGAAAGTGATATATTTCAATATTATATAAAAAAATAATTTTAAAAAAAGGTACAAGGATAACAGTGTAATCGCCAATGCAGTATAATATAAATGTTTAAAAACACAAAAAGGGCTGACACACCTTAGAAATCATCAAAGTGTAATTGAGTTATTCTTGTACCATTTTTCGGACTTATACAATACTGAAATATATCACTCTTTGTATAACGCATTTTGAGTGAGTTTTTTTAACCGAGTTTCTTTCCCTGTTTCTCTATTTAGCACATGGGAGCAGTCAGATAGCTACGGAGTAAACCATAAGAGGGCAGTGTCATGCAGGTCAATCAAAAGGAGGGTGTGTGTGAAGACGATCAATGGTATCAAAAGCAGCAGAAAGGTTCAATAGAACAAGTAAGAAGAGCTGCCCTTGTAATTTAGCCTTAGAAAGATCTTCGTGGAGTCGTGAGGATGGAATTTAGCTTCAAATGTGTCAACGAGAGAGTTTGAAGAGAGAATGTCTAGCATGCAAGCTACAAATGAGTCGCTCAAGAAGTTTAGGTGAAAATGGCAGAAGAGAAATAGGACAATAGCTAGAAGGGGAAGAAGGATTGAGAGAAAGTTCTTCAGGATGAGTGTGTCAGAAGCATGCTTGAAGTATGATGGATATGGGGCCTGTGCTAAGAGAGAGGTTGAAGAGATGAGCTAGTGTGTTAATAATTAAGGTGAAGGGTGAGCAGAAAAGTTGCGAGGGCATAGGTTCGAGAGTGTACAGTAGGTTGTGGAGGGGGGTGAGAAGAGAAGACTGGAAGCTGAGGATTTATCTGGGAGCAAAGTGAGAGCTGTTTGGTATGAGTGTTTGACAAAGTGCAATATATTTTGCATAGCATCAACTTCATCTTTAAAGTGGTGAGCAAGGTCTTGAACAGTAAGGGTATTAAAGGGAACTTGTGTTGAACGTTGAAAACAGGCGTTGTTGTTTGGAGAGCAGACTAGATACAGTATGAGGAAGTCAAATTAGTTGTATTATTGATTAATATTATTGCTGGTAATTATTGATTTCGGCTTTTTGATTTCTCCGTTTAGTATTTCAGAATATACTTAAAAATGATCTTCCAATATATCTTTCCTAATAAAATATGAAGTAACTAAATATAATAAATAAACATTGAACTGTACAAGTGCATGTGTTCTATTGTTTCCTACTTCGAAAGCAAAAAAACAAAAACAAGAACAGCTAGCAACTACTGGGTCTATTCATTAAACACTTACATTGTGAATGCAATTTGATGAGATAAAAAACTGACATTTTCGCTGTATTCATTAAGAATTATCCATGCATAAATATTGCCCGTTTGACATCTCATTTGCATGCAATCTTTTGCCTGATTTGCTGCAATTCCGGCAAAAAAGTGTCAGTCAGAAATCTCACCTCCTTCAGGTAGTCTGAATAGGGCTTTTCCAGGAGAGAGCGATACCGGAGAGATATGTATATGTCATTTGAATAAAATTGACTTATCTTTTATTTGCATAGTTCCCAGGTATCTCGGGTGTGTTCCCACGTGTTTTTATCTCACAGTGTGGAAGTATACGTTAAACTATTTGGAGGTATATAAGGTTTCTCTTTCAAGTATACAGTTGAAGAAACCATTGTGTACTTGTGAACAAGAAATCTATGAGATCTAAGCTCTGTGCACTTTATTTTCATGAATGAAGAACTAGTAGGTATGTTGCTCCAATAAAAGGTATCACAACTGTAACACCCTTATGAACACACATAAGTATATTGACGGACATGACCTCCGGCCAATGGCTTTGAGCCAAGGAAAGGACTGAGATCATACAGTAGGATACCCAGAAGGATGAGCTTAAGGAAGGAGGAATAGGGAGATATATAGGTAGAGAGGAGCCCGTGAGCAGAGAGAAACCCACGGAGAGAGAGAGGACCTGTCCCGGGGAGCCCGGCGAGTGATACAGCAGGGTGGCAGAGCCTTACTAGCCTAGAAGAACAGCCCGTACCGGGGATAACAGATACAATCCAGGAGGGTACATCACCTGATGAAAGGGGACCCATGGAAGCTGGGGTTCTGAAGCTGTGAGTAGCCCGAGTGAAAACGCATCCAAGGAATTGCCCCAACAACAAGTCAGTATCCTTTTAAACGTACACGGCTACCGCCATTCTTTGCGAAGTACCAGGCCTGCAACTATTAACACACATACACCTCTGCATGAGCTCCAATGCTGTGCCGGCACCAACAGTGGCCCATTAGTCAGTATGTGATTTATGGTTTCTCTACTTATAAAGTACCGTTATTTATAAGATATGTGTCCCGCTGAGTTGTCTGACCCCAGCCTGGTTTCTCATCAGCTGAATATTCTCTCTCAGGTACAAGGGAGGTGGACTCAGACCCCACCCTATGAAATTAGATTGTAAGCTCTTCGGAGCAGGGACTCCTTTTCCTAAATGTTACTTTTATGTCTGAAGCACTTCTCCCCTTTATGTGTTATTTATTTTATTTGTTATTTATATGATTGTCACGTATATTACTGCTGTGAAGTGCTATGTACATTAATGGTGCTATATAAATAAAGACATACATACATACTGTACGTGTACATATTAATACATCAAGGGAAATAAAGAGGGGTTACACAACTAACAACAAATTTGGATTTCTCCAGAACTGATACGGCTACTAGAACTTGGAGATATATAAGTAAATGTGTATCCCCACCCCTCCTCTCTCTCTCTCTTTTCCCAAACAAATTACATCAACAACAGCTGTTTTCACATGGTTTAGACATGCTTCATGAATACAGAGATATGGTGATATTGCTAATCTGTGAGAGAAATTTACTTCTCGCAGTTTAATGATTAGGCCCCAATGACCCTTATTTAATATGCTGTGAAGTTTTCATCACTAGTTCCTTCTACTAACTCTCCCCAAATAAAAGTTAAAGAAAACATGTACAAAAAAAAAGTGTCAATTACTAAATTAATTGAAGCACATGGTTGAAATATATAAATGTAACCTTTTAAGTGCCCTATTGAAGTACCAGGTGCGTCAAGAGGGCTGGCACACAAGTGACATTATGCGCTCTGCGCTTGACTGTGCAGCCGGTGGGGCTTTAAATCAGCTAAGCATTATCAGAGATATTTACAATCCGGAGACAGCGGAGAGGAGGGCAGGCACAGAGACAGCGGAGAGTAGGGTAGGCACAGAGACAGCGGAGAGGAGGGTAGGCACAGAGACAGCGGAGAGGAGGGTAGGCACAGAGACAGCAGAGAGAGGGTTGGCACAGAGACAGCGGAGAGGAGGGTAGGCACAGAGACAGCGGAGAGGAGGGTAGGCACAGAGACAGCCTCCTCCACAAGGGGGTATTGCAGGAAGCTGCTCTGATCAACACTGCAACACTGGAAGCCAACAATCGGCCGCCTGTCTGCACCCCAAGTATGGGAAAGGTAGGGATCCAGTGAGGGAGCATGTATGTATGTGTATATATATATATATATATATATATATATATATAAAACAAAGACAAAAAGAAGCGCCAGCTCCATGGCATAATATTGTTTGTAAAATTGACAATTTATTAAAAAGCAGAAAGTGGCCGCCAGGAATTGCACTCACTTCAAATAGTGAAAAAGCATTCACTAGGACAAGGGAGACAATCTGTAAACCAGCTGAGACTGTAGGAGGGTAGAGAGCCAGATATTGCTGTAGATATACACAAGCAGTAAATGAGGATACTTATCCGTGGCTGGATGGAAGATGGTAGTCAGTGTAAGCAGGAGGGGTGGTGGTGTTAGGCAGGTAGCTGAAACACCATCCGGTGTAGTAGGAAGATATCCAGTTGTCAGCTACTTCACTCCATAAACCTGACGTGAAATCATAGTCCCAGCATTAAGACCTTAGAGCACCCAACTCCGCAATAACAACTCTGTTTTGCCCGGAAGTATCCTCTACCTTTCTTCGTGTGTACTAGGAAATTGGCAGACCTCGACACAGCCTCAATCTGCGTGATGACGTCAGTGCCTCACAACGTCACAACGTCCTGACTAGTTTCGTCACGAGTGACTTTTTCAAAGGATGATCCAGCCACGGATAAGTATCCTCATTTACTGCTTGTGTATATCTACAGCAATATCTGGCTTTCTACCCTTCTACAGTCTCAGCTGGTTTACAGATTGTCTCCCTTGTACTAGTGAATGCTTTTTCACTATTTGAAGTGAGTGCAATTCCTGGCGGCCACTTTCTGCTTTTTACTTCTCGCAGTTTAATGATTAGGCCCCAATGACCCTTATTTAATATGCTGTGAAGTTTTCATCACTAGTTCCTTCTACTAACTCTCCCCAAATAAAAGTTAAAGAAAACATGTACAAAAAAAGTGTCAATTACTAAATTAATTGAAGCACATGGTTGAAATATATAAATGTAACCTTTTAAGTGCCCTATTGAAGTACCAGGTGCGTCAAGAGGGCTGGCACACAAGTGACATTATGCGCTCTGCGCTTGACTGTGCAGCCGGTGGGGCTTTAAATCAGCTAAGTATTATCAGAGATATTTACAATCCGGAGACAGCTTGTGTATATCTACAGTATATCATTTACAGCTTGTGTATATCTACAGCAATATCTGGCTCTCTACCCTCCTACAGTCTCAGCTGGTTTACAGATTGTCTCCCTTGAATGCTTTTTCACTATTTGAAGTGAGTGCAATTCCTGGCGGCCACTTTCTGCTTTTTAATAAATTGTCAATTTTACAAACAATATTATGCCATGGAGCTGGCGCTTCTTTTTGTCTTTGTTTTTTAGATTCTCCTGATCTGGCTAGATCAACCAAGGAGCAGCCTACTCCACATTGTGACTGACAATTCATCCCTGTATCTGGACTTTTTTCTCATCTGTTTCCATCATTTGGACTGGTTTGTTCTCTTGATATTCACGTTACATGGTTTTATTATTCTAATTTTCTTATTGCTTTAATTTTTATTTAGTAATATTATATAAGCACTAATTGATTATTTAATAATTTAGCCCTATTCACCATCACATTAGAACTCACTTATCACACTTATAGCGCTACTCTTTGTTCCTTGTTTTTGTTATATATATATATATATATATATATATATATATATATATATATATATATATATATATATATATATATAATGTGTGTGTGTGTGTGTGTGTATATGAGTGTGTGTGTGTCTATTTTAATGTTAGGGGGTGTTTTGCCTTGCCAATGAGGGTTTTGCATTAAGCCCTAAAAAAGTTTGGTGTGAAGAACCTTACTATTTTGGAGACTGGATTGGCCAAAACAGTGTCAACATACACATATCCAATATCAATAAACTCAGGAGACCAAGGGCAATGACATTTAATCTTTTTTTCCATGATTACATTACAGTTGGTATGATACATTTTGATACAAAGTCTCAAGTTAGTGGTCTTGATATTTTTGTCATAAATTGACATTGTTTTTCAAAAAGATTCCCAGCCATACACTGTTGTGGGAAAAGACCTGTTGCAATCGGCCAAACCTCCTCCTCATTCTGTGTTCTGCCTGCAGAGTGCAGCTTAGTCGCTCTGATCTGTATTAATCAGGCCGGCCAGGTCAGTGACTCACTCCCAGTTAGGTTAAGTCCTGTTTTCGGCCGGAAAAGGGCATTACATTAACTATGATGGAAGTTAGTTCAAACAAGACGCAAAAGAGGCGTTCTTCCTAACAACGTCTATCCACAAAAGGATTGTTAAAGTTAATGCAAGGATTGAACAATACTTTATTTTGAAAAGTACCATGTGATTTATATGACTCCCGAAAAACTGCTTTGTACAATGATGGAGAGATACCTATGAACAAATATGAACACACACCTGAGATACCTGGGAAATATGGTAATGGTGACATGCAAAGTATATTCAAATGATTCAAATTTGCATATTTCTCAGGTATCTCAGGTGTGTGTGAAACCCATACTCAAGATGGGAGTAACGCCATATCTAATTAAGACATGCTTAAGGCCATGTTATTTGATAATAACGCGAGGCTGTGCTAATGAAACATGGTGTTAGACTTATGCCAATGAGATATGCCATTGTTTTGGCATACAATTAGCTTTGTGGGTATGTTTTAATCTTAGGGAAAAAAAGGTCCTTTACTTATTTTGGTAACAGGGCGTTATAAACCTTAAATTAATGGACCTCTGTGGCCCATCTGGCCCAGAGTGAGGACAAAGGGGAGTGGAATATACAGAGGGAGGGAGAGAGTCTGTGGGTCTCTGTCAGTGTATGTGTGTGGTGTGTGTGTGTGTATGTCTGTGTGTTGTGTGTGTGTATGTCTGTGTGTTGTGTGTGTGTGTATGCCTGTGTGTGTATGTCTGTGTGTGTATGTCCGTGTATGTCCGTGTGTGCGTGTGCGTGTGCATGTGCGTGTGTGTGTGCTTTTCAGCTTTTCTATAGATGTCTATGTACATGTCTATCAGAAAAATAGAAAGTTGTAGGCTACACAACAACAGCTATATCAAAAACTGGAAAAGTAGGGGGGAAAGAAGTCCCAATATTAGATCCAAAGATGAATGGTAGTCAGATATTGTGGATGTTCATCACAAGGATTGAGACGTTTCAGGTCAATACTGTGACTCTTCTTCAGAACTACAGTATGATGCAATGCAATGTACAGAAACCAGCAGTTACCAGTACTGTAAATAATCATCTAACCCCTTCCCTTAACACAGGGTAACAAGGAAGTCCCCAACATGACGTTATACACTGTGGTGATCTGATTATATTATCTTTTTTTAGTGCATTTATTTAGGCGTCCATGAACTTTCCTGAACTCTCTTGTATATGACTGTCTACATATGTAGGTATGTATGTGTGTGTGCACCTCCAGTATGTATGTCTGGGTGTCTGTTTGTGTGACTATCTACAGTATGTATGTCTTTGTGTGTGACTATGTATTTCTGTGCTTGTCTATGTATGTGTCTGTACTTTCTGTATGTACAGTATATATGTCACTCTCTACTGTATATACAGTAAGTATGTGTGTATATGTCTAGTGATACACTATATGTCTAGTGTATGTTTTATTTTGTATGTTTTATTATCAATCTCTCAAAAGATTGAAGATTAAAACCAATAGCTTCAAATAACATGGCGTTAAGCCTGTCTTAACTAAATGTTGCGTTACTCCCAATGCCCCTATCTGTTCTGCAAAATTGGTGAAATTAACACTTGATTTAGAATGTATTCTTGTGCTACTTGTGTGTAAGGAATCCGCTCCTGGCTTTGATTATAGCTTTTGCAGACTTCTGCAGTTGCAAAAGCTTCCTCTGGCAATCAATGGCACATGTGCTGTCTCTCATTGCAGCTTCTGCCCTGTGCTCCATCATTGGAGGAATACTCACACACCCTCCTCCTGTGATTGGATCTCCGCCCTTTATATCCTGGGCGTTGGCACTGAACCAGTGCCGAGCATAAATTCCTACCTTGGATGTTACCGTCTCTGCCACAAACCGTCCAGGCCTCTCTCCTAGTGTTCTAACCTTCCTAGTTCCTGAGTATCCTGAGGCCTGTTCCTGTCTCCTGTGCTGAAGCGTGTTTAGCCAGCACTGGTACCTGCTGCATTCTGTCCTAGCAGTGGTTACCCTTCTTTTCCTGAGGTCTGCTGCTAATCTCCATGCAGTGACCCACCTTGGACTTCTGTGCTGAAGCGTTGGTTTCCCCGACGCTGCCCGCTGTGTAGTTCGGCCAGCCTGCTGTCTCCCCCTGCTGAGACCGGCGTCATGGGCCGAGCCCGCTCCTCGCACAGAGGCCACTCCCGCGCTCATGCTCCTAAGCTGAAGCGGGGAACTCCTGTCTGCCTGTTGCCGATTCCTTGCTACGACTACGACCACCCGGATGTCTTCTATCCTGACCCGCTTCGGCCATCGATTGTCCTGTCTTCTCCTACCCCGACTTTGGCTTCAATAACGACGATGTCGCCTTCTCCAATCCTGACCCTGCGATGTACGACTACGAACTGCGCACTCCGGATCAGTCTGCGCGGACTAAGGTCGGTGATTATATAACCCCACCTCAGCCCCGCGGTCCGGTCCCGGTTTGTGGCGAGCATCGGCGTAACATTGTGCCAGTAGAGAGTCCTCGGTTATATAACCCACATAAGGGGAACTGGCTGATAGGGCTTTAGACAATTTGGGAGATTAAAGAAGCTGTTGGCGGACATCAATAAATTGACATGACATAACTGTCAAGACAAAAAAAAATGTAACTGCTGCGGCACAGTTTATTCGAGCATTTGCCCGTTCTGTGCCGCAGCAGTAGCCTGGCGCGCGCCCGAGTGTGACGGGCGCACGCCGAAGCAGCGGAAGAGCGCCCTCCGATCGGGGCGCTCTCCCTACCGCTGCCGGGTCCGCCGGGTCCCCCGGAACCCCCTGCCGCTGTCCCGCGATCGCGGGACACCAGGGCTCCCTCGGGGAGCCCCTGGACACGCGTGCAGCGGGCGCACACTCCCGATGACGCGTGACCGCGCGTCTATGACGCGCGGCACGCCGAGGGGCGGCCACTAGCAAGCCGGGAGATTTCCCGGCTTGCGGTACCGACCACACTTCAATAAAGTGTGTCGGTAGTGTAACGTCCAATCAGATGGCAGCATTTGGGCTTCTGCCTCCTGGTCGCTGGTGTCTACGAATGTTCGCTTGACCAACAACTGTTGGACACTGTGGCACTGTTGAGAGGGACGGTCTGACAGAGGCAATGCAGGGTGATGGTGGTTTGTGCGGTAAGTATTGGGGACTGGACCACCCCCAAAATGTTTCGCTTGGGGCCCCAAAAAAAGTGACGCCGGCCCTGCAACTACCCTTCTCAGCAAAAGGTCAAAGGCACAAATTCTGAGTGCTTCCGTAACACAAACCCCATTGTATCAGCTGCAGTGTGAAGTGTACTGTTCAGTAAGATTATTAACTGTGAATTGTGGCAGCAAGTGTATTTTGCAATAAAGTTTAGTAACTGTAACAAGTAATTAATCACATAACTAGACATCACGAACAAGAGGATTCTGGCCGGGTGCTGACATCCTAAACCAGAAGCCTTGTCTTCATCTTTGCCACTGTATGACATGTAATAGTGAGGTGGATGAAGAAGGATTAGGACAACATGTCTTTACAGTAATGGGTTCTCTATCATAGCAATACATTTTCATAACGACAAAAAAAAAAAGTGTAACATGAAAAGTGCAATAAATTACAATATAATCAGTATTAAATATCCGAACATAACATTTAGCACTTCTTCATTTCAGAGTGACTTGATTGCTTGATTATATTTATTTTTCTACTGTAAGGCCTTATGCAATACAGCAGTAAGCGAGGTAATGCAAAGTTATACAACTAAATAGAAGTTGATGCATCATTAACTGTGTGTTACCCCACTTCTCATAATATTGAATGAGAGAACAAGAAAGAGGAAAGCCAGGGTTTTTTGACTGACGATTAAAGGGGGTCAGTTATTGGGAACGTGGATGCTGCCTTCAGCACCATGGCTAACTCCTGCCTTCTAATGTTCTTCACCAATGCTCTTCAACTTGTTCTCCAAAAGGACTCGAATCAGAAAAAAAAGATCAATAACAGGGTCAAGAGGAGAGAAGGGCAATTTTTCCCCACGGATTTGGATTGCCTTGGATCGGCCAGTTCCCTTGGTTCGCAGATCAGTCTCAAAAAGGCAAATCCACAATTTCGGATTTTTATTTTAGAGAGCAATCCGAAATCCGTGGCCGGACTGTTAAAAAATCTGGTCACGGATTAATCCACGGGGGCAGGGATATATCTCTCTCCACGGATTAATTTGTGTGTGGATTGTCAACAATTCGGCCACGGGTTGTGGAACCCGCGGATCAGATTCTTAAAAATCCGTCAGAATTGTATCCAATGGTGGATTTGGATTAATCCGCAGACGGATTATGGTCTGGTGGATGGATTTGGTCTAAAAAAAACCTGGAAAACGGATTTGGACTGGTTTGCCCATGGCTAGTCATGAGAGCGGTGTAATGTCATTTAAAATATACTGGAGAAGACTTAAAAATACTTTACTTGCATTTTGCAAGCAACTATAATATCGGTATAATACAGTATATATTTATATTAACCATGCTTACAACTGACTTTGCATTAAATATTACACTTAACTGCAATGAGATTAGCAGAAGCAAACAATCCAAGGGCAACTCTAAGACCGTTTGTGGGCTGGATGTAGCCCACGGGTCGCAAGTGGAAGAGTTCTGTTGTACACTGTACTATGACGAAATGTGACAATGTTCCTCTATATGTACAGATCAGACAAAAGATTCTAAACTTTAGACTTTGTTGTCTTTAAGATATGAACTGCCTGCTCCGCTTCTCTCTATAGCACAATATACTTTGTAATGTAACATTCAATATATTTTATCATACAGTATCTATAACTGGTAATTGATTGAAATAACCAACAGTGAAGGAAATACAGCGCTTATGCAAGTCATGGAGGTGTGGTGACAAATTACTGTCATGATATTTATCAAACTGTCACTGTCACTGGCTGCTATTATCTCTAAAGCCAGCACTGACCTCAGGAGGCGAACAATAAAATGCAATAATATCCCATTTTAGATAATATAACTAATGAGAAGTATTAATCATTAATGGCCATATTGTTCTAAGAGCAGCAACCACTTCTACTTTGAAGCCCCAAACCCCTTCATCTTTCCCAAAAACATTTTTATTTTACAAATTAGTTTAACATTTCCTCTTTCATCTTAATACTTCACTAGCCCAACATAGAAATACCAACGTCAAATTATGTTTGGGAGAAGTCTGGGGACTAAAGACGGATGTCGTCATTAGGAACTGTGAACAAATGACGTAAAACATTCCATTCACAAAGTGGCTGTGAATAACATCACTATTCTGACCTGGAGAGATAAACAGAATAGTTGATATTTATTTATTGGCCTTTTGTACAGCTGGACAAATAGCATTAAAAATTATTTTCCGAGAAACAAAAATGTTTTTGGAAGGCTGGCTTCAATGGTATATCCCTGGGTGTAAATGTATTAATTTAAATTATTAATTATATAAAAGGACATCTCTGTTAACTTGAAATGTGCTAACAATGTTGACTTATGTATCCCACACAGATGGCCAGGTGGTCATTTGAAATGGTAAAAAAAATGATAGAAATGTTGGTTTGTCTAGCTCAATCCGCAAACATTATTTCATGATCTTTAGGCTGCATTTCAAGCTCTACATTGGCAACTGTTCATAGGTATGCACATGACAACAATGGTGTGTGTGTGTTTTAAGTACTTTTATGGGAGACATCTCTGGTGCAACAATTAATAATAATGTATACTGCATAACCAGCTAGATAGTCTGCTTGTTAGATAGTACATTGAAATGTATTTTAACGATAGGTAGTAGCTTTGAAATTGGTTCAGTTCGCCATCAGCTTCATAAATGAAGTATTGGGGATGTATGATTCCCCATGTGTTTTAACATTAAGCTTGATGCGATTTTAAGATCCTTATTCAATATGCCATGAAGATGCTTCTCTGTGCTGGAGACGGTTTAGTCCCATTTATCTGAATGGAGCTTGTCGATTCAGATCAGCACATCAAAGTCGCTTCATGGCATGGTTATTAGGGGCTTCTCTGTCGTCTGATGTTTATTAGGGACCCAAATTAAAAAAAATTATATGCCTTGAGATTAGGGTTTAAACAGAACCATAAATTTGTGCAGACATACAGTAAGCCCTGGAATATTAGTTAATCGTTCTTATAGAGTATATTAGAGTATATTAGTTACAACAAGCCGTTGTTTGTCCTGTTATCAAGACCCAGATGTGCGAATGAGCTGTCCAACTTGAATCAGACACATTTTTCAGTTCGGCCTCCACTCCATCCTATCTGAGCCAGAGGAACCCCATAGCAGTATCATACATGTCTTACTGGCAGGAGGACCCCAGTTAAAGTAGTAATTTATACTGCTCAGTTTTAGTTTTAACATTCTCTGAATACAGCTCTGGGATGCCCAGATTCCAGATATATAAATATTTTAATCTCCAGTGCAAGAATGCTAATTTGGAAGATACTAAAGAACTGCCAGGTCAGCTTCACTCTGGCGGCCCATAGAGAGATGCAATGTCATCGGAAGTTGACAACGTTCTTGCTTTCTATTGGTAACTCCAGCACCTATCTTTTATGTTTTGTTTTGTTCTTACTGACAAATTACAGCGTTAATATCTATGGAGCCGGCAGCTGTCTGGGGATTTAAGCAGTGCAAAAAGGTTAGTTCAGATAATATTTTGCCTCTTTGTTACTCCTGGCTCTTTCTGGGAATAAAAATAGTAATAGGAAAAGACATGCTGCAAAGTCAACGGATGAGGTGAATGTTATGGGTCTGGTACTTTATTTGGCATCCATTTGCTGCTAATTTGGCCCCCATTTGCTGCTAATCTGGCACTCAATCTTTTGATCTGGAAGAACAGCACAGGTATATTTATTGAACTAGGAGTCTCTGTTAGGACTGATCAGGTTCTACTCTTGGGGGCTCAGGTTGGATGAAACAGAAAGCTACTGGCTAGGATTCACTAAGCACCAATAAGGGGCATCAAAACTTGATCCTGCATCAAGTTCCATTGACTTGAATGACAGTTAACATAGGATCGAGCTCTGATAATCCTGACCGAAGTTTAATGAATCTATGAATCTCCCCCGCTGTTTTTGATGGGGGAATTTCTGCTTTGAAATGCCAATTTATCACAAAGCGACAAAAATAATGATGCATACTGAAATGCATATAATTGAGATGATTTTCAGAATATGACAGAAATTGTCTAATTATACGTTTAGCTCTACCCCTAATCCCAATGGAAATTGCCATAAAGCCCATGTTGTAGCCATTAAGCAAGTCGGGTACCAAATCTACACCAGAAATGATTGGGAAATGCTGGAGAGTTGGAAAACAGTGCAAGGAAACGAGATCTAAAGTGGGGAGATGTAGCAAAGCTTCCCTTGTATTATTGTTATACCATGGCAATGTTACAGAAAGATCCCATTAGCCTTATTTTAATGACCAAGGTGTCCATTCTGTCTTTTGTACCCCAAACTATCAGGACAGGAACAGTAATGGCATTTGTATTAATAATACAATGTATTTATTTTACAAACTAAAACGTCTGCTGAATTGAGGAATAAATGAGGTGAGAATGTTGCATTGCAGACTTGATTTAATTGACTTAATGCCTTTGTTGCTTGCAATCCTTGGCAGAGCAGTGAGTAGTGGGCACCTCAAAAAGAGAAGTGACTGTTTCCTAAAATATAAGCACATGCTCTGGCACAACTGGCAGTTCCCCAGACTACTGTTGTGTATCCCCTCTATCCAGCCTGGCAGCACCCTCAGAGCACATACATTCTGAAAGGTAGAGAGGCCACACTTCCAGTAATTATCAAAACTGCAAAATAAACAGCTGATCCCTGAAGCTAAGAAAGCACTTTGTTTCCTCTTCACTTGCAATCTCGCTTGACAGGCCATTAGCACAACTTCTCTGAATTGTACCATGGAAAGCCCTTGTGGATTTAATAGATCTCGGAGGAAAAGGGGAAATAAGTTTTGAGTCCTACTTAAATTTCAAAACCTTATTTTTTTTACCTCATTGTAAAAGTCAAGAAGAAGATACATGTAAAAAAAGAATAATAATAATATTAGATATATAATAGATATTTGTTATTGTTCCATCACAAAATACCTTACGGTCAAAATGAATGCATTAATATAATAATTATTTGCCAATTATAGCTAGCATGAACGTATTCTATTTTGGTAGATCAAAAGGCCATGTAGAACTTGGCATAGTTACATAGATGACCTTCACATCAAGAAGACAGGAGCCCTAAAGCTATTATACCTCGTTACCTTAATAAACATAAATTAAAGCAAGATATCATGCTTAGAAATTATTTTGAGTGGGCAGAGACCAATTATTGACCTAGCTGTTTTTTGAAGTCAATCTATCCAGTACAATACATTATTGACTGTAAGAGTCTGCTACAGTATACTGCTGATAGTGTGCAAACAATGAATGTAACATGAAAGGTGAAGCTGCTAAGCAGCTTTCAGTGACAAAACAGGGAAACGGAGCTGCTTAGTGATGTGATCTGTAAACCAGCAGAATCACCTTTATGTATATTTCAGGTGATCTTTCAGAAAGCCTTTGTAAATAACTTAATAGGAATACCTTTTACCTGATAATAAGGTGTCTCATGCGCTGGGTTCCTGGAATGAGAAGGGCAAAAAGGAGCACAGAAAACTGAAGAAACCCAAAAGAAAAAAAAATGATGTATTGGATACTAATTTTAAAAGGAAATAATAGTCATTTTAAAGGGCTTACTCAAAGCTGCTCTAGCTATGGAATGAACTGCACCTCACGCCACCTAGGGGACTCTCATTATCACACTATGGACCTGCACTAGGCAGCATTGCTGAAAGGTTCCCACAAACATGTGCATATGACCAGCAAACCAGCGCGCAAAGGGTTTACTTCAACTCTGATTGGATTCATCAGCCTTCCCAGTCAGGAATTGCTACTGCCCTGTGCTGCCAGAGTGGGACCTACAGCCCCCAACCAAGCTGCACCTCATTCCACCTAAAGGACTCGCTCTCCTTACCGCACCATGGACTTGCACAAGGCCGCAGCTGAAAGGTTTGCTGTTTGCTGCGGCCCAATGTCAAGACTCTAAACTATAACCCATGCTGAGCAATCTCCCCCACGATTCCTCATGTCACCACTCCCCCCTTCCTGCTTTTATTTTAGAATGTAAGCTCTTCGGGGCATGGGCCTCCATCCCTATTATCTCATGTTGTGTTAACTTACCAAAACTGCATGTACTATGTTTGTGTGTTATTGTTCTCCATCACAAATTAACCTGTTATTAAAGGAAGGCTGCAACCCAATTCATTTGACTGGCTTCTAACTATGTGTGCTTAATATACAGTAGTAAGCAAGGCCTAAATATCAATGAAATAATCAAAATATTCAGGGTAAATCATACAAAGTAATGGACATGTGGTTTTCCTCTGTGCGCTTCCATGTTCAGTGTTCTGAATCTCTCTGCTGTCCACTTGTCACATTCACTGATATCATTTATGGCTCTGCCTGTGACAGGGATCTTTTCACTATAGCAAGTGATGGGAGTGTTTAAAAAGTTGTAATTTTTAGCTAATATTTTAATTTAAGACTTTTTGCAGAGATCTATCACCAGTGTTAGTATCTATGCTGCTAGATAATTTACTCATTAAAAAATAACAGAACTGCGCAAACAATTAACGCCTTACAGAAAAACACACAAATGCCTATACTAGCTAAATCTAACTCTCCCTGCAGCTAGCCCGAGCTCTCACCCAGAGAGAAAGTCAATGTTGTAGGGATAGTATATCAACATTACTGAAGCAGCTAAGATTAATCAATTGGGCTGATATTGATTTATTATCTTGTGAGTGCAATCATTTGTAGCAGGATTTGTTGCCTATACTATATATAGATAATTTACTAACATTGCATCTTCCTGTCTTCTAAGGAGAGCCAAATGTTCGGTGAAGTTACACTGATATCTGTGGTACCTGGAACATGGCGGCTCCTCTGTGACATGGTTGAACGTTTCTGTGGGATTTCTTCTCTTTAAGTATGGTGCTATTTCTAACAAATAGATTTTGGGTGTTGTGTATCAACGTCTCCTGGCTGTAAAAGCGGGGCAAATAGAGAGGAATCTTTTTTTTTTTATATTCATATTACATATAAAGAAAAAAAAAACATTGGGATGTATGGGACCTTTTTCTGGGCTACATCTGGTGCAATTATTTTGCTAGTCTTGCCTGCCCATCGCAGGTGTGAGACTTTGATGCATAACCCATTTGATACAGGACCGTCCGTGACTTTCTCATGCTGTATAGGGCTCTCTTTACCAATCTCGAGCTGAAAAATTGGGGCAAAACAAATAAAAAGAGCAGCACCATACCTACGAAAAACAATTGGGGGTTTTCTTTGATAAATCTGGTAATTTGCTCTGGTTTTGCCATAGTTTTGTAGTTTAGTAAATAAACCCAATTCATTCAAATGAGTGGGTTATTTAATAAAAAAAACCCTAGCTGCAAGACTGGTGCAAAAAAAAAAAAAAAATAGTATTTTTGTTATAAAGATGTAACATAGTTTTTGTATGCACTGGCTCAGCATTAGTTTTGCAGCTGGAAGACTTTGATACATAACACCCATATTGAATAAAGTCCTTAAACGGTTATTTATACAATTCTCTTGGATTCAAAAGTGAAAAAAATGCTGTAAAATAAAAATTACCAAGTAAAAAAAAGAAAAAGGTAGCAGGAGAACGTTGTGTGGAACCAGTGGTGTAGCTAGGGAAGGGCCTAATAAGGCAAGTCAAATTAAAATTATTATTACTGTAGGACCACCCTGCTACAGCCAGTATTCTGTTGGGGGTTGCGATGTCTTAATGAATTTGGGCGGTGATTGGCAGATAGATGCAAGTTGCACAGCAGCATCACAACCATGGCTGATCGCATCTTCTGCCAGCGTGACCGCGGAATACCCTCGCCTTTCTCTTCGTTCCAGTAAGTGATCCTGTGCTGCGAGGAAGAAGAGAGACTTGCCCTGTGATTGGGCTCCCTGCTGCCCCCACTGGCCTTGATAAATGCCCAACACTTGGCCAAGTCCTAGCTATGCTCCTATGCGGAAGGTTTTTCTCTCATTTAACAAAAACGTTGTCCCTTCCACCAGTGGCTAATGAAAGTTCCCAACACCTGGCAGTATTTAGAAGCACACAAAACGTGTCCTGTGGCTACTAAAAAATGGCTCTTCATTGTTTCGGTAGGGGAGGGTCACCAAATCTGCATGAAACACACCCCGTTGTTTATTTGCATTAATTTGCATGCAATTGAAAGGCTGATAGAACACAAACTGTGGGGTAAAAATGACAGGTATTAGTATATCATGCTGAGAAACCAGCAGCAAACATTCAAGTAGCTTGCTGAAATGTTGGCATTCGCTCCACTTTTTAGCATTCGTTCAGTGCACGATCTCTTGTAGGGAAAAGTAAAAACATTCCTCACAGGCAGGATGGCAACAATAATACACCGGTGCACTGTTTGGGGTTTTCTCCAAAGCACTGGCTTTACTGCATGCACAATGCTTAAGAATAATATAATTAGACTACAACATTATACAATAGATATAAAATAAAGTGAAATGGAAATTTAGAGCAGATTACTAATAGATGTTTGAAATGCATGGTATTATCTCTATCTTATACTATATTAGTGAAAGCACTGTATGTTTGCCTGCCTGCCTGCATGCATGCCTGCCTGGATGTCCGGTGTCCCTAGGGGAAATCTCATTGGTCCCTTGGCCCGCCCGCCCCCGCACACCTCTCATTGGCCTGAGGCGGAGTGACGGGCCAAGGGACACACACACACACACAGGGAACACAGACACACACACACACACAGGGAACACAGGGACACACACACACAGGGGGGGACACACACACACAGACACACACACACAGACACACACACACACACACAGTGACAGACACACACACACACACACGCACGCACGCACACACACACACACACACACACACACACACGGACACAGGGACACACACACACGGACACAGGGACACACACACACAGTGACAGACACACACACAGTGACACACACACACAGTGACACACACACACACACACACACACACACACACTGTTACATACATTAGCGGGGCTCACAGTGTTAGCAGCACCCGCGCGCACCTCCTCCTCTCCCCGTGTCTCCCGCGCTTTCACCCCGACCCCCCCCTCCCCCGGCGCCGCTACAGTCAGCGGGACACACACACTATTATTACCCCTTCAGCGCCCCCCCCCCACCCACCCAGTGTCAGCGGCCGTGCGAGACCCCCCCTCTATATCTCTCACCTCTCCCCCCCCCCACACATATACATGCCCCCCCCCCTCCCCGGCGCTACAACTAACCCCTCCCCGGCGGGGGAACAGCCAGTGGCCAGGCAGGCTGCCTCGCGGCGCCGAGTGCCCAAGATGGCGGCGCCCGGGACACAGCGGGGGAGCGGCCACAACACGCTGCCTCCCGCCTCAGATCCACGTGGGACCTGCCGGATGGGTGAGTGACCGGCCTTCACCTCCCCTCTACCCCCCCTTCACCTCCCCTCCACCCCCTCCAGTGTCAGTGTCTCCCCGATCCCCCCCCCCCGGCGCCGCAACAGTCAGCGGGGGAGCGAGCGAGCGCCCGGGACACAGCGGGAGAGCGGCCACAACACGCTGCCTCCCGCCTCAGATCCACGTGGGACCTGCCGGACGGGTGAGTGAGTGGCCTTCACCTCCCCTCACCCCCATCAGCTCCCCTCACCCCCTTTCACCTCCCCTCACTCCACTTCTCCCTTCCACCCCCCTTCACCTCCCCATTTACCTCCCCCCCTCCACCCCCCCTTCACCTCCCCTCCACCCCCCATTCACCTCCCCTCCACCCCCCCCTTCACCTCCCCTCCACCCCCCCCCTTCACCTCCCTTCCACCCCCCCTTCACCTCCCTTCCACCCCTCCCTTCCACTCCCCCCCCTTCACCTCCCCTCCACCCCCCCTCCACCTCCCCTCCACCCCCCCACCTTCACCTCCCCTCCACCCCCCCACCTTCACCTCCCCTCCACCCCCCCCTTCACCTCCCCTCCACCCCCCCTTCACCTCCCCTCCACCCCCCCTTCCCACCGCCTCCCCCCCTTCCCACCGCCTCCCCCCCCTTCCCTCCACCTTCCCACCGCCTCCCCCCCCTTCCCACCGCCCCCCCCCCCTTCCCACCGCCTCCCCCCTTCCCCCCCTTCCCACCGCCTCCCCCCCCCTTCCCACCGCCTCCCCCCACCCCTTCCCACCCCCTTCCCACCGCCTCCCACCCCCCCTTCCCACCGCCTCCCACCCCCCCTTCCCACCGCCTCCCACCGCCCCCCCCCTTCCCACCGCCTCCCTCCGCCCCCCCCTCCTCTAACCCTTCCCCCCTCCTCCACCCCTTGCCCCCCTCCTCCACCCCTTGCCCCCCTCCTCCACCCCCTCCTCCCCTTCCCGCCGCCCTTCGCCTTCATGCCTGCCTTACCGCCTCCCCACCCCCGCCTCTGCCTTTCACCCGCCCTTACTCCGGCCGCCTCTGCCTTTCACCCACCGCCTCACAGCCGCTGCACGCACTCAACAGACACCCGCCACACTCGACACATACCTGCCGCCACACACACCTGCTGCCTCCCGCCCCTACGCACCGACATCACTGACCCACCGCCTCACACCCTAGCAGGACCCCCACTCACAGACAGCACTCACAACCCATGCGCCAGCCGCCGCCTCACACCCTTGCAGGACCCCCACTCACAGACAGCACTCACAACCCACGCACCACCCGCCGCCTCACACCCTAGCAGGACCCCCACTCGCACACAGCACTCACAACCCACGCGCCACCCGCCGCCTCACACCCTAGCAGGACACACGACTCAGATTTTTACATCACTTATGCCACCAAAATATACATTGTACTGTGGTGTGGTTACAATAAACCATTTTTATACAACATCGTATTACATTTTCTTCCATCTTTCTTTTCAATATTATTATCCAACCTTTACAACAAACAGTCACCTATTGTTCCACGATTTATAAATAATACTACCTATTACGCATTTACATCCCGGGCAACGCCGGGTCTCTCAGCTAGTAAAAAATAAAAAGTTCCTGTTTACTTCCCATAAACAGAAACATGAACATAATAGTCTCAAGTTGGCAAAGAACATTATGCCAACACAAAATAATCGAACATGAATATATTAGCTATTCAGGGCTGCTGTAAAACATGCCTGGAAAACTGTGCTCAAAAGTATAGCAGATAAACACCAATTAGGCTATCTCTTTAGAGAACATTCCTCCCTCCGCTTGCAATCATTCCAACTGCAGTCTATGTTTAGGAAGAAAAATTGTCCTGTTCCTGAAAAAAAAATCACATGCCAATCTACAGTATATAGCTAGCAAGCTGCAATCTCAGAAACCTTTCTATAAGAAGAGACATATAAACCCATATTTACTAAGCAGTGTTATTCAAGCACTAAAAGGCATCTTATGGAATAACACCGCCTTGTACATATCGGCCAAGAGGAGGGAGATTTAGTTGTTAATTGAATGTTCATAGATTATCCTCCCTGTACAATGCAGCTTGCTCAGTTTGATGGGTCAAGGAGCTAAACATGAATAACTATTTTAAATGTGTTGTACATTTGCTGCAACACAAAATACATACAAGGGCTGCTAGAGATTGAGGGTTTTCACCACTTGGGCTGGAGACGGGCAAGTCCATGCCTAACAATGTTGCCAATATTATCAATAAACAAAACTTCAGTGAGAAATTATTAGACTGGAGAAAATATTTCATAACATTTTCACAAAGAACATATTAGTTGCAGGTTTTGCTTTCAAGAAACCAATAAGAGGGTTCTTTATGGAGATCGTGGCACATGGACTTTTAAGACCTCACAGGTCTGTTCTTAACATGTTGCATAGTAGAACAAGAATGAAGGCAGCATATATTCCTACGGTGGTGTGGAAGGGAATAGATTAAGGGACTAATTCCATCGGAGCCGAAGTGGCTGTTTTCCGGACGAAAATCCCCACTGACTTTAACTGGGACTTGAAGTTGAAAAAGGTCCAAACTTCAAAGTATATAGGATATGCCCCGAACACGACTTGGTTTCATTCAGGGTGAATGGACTAACATAGGATGAGGACTGCAGGAGAGTTGTTAGGCAGACAGCTACTCAAAATGGGGTGAATCTGCTTTTCCATGTCAGCGAACCCCTCCAGTCATTCAAATGTAGCTCAAGGTTTCCTTGACATGGAGAAGAACGCTTCCAGCATATTGGCTAGGGGCCATAGTTAGCAAGTTGCTTCTAATAAGTCAAACATCGAATGACCTGATTTACTCCCTTACTTTTGGGTATGGAAAATTAATGTATTTGAGTTTCTGTGTCCCATGTGTTGTGGGCCTATTTGGTAGAAATGTAAACTATTATGGTAGATAATGCAAATCACTGGTTTTCGACCATTTAAAACCCTTTCAATCTACTATTGTTACTCAATGGAATCCCTTAAAATTGTATTGTGACTTCATGGAACCCCACCCACTGATCCAATGCACAAAACAATAGATTTGCTGTGACATTGCTTATATTTTCTAAAGAAACTAACAGGTTTTGGCATTATATATACCCTATTTCCTCAATTCTAAGACGCGCCTTTTTTTTTATTTTCACATGTCTGAAATCGGCATGCTTCTTAGAATCGATGTATTGCAGATGGTTGAAGATGGACAGCGGGCGGGAGTGTGGTGGCGGCGGCAGGACAGGTCCCAAGTCTGCAGGTGAATGAAGATAAGAAGACAGCGGGCGTGCGATGGTGGAGGCGGCTAATAGATCATAATAGCAGGAGCAGAGCGGCATAGGGGAACGGCTTGGGAGGTGTAACACCGGAAGTTGACCGGTGTCTGACTTCCGGTTACAGTGTGCACCTCCCAAGCCGTTCCCCTATGCCGCCCTGCTCCTGATCAGCAAGCCCGCACGCCCGCAGTCTTCTTATCTTCATTCACCTGAAGACTTTGGACCTGTACTGCTGCCGCACATCCACCCGCTGTCCATCTTCAACCATCTGCAGACGTGGGACCTCTCCTGCCGCCCGCTTCATCCTCCGCTGACATGGGACCTCTACTGAAACATGGTCAGTGAAAAAGTAATGTTTCTCGATTGTAAGGGCCAAATCGATGGTGCGTCTTACAATCGAAGGCGTCTTACAATTGAGGAAATACGGTAATTGTAACATTTTAATATAGAAATCCAGGTGTGTTTGGGGAGCGCAGATATGTAACAGACAAAAAACACACAAAATATAATGCAATATGTCTGTGCTACATTAAAGTGATACTTTTCTTCAGATTCTGGTGAAGTGTGTACTCACAAGTCTCTCTCTTGTGTGGTGTAAATAAAGGTATCTTTATGGCATTGTGCCTGGCTTCTCCATACAGATAAATTCCTTATTTCTATAATGAAGCAAGAGAACCAACCATAGTGTGATCAGAAAGTAAAAGCTTTATCTTAAAAATATGGTAAAACACGCTCACATGGTGTTGGTAAGTAAAACAGCAAATTGATCATAAAATGATCCACACCGGCAAACAGAAGCTTCGTGGCTGGAACAGTACAGCCCGTCCGCTCTCTCAGCTGATCGCTCTTCCCGTCTGTGTCTGTTCCGGTGGAATCCCCGGGTGACGTCAGACGACGGGTGCCGCGCTTGGACAAACAGGTCGCTGTGCAATCAGCCTCCCTCTTGGTACAGGATACAGGATACACTCATCCTATACCAAGAGGGAGGCTGATTGTAGCGCGACCTGTTGTTTGCCCAAGCGCAGCACCCGTCGTCTGACGGGAAGAGTGATCAGCTGAGAGCGCGGGCGGGGTGCACTGTTCCAGCCACGAAGTTTCTGTTTGCCGGTGTGGATCATTATATGATCAATTTGCTGTTTTACTTACCAACACCATGTGAGTGTGTTTTACCATATTTTTAAGATAAAGCTTTTACTTTCTGATCGCACTATGGTTGGTTCTCTTGCTTCATTATAGAAATAAGGAATTTATCTGTATGGAGAAGCCAGGCACAATGCCATAAAGATACCTTTATTTACACCACACAAGAGAGAGACTTGTGAGTACACACTTCCCCAGAATCTGAAGAAAAGCCTCACTTTAATTTAACACAGACATATTGCACTATATTTTGTGTGTTTTTTGTCTTTTACATATCTGCGCTCCCCAAACACATCTGGATTTCTACAAGTTTCATTTGGATTGCGAGGACAATCTAATATTATGGTTTGAGCTGCATATTTCCATCTGGGTGCACTGGTCACTTTCACATTAGTGTATGTCAATTGCACGGTTTTTGTATATTTAATTTAAATATCACTGATTATATTTAAGCGCCACATTGATACCTACTTGTTTTTTTAACATTTTAATATAACATTTACCAAAGTTGCTTTAATGATTACATTGAAAATATGGCAATTATTGGGTCTTGAAGAAAACAATATCTATTATTACTAAATTTAGTCTAAGGGTTCCATGGAATGCTAAATGCTAAAAAGCACTAAATGTTGAGGATTCACACAGTGGGGTCTATTTATCTCAGAGCTACAAAACTAAGGCATAACTGGTGCAGTACTGTTGCCCCTGTTTTGCAGGCAGGGGACATTGATGAACAGAACATAAATACCAAGAAGGGGTACTATATAAACACCTCTTTGGTACTCTATATAGGTTTTCATTCTAGTACAATCACACTATTTAAAAATATGCACATCTAATCTTGAAATCTTATCTACAGGTTATGAAGAACTTTCATGCTGGTTAAAATGTATTACAACCTGAGAAAATCTACTTTTCTCCATAACCAAAGGGTCTTGTAGACCTCGGCACTACACAAAAGTACTTCAACGGGCAATCCCATTCTCATAGCTTCAGATTCCCATGCATCCCACGGTGTCCATGTTACTCCATGTTACTCCATTTAAAAAACAAAGTTTACTATATTGACTCCCTGACGTTGTCCTTATATTGGGACACAGGAAAAGTAAAACAGTAACTTTAAGGGAACAGAGATGACTAAACTGTAGGCATTTCTGATGCAAATGGTTTAAAGCTCCAGTTTTTGTGGAAAAAAATAACATGTACAATGAAACTTATAATGAACATGCTACAGTGTTAAGCAGTACAGAGTGTAACTACAATCTAGCATTAATAGCTTTTTCTAATGACATATTAGAGAACCAAAAGGTAATAGTGGGGCTTATCAGTAATTAAATGTTCTGGCCTTCAATGTCTACTCTACTTGACTTCCACACACCATAGAAAAAACCTACTATGGCAAATAAATCAAGCCCAGATTCCCAATAGGGTGCAAAGCTTCAGCACACCTCAGTTCCTATTCATATGAATGGTACAGTAGTAAAGGCGTGCTAAAGCTTAGCACCCTTTTGTGCATCTGGGGCCCAGTTTGTTATAGGTGTGGGATACGAAAGCAGGCCCATCAAAAGAATCAGCTTTCAGCTAAATATGTCATAAAAATGAGTGTCCCAAATACAAGTACTACCCTATTAATTTGCAAAAATAAAAACACTTAATTCTACTCAATTATAAATCATTTTAGTTTTAAGGATTGCCAACATGTCATGAATACTCTATGGCCCACATCCACAAAAGGGTGCTCAGCCTTAGCACGCCTTTGCTATTGATATGAATGGGAGTGAAGGAGTTCTAAAGCTCAGCACACTTTTGTGGATCTGGGCCTGAGGTCGTTATTGCAATCCCAGAATCCTCTGCTTGCCACAGCCTCACTGTTTAGGGGCACTCCAAACACGAATGTGAAGGGATGTCCTGGACTCTTTCAGAAGGCAAAAAAAAAAAAAAACACTTTTATTTCCTTTTTCTTTACAGTAAAAACGGATTGCACATTTGTAACTCAGCACGGCAGGAAACAAAATCAAATCATCTTGTTTTTGATAAATAAGATCTCTCTGGTATTCTACGTGGGTCTCTTTTATAACAAAATAACAATATAAAGTAAAAAAAAAACACATTTTGGTTCTCTTTTCTCTAAAGAAGTGTTTTTAGACAGCTGTACATTTATAGAGATATTTCTTTTGATTATATAGTGCAACATGTTTCGTTTTCATAAATAATAATAATAATAATAATAATAATCGGGCAAAACAAGCAATGCATCTTTAAAGCATATGGTTATTCTGCATGGTACAAATATAGCATTAGCATTAACAGCATATACAGTACTCAATGATCAAATATTTTCTTTACTATTAGCGTTAAAAAAAAATAAGTTCAAGCATTTACACTGTGCTAAAGTAACAATCTCGACTTGTTGAAATATTATTATTCTTACAAGTAGTTCGCAGTTATTCTTGAAGGCAAGTCTCGGAGTTTCCTTAGCATAGTGCTGCGGGGGAAAATGTTCACCATGTCCATCTTCATCTCTAGCCTGAGGGGAAATATAATGGCCTATTTAGGGACTTGGAATATTGAAACGAAAATAGCTAAATTCATAACAGCTTAGAAACAAAAAACAAAATGGCAAATATGCAACATTTGATAGAATATGTATACATATATACAGTGTTCGACAAACCTATACATTTGCTCGCCCCGGGCGAGTGGATTTAACCCCCGGGCGAGTAAATATTGGCCCAAGCAGCACACGTTTGGTACTAGGTGGCGAGTAGATTTTTTTGTGTGGCGAGTAGATTTTTTGGTGATTTGTCAACCACTGCATATATATATATCTGTAGATATACATATTATATACTGCTATATAAATATATATTTTTCAATATATTGTACATCGTTTAGATAATAAAACTGGGAAGAGCGTTCTCTTCACATTGCTTAGACATTAACACATGCAGATTCTCTCTCATTTAACATTTTAAAGAGTAAGAAAAAACACAGTGGAGTATCTACACTGTGCAGCAATTTAGCAAGCATTTCCCATGTCTCATTGCAGTGTGTTTGCAGCTACAAAGCGCTGCCAGGAGCAGAAGCTGCTGCAGTAACGCATAGTGGTATGCCGGGCTGTACTCAAACTCCCCTCTCATGGGGATGCACAAAACTGTCAACAATAACAGTGCTTCATTAAAAATGCAGCGATTCAAAAATAAATAAAGATATTTCATTAGGATGATGGGTTGCACGGTGTGAGTTATTTTTGATGTACATTGTTAATTAAGGAAGCTGCAATTGAAATGGAAGCATTAAGTGGGAGCATTAGCCCTGCTGCTTGACTGGAATGTTTTATTTCTAAATGACATCAGTTTCTAGTTCATAGTGAAAGCGTAAGAAGGAATAGGTGAGAGGGGGAGTGTCACAATGCTCATTAAAACGTTCATTTCGGTGACATTTGCACTCTGCTCAGCTCTCATCTCATATAACTGTTCTGCCTCTCTCTCGCTCTCATGCCTCCTGAAATTCACAGCTGAGCTGTCTCCAGCCCATATGGCTTGCATATAATTATGCACATTCCATTTTACACTGCATTAAAATGATGGCTTTCTGGCACAAAGCCAGCTTATTTAAATATGCGCCACTGAACTCGAGGGGGAAAAAAAATCATTTAAAGTGAGAAAGAAACAGGGAACAGTCATACAGCAAGCAGCAGGTACTTGTGTTTGCTGTCCTCAGATAAGTTGCTCAGTATGTCTGGCGCACACACAGAGGCAACAACTGAAAGGTACCTGTGGCGATGCACAAATCATGGAGAAACAGGGCGGCTGCTTTCCTCAAGCACCGAGGTTCCTGTTTTATACATGGAGTGTGGGATTCAGCGATGCACTTTCTTACAGTTCTAACAAAGGACACGAGCGAATAACTTGGAGTAAAATCTCAGAGTTTATGTACATTGGCATCTAAGGTCTTACATGCAATCTGTCGAAAAACTGCCATTCAAGTCATTGATTGTATTGCGATTGGCCACCTCGGAACTTATTGAACGGGGTCCTAAGTAGGAACTCTGCCCCTCCCATGGATTTCAGGTGCTCGTGGGTCAATGGCCTAACTATTTTTCTGCCAGAGAAGCCTGCATTGCATTTCTCCCCAATATGGTGTCGTTTCCTCTGGAAGTTAAAAATTAATGTGGTGATCCATTTACTCAAATGTCCATATGTTGCAAATGTAATTGTACTGATTCATAAAGCTGCACTTTTTATTTAAAATAAAAATAAAATCTTCAATGACAAATAAAAACCAGATTACTAGTGCCTGTTGCAATATAGAAAGCAGAGAAAGACAGGTGCTATTTTTCAGCTCCCCCTCCATGTCCTTCTTGAGAATACAGTACTTCTCTTTCGGAAGATAAAAAACCCCAATATGTTATGCAGTTAAGTCTATTTGTTCTGTGGTGTGAATACTATTTTATTTGGCTTAACTGTAGTACCATTGAAAAATACTATATATCCCTCTTTATCAGAGAAGTTTGCAAATAAAAATGTAGTGTTATTGCATCACACATTGACCGCTCTGCACCTGCTGCCTATTTTTACTTGTTTTGTCACGGACATAATAATCTCCTATATAATAATAATGATCACTATTCAAATTCTAAAGGGACAGCTCAAAGGTTGATACAACACAGATACTACCCTCTAACACAGGGGTGCACAGAGTGGGGGTGCAAGAGTTTCTGGGGGGGCACGACGGTTACAGAGGTCCCGAGCTCCCCCCTAAGGCATTTAAATTAAATGCCGGGGGACCGTGCAAGGTCTCTGTAACTAACTTACCTTGACTTCCAGCAATGCGTTGTCATGGTAAGCCGGCATCAAATGGAGCTGTGGGGTCACGTGACGTCGTGTTGCCATGGCAACGTGACGTCACATGACCCCGCGGTGTCATTTGACGCCGGAGGCGAGCGAGGAGGGCACAAGCAGGGGAGGAGAGCAGGCAGAGCGGCACATGGGGAAAAGATTGCGCAACACTGCTCTAACACACACATTAAAAAAAATAATATTAACGCACATATTTTTCCTTTTTTTAACCAAAGGACACACATCATTGTGTAGTGATCCTGTGGCGTTCAATCAAACAGAAAATCCACAGATGCAGCAAGACTGACGGTCTTCGGTGCCGTAACCATGACGGATGCCGCACCGGAGGATTAACGCTGTGTGGTGTCCGATACGGAAGCATAGAACCACCGCCACATAATCGCGGCAGAAACTGTCTCCAGAACCGCAGACTTTCCCTTCTTCGACCGGTGACAGTGATTCTTGCTACATGTGCATGCTGAGACCGCGGCCCCTAGGTCGAGTGTGACCCCTAGGCAGCGTGCTTGTGATACTGGGTGTATGATAGTACTGGCAACAGTAATGGAGAAGGAGGTAGTAGGGCCAGGCTTGGGAGGAAATATGAGGGGCTCCAGCTCTCCTCAGCTGCGAGGCCCCTCTCACCAAACCCTCCTCAGCCTCTCTTTAGTGCACCCGGCCAGCCAAACGAGAGGCGAGTGAGGGGTATGAAAGAGGAGTGAGTGGGAGGGGGATGGGGGAGAGAGAGAGAAAGAGGAGTTTGAGTGAAAGAGTGGGGATGAGTAAAAAAAGTGAGGGGGTGAGTAAAAGAGAGAGATGTGTGAGAGGGGTAAGTAAAAGAGTTAGAGAAATAAGTGGGAGAGATGGGGGGACTGAGAGAGTGCGGGAGAAGAGTGAGGTGTGAGAGGAGGTAAGAAAGGGAGAGGGGGTAAGAGAGAGAGGGGGCATGACATAGAGGGATGGGTGTGAAAGAGGGAGAGATGGGTGGGAGAGAGAAAGAAAGAGAATGGGGGTGAGAGAGGGGGATGAGTGATAGAGGGGTCAGTGAGAGAGAGAGGGAGAAGGGGGTGAAAGGGAGCAGGTTGTAAGAGAGACAAGAGGATGTGAGAGAAAGGGCATTAGATAGAGAGGGATGAGTGTGAGAGAGGGGTGAGCGTCAGGCAGAGAGGGGAAAGTGAGAGAGGGGAGTGTAAGAGAAAGAGAGGAGGGGACTTATAGTCTCAACTACAGTTTGGCCCACGTGGAGACTCTAATCCTGGGCCCCAGGAAAGCTGTTGGCGGCCCTGACGGGATTGGTAACATAGTGTCTTTTCAGATATACAGTATTATATTTAAGTCATAATCCCCTCAGAACAGGGCATTACTGGCCAATAATTCCCTGGCTGGAAGAGTTGAAGGCCCGAGGTGAAGCCGAGGGACATTGACCCAGCCAGGACATTATTGGCCAGTAATGCCCTCTTCTGAGAGGATTATTACTATTATAGGCTTTTTTTTTTTTTTTACCTTTTTAATAAAAAAGATAGACACTTTTGTAGTCATATTAATTCTTACAAGCATGATTGTATACATTCTTATGCTTTCACTGCACGTTTATTCAAATGAAATTGTACATACACACAGCTATATACACACAGCCCACAGCCCACCCCTCTACACTCACAAAACACTCTGCAGCCCCTTTCTATACCCACACTGGAGCCCCCCTGTAAACCCACAAACTACAGACACACACACCAACAAAACACACTCTGCTGCCCCCTCTACAGCCACAAAACACACACACACACACACACACACACACACACACACACACACACACACACACACACACACACACACACACACACACACACACACACACACACACACACACACACACACACACACACACACACACACACACACACCAACAAAACAGACTCTGCTGCCCCTCTCTACACCCACAAAACAGACAGACACACACACACACACACCTTTCCCCTCACTCTCCTGTGCGGAGCTCTCTGCAGGCAGGGTGGGGGAGGAATCAGTGCCTTCTGTCCAATCACCTCCCCTGTCTGAGAGCTGATCTCACTCTGTGTGGATGAGAACTCAAAGCTGATTGGCAGAAAAATTTGTCAGGGTGCCAAAAATTCAGAGCCATTACTGATTGGATAATGCCCAGAATTTTAATCAATCAGAGAGAAGGGATTTCAATAATGCCTGGAATTTAACAGCTTTAGTCTATAATATATTTTAGTCTTTTGAAGATTGTAAAATGATGGCTTTGTTTCCATCATCAAGATGTGTCATTGGAACTCGAAAAACACTATATAAGTATAAGTATATCTACAGTATAAGGCAACGCTGCATTTTTTTAGCACGATTCATAGGTAAAGAACAGAGCAGCTATACCATGTCTACCTAAATGACAAAGATAAAAAAAAATAATTATACTGTACATATGGTATCAATCAATATGCAAGTGCAATGTTTTTTTGCGTGTTGTTTAACAAAAATCTCCAAAAAGCATATATGTGTAGAAGGTCATTTATCAAGGATATATACCAGCCAAATAACTCTTGGACAACAGTGTGACATAAATCTAGTCCTGGTTTTGTATTCCTATTTGTTGGTCTATTAACAACTTTGTTATAATATGGTAAAAAGCCAATCTGTATTAATATCTCAGTGTTGACGTAGCATTAGCTGGAACGTATGTGGGAGGGGCACAGCGAATTCAATCATCCATTTTCAATCATTTTGATTAGCTTATTGGGTGACTAATGGACCCTGACCCTAGTAGGGAGAGTCTTAATCAGTCCTGGTTTTACCTATCTTGTTCTACACAGAACATGCAAAACCTATAAATAAGATATTTTAGGGTGAGAGGTATAAAACAAGGACTGTCTGAGACTGTTGCTGGCAATGAGGATCACTTAACAGCAGCTGCTGCTTCTTGTTATAAAGAGCAATAGTCTCATATTTAAGATAAGTGCAGTAAATATGTGCCACATTTGTCTTAAAGGTCCAATAAGAAATAATTTAGGCTTGAAGCAAGCACAATTTCCTAAAGTGGCTTAAGGTTAGTAAACTAATAGTTATGGGACTCAGGCTAATCTTTTTAAATCAAAATCCAGAGTTTACTTTTTTAAATATTTTAGAGCATCACTCACAGCCACATAAGAATGGTTTGAAAAGGCATTGCATTACATTATTGATATGGCATCAAATGTGCTGGCTAAATGAATTGAACATATTGAAGCCGACAGATTCAATGTTATTGTTTTAGAGGTTCTTTGTGATATATGATCATTAAAATACATATTGCCCAAGCTTTCTGTATACATTTCAGCGGTGAGTTCTCACAGCTGCAGGGGCGTTAATATTTATACATGTTTTATAGCACAATGTAAACACATATTTCATTGTTTTTTAGTGTATAGTAGATTGTGTCAGACAAGCAAGACAGACAGCGCCAATTAATTTTGCACCTGTTTATTGTTTGATATTCGGATTTTTCCCATTTACGTTAGGTATTCAAATAGTCGTAATGTAACGGTAATGTAATAAGGATTAATAGGAAGCAATTCTTATACAAAGCAATACTGAGAATGACCACAGAGCAGAGCTGCGCAATCTTTCCAGCGTGCGCCCCCCTTCCTGCTCATGCCCCCCTCCCTTACCTTCTCTCCGGCATCAAATGATGCAGTGGGGTCACGTGACATCACATTGCCATGCCAACGTGATGTCATTTGATGTCGCGTTGCCATGGCGACGGGTCACCAAAGAGAAGGTAAGTGAAGTTGAAGAGGCCTCACACGATCCCCCGGCATTAATTTAAATGCCTTGGGAGAAGAGAGCGGGACCTCTGCATCCGCCGTGCCCCCCAGTTTGCGCACCGCTGCCATAGATTTTCAAAGTCCCCCTACTTGGAGATCCCATTTAAGGGGATGCTCTCATCTTAAGGTAGGGGTGGGCAACTCCTGTCCTCAAGGGCCAGCAACAGGTCAAGTTTTCAGAATATATCCCTGCTGCAGCACAGGTGGTCCAATCTGTGCTCACGCAGGGATATCCTGAAAACCTGACCTGTTGGTGCCTCTTGAGGACTGGAGTTGCCCAGCCCCTGCCTTAAGGGCAGTGATTCTCAAACCCCTGGAGACCACCAGCCGCACCGGGTTTTAGGGAATCAAAATGCCTCGGCTTACAGGTGAATGCACCTCGCTTGCATATGAATGGTGATTGTTTGGTTGCCACAAAAAAACCTGAGCGCGCTCAGAGTCCGGAGTAGATGTTGGAGAAGCACTGGACTCGAGGGAATGAGAGAGAGCACGCTGCATGTAGGTAACACAACACACGTGGCAGCTATGCACAAGTTGTTACTACTGAAGACAACTGAACACCAGTGACTCCAGCAACAAAACACTAAATGTATCAGTGTTTGATCCACAAAAAATACTTCTATTGTTTTATACTAAAAAAAAAGCCCTATAATAAATTGCTCTGATGCAGTAAGGTTAATAGACATTCAATCCATGATTTTCTATGATTTTACTCATGTAACAATGAAGGGCAAAAAAGGAAATTGCCAGAAATTACCCAGCACGTATTGCTCAATAAGCCATTTCCAGTCATCTTGGATTTCTTCTTGGGTGACCAACGGATCCTGATCCTACCAGGAAGAGTCAGTCCAGGTTTTTAGCTATCATTCAATATGGAAGTCAGTGCTGTCACCTCTAGAGAAAACATTTTAAGGTGGGAGCTACAGTATAAGACACGAATAGGAATAGCCCGATGGAATTGTACGGCCGTGCGATTCTGCCTATACTGTACGTCTGCTGATACTGCGCTTAATAGGCGCACCGCCAGCGAAGAGTACATGTATTTGTGTGTTGATACAAGGATACTATTTACATAAAATATCCTTTCCTGCAAAGATATTTGGTTTGCGAGTCACATATTTAGCCTGTGAAAAAGAAGATAATATTTCAGGCAGTGTGTCAGATATGTACGTCCCATGGGCACTAACTTCTAATAAATCATATTTTTATAGCATATCCGACTACTGATGTAAGCCGACGCTAGGTCAACAGTCTGGAAGTGCAGCCCACTTTGTCCTCTACACATAATTTATTAATGTGCTCCTGGCATTTTTGGCAACTTGGCCCTACCGAATGAAACACAAACTGATCACTGCGTGGGGTGAGAGAAACGCTTTGCATCAGTTGGCCACATATACACATTGTGTGTTATCGCTGGGCACAGCTGTACTCTAAAGACATGCAAAATGATAAACCTTCCCTCCCGCAGCAAATCATGCAGGAGAAAGACCATTTAGAATGAAAGCATGTACCAGTTCCTGGCGCAGCTGAAGGTTAGCATACTAATGGCTACATATAACGTTTGCTTTATGTAGTTACAGTGCAATTGGTGGCATCAATTTTCAAATACAGTGTTTCATGTAAGCAAGATTAGTGTCAAATAGTGACATTTACAATGCATTTAAAGCTGCACTCTATAATTAGGGATTCCGGTGTTTATTGTTTTGTAATACAGCAGGAATAAGCTTAAAGGGGTCCATGTCAAAATGGACATGAAGCAAAAGGTGACATTGTGTGCTCATTTGCATGTCATTACCCAGAATCCCTAGCTGCAGTGAGAGCACTGTATGCTAAAGAGACAATGGTGAAAGGCAGGGTTGCACACCTGTCTGACACATGTGAATGTGCTCACAAGTGATATTTTTATTGGCTGTACTCTATATGGTGGAGGGTTTTTGGCACTTTTTTACCCAATAATAACTTATTTTTTTCTATAATCTGTATTTATTGTTTTGTTTTTCCGTTTGTTTTCTTTGTTTAAAAATCTCTCTTTATCAGTGTTAACCACGGGGGGTGGGGGGAAATTGACACATTTGAATTTGGCATTTACCAGTGCACGTATTTTTCATTTCCGTCCTCCCCTCGTGTTGCCTTTGTCTCCTAACTGTGTCTGGGCTGTTACAAGAGCTGGAACCCAAGAGGAAATGATAACTCATTTTTTATTGGTTTTAACAGTCAGTGCAAGATGGGCAATCGGTGGTATTCATTCAGGGTTTTCGGATTCTATATTCATAATGAACATGATCATGAGCGTTAAGAATCTCATTCACTAAACGAAGCTAGCTGCACCCGCCATTCACTGGAATCCTATTCAAATGTATGTGATTACCACGTGTTATACACTTACCAGCAATTGGCAAATTGTCCTCTATGTGAGATGCTGCTTAGAGCAGTGATTCGCAACTAAACGTTTTAATGGTGAGTCCTTCCCAACCCTCAGATAAGTATGTCTCTAAACAAAAACCCAGCTCATGGGAGAAAAAAAATAGGAGGAGGGAAAACTCTAGACTTTAAAATAAAAATATAGGAACATTGTATCTCTTTTTAGAAAAATAATGAAAAACATAAATGGCTCGCTGGATAATTATGTCATATAAGGAATACGAACGTCACAGGTTGTGTGGCTGTGGATACCAAAAAGGGTTGTTGTAAACAACATTTTGGAGAGCTACTTCCAAGAAACACAATACAGGCATACCCCGCTTTAAGTACACTCACTTTAAGTACACTCGCGAGTAAGTACATATCGCTGAATAGGCAAACGGCAGCTCACGCATGCGCCTGTCATCACGTCCTGAACAGCAATACCGGCTCCCTACCTGTACCAAAGCTGTGCGCAAGCGGGGAGACTATAGAGCCTGTTACAAATGCGTTATTTACATCAGTTATGCACGTATATGACCATTGCAGTACAGTACATGCATCGATAAGTGGGAAAAGGTAGTGCTTCACTTTAAGTACATTTTCGCTTTACATACATGCTCCGGTCCCATTGCGTATGTTAATGCGGGGTATGCCTGTATATAACAATATATACACTAATACATTTTAAGTGTGTGTAACATGTATTTTGGACATAAATATAGTATTGTTTTGCCTCTCTTTCTTCCGTTTAATATAAAATATAGTGGCTTATGTCTTCATGTAGACTCAGTGCTTGCAGTATTTATTATTATAGAAAAAATTGGTCCCGTAGCAAATGTCATGGTATTTATCCAGTTCCATCTGCTAATGGTATTCCCATCATTTTTCCAACTCCGTAGCATGCACCATGGCGTGTGGTGCAAGAAGTTTTTTTGATATACAATATATTAGCCATTACGACTTGGCGTCACCTCTTTTTAGTTATATATTTTTCTAAGATGCTGGTTAACGTGGTAGTGTGTCCAGCCCAAACATGTCAACTTATATAGGCATGGTACGCATACACAAAAGTGCACACCCATACAAATTATATTATATATAACGAAATATTATATTATTGTTGATGACTTCCTAGCATGACTTCACTAGTCACTACCACTAAAAACTACGCACGGCGACCTTTAGTTACAGCCAAATATTATTTTGACCCCTAGAGGGCTCTGCAATGCAATGTGTTGAAGTGATTAAAGTCTAATGATGATAGTCATTCTGTAACTTCATATTAAACATTGCCAAGCCATGGTACAAAGAAGAAAACATACACATCTGTGTAGCCAATGGATTTTGCAGTGATTCCAAAATAAGTATGGCAGATAATCAGTACATGTTTGCCTCTAGCATGCAATGTATTTTTGTTATGAGACCAGCTTTTTGCTCTTATTGAAGCATCTGCGCCTCTGTGTTGCCAGGTGTGTGCATATATTTTGATAGCTAGCCAGCCCCAGTTAAGCCTAGCGGGTGCGACAGTACTATGCATGATGTTTTAGTACTGCAATACAGAACAAAGCTTTCTCTTCGTCAATCTATGTAGAAACTCATGATTTATGGGCCACTGTTAAACACAATCAGCTGTCTAAAATTACTGGTGTAGACATAACTTGCCAACTACAGTCCATTACCCAACGCGTAGTGACCGATGGGCAAAGTAAGACAATAACTGCTTCACAACCTGTATACATTTTTTGCTGACATGAATATCCAGCTACAGTAATGTGAAGACAGAGACAGAACTGTGAAACAGTGAGTGTTTCCCTGCTGAAATATGATTTCCATTGAAGTTACAGTAATGCAAACTTCGAGTGTCCACTCATGTACCCGTGAATGCACATCTTGGGAACTATTTATGAAACTACGATAGTGCAATCAGGGGATCTATCCCACGGAAAATCCGACTGAAGTCCAGGTGTGGTTTCCATGTGATAGTGCCCTGATCGGCACTATTGCAGTTTAGTGAATAACACCCCTAAAATTAAACAAATCAAAGCACATTAGCAGTAGTAGGCACTTGGACCAAGATAAATAACTCATTAGAGAACATTAGACAATTTGCAAGTTATAAGTCTCTGAAATATCCCGACCATACTTGTGAAATCCAAGATGCTTGTATGTGTTAAACAATTAACCTTCACTTAACCTTCTTTAGTTACTTAAATACACAAACTTTTTCAGTCAATATTACCAAATATCACCTTGACTTAAAGGGGGTAATTTATGAAAACCTCTCAGCTACAAAACCAGTGCTAAATAATTCACCACTGGGTGGCACATTTTTTTAATTATTATTTTTTAAATATAATACTTTTTTCTCAGTACGAAACTGCTTTTGCAGTCAGGAGATTTAAATAAATAACCTAAATAACATTCAGCGGGCGCTGTGTGTTAAGCACACAGCAAAAAAATAAATGGCTAGCAACTGCCTTGAATGTAAGAAACGTAATCTGATGCAGATAGTAACAGGAGTTTGGCATAATAGGTGAAAATTAAATTGATATTGTGCATTGAGGCTTCGAGATGCTGGATGAAAAAACACCTTAATGCAGCATTCAAAGCTGCCGTTTAAAAAAGAAAAAATATATATCTTTAATATGTGCATGAATTCAATCAACACAATGATAAGTAATTAGCTAAGTTGCCGATCGATCCGTTCTCCTGTGATCAATCGGCAAAGATTCGGCTTGGGGGTTCACTAAATGGCTGTTAGTGCAGCAGAAGAGGACCCAAGATTGAAAGTTCTGTGGGGAAGATCACGTGACCAGACAGTCTCTAGATACAATTGGTGCACTGCTAGAGAGGGCAGGGCTCAAAAAGGGGTGTGCCAGAGCCTGTTTCAGAAGAGGAAGGGGATGTGACTTTGTAAATGGTTGCTACAGAAAAAAAATACTTGTTACATTATGATACATTAAAAATGACATACAGAGTTGTTTAAAAAAGGTATTTTCTCATAGTACAGAACTGATTTATTTAAAAAAAAAACACATGTAGGATATTGCTTAGGTTGCAGTTTTAAAGCCATAATCTAATGGCAAAAAGGACATTTATAGTCCGCTGGATACATAAGCCTGATAATCTCACAAGATACAAAATGTCATATCCATGGTTCTTACAGATATGTATCAAAGTTTTGGTTCAAAACATTTCCATTCTGGGGAAAAAGTGACAAAGGTTAATATAAAATATGATATCAACATATATTTGTTTTATATTTCTTTGATAATTTGGGTGCCGTTTTTGCACCAGAAAAGTACGTTTTGCAGTAAAGAAACCTGGATGCATGGGGTGGGGGTCATTCATCTAAGGGGCACAAATACATCACTCAAATTATCAAAGATAAAAATCCCATTGATTACAACATTAATGTTTTTCCTTGATCAATGTGGTAGTTTTTTTCCCCCCTTAGTTATGCAGGCGAGGGAAGTTTCTTACATGAACCACATCCAGTAGTCTACATTGGTTCATGTATATGTCAAACAAGAGGACTCGCGATATTGGATTAGGTTAAACTCAGACACATACTGCGAGGACAGCCCCGGTTTAGTGTTTACACTCTCAGAGTCAAATCCTCCCCAGTCTGTGTGTCCCACTCTGCCTCCATCACACGGAAGCAAAATGGCAGATGCCATGGCTTTTTTAAATTAATTTAATCATGTGACTAATTGATCTCTGCTGGGTTTCTGTGGTAGCTGCTTCCTCGGGACTGTCAGGCAATTGTGTTAAATGTAGCTTGGAAAGTGTACAGATTGTGCAGCCCAGTAGCTTCTACAGAGCAAAGGGAACTGTGCAGCTGTGCCTGCAATGGTGACCCCGCTGAGAGGCTTTGATTGCTTAGCAGAAGGAAAAAAAAACGGTTTACAGCTGTATGATGCTCTCTGCAGCAATGTAAACGTGAGCCCAGCCCTGCTAATGTGGTCCACCTAATAACTTGCTTCCATTTTCACCCTAAAACTGAGCTGTCATTTTGAAGATACCGTGTAAAGCGGCAATCCAAGCGTGAGATGTGTTTGGCGATTTTTTTCCCCCTTTCATTTTTTAACATAGGGTTGAAGCAGGGCGTCTCCGCAGCTCCCTACGGGGTGCCGGTAGCGGCTCCGCTCGGCAAAGCGGGGTTCATGTAATGGCGGCTTTTCAAAGCTCCCGCACCCTGTGGGCCAATAGGAAGCCGTGACATCATCCGGTGCGTCTCCCTATTGGCCCGAGTGACACGGAACTTTTAAATTTGCCGAGATACCGGCACCCCCTTTTGGGGTCTGTATTTCGGGACGCAGAGGGTCCCTGGAGCTAAAATGAATGGGGTTCAGCTCAAAAAAAAATCCCGTTTCAATCCTATGTTAAAAAAATGAAGAAAAAAAAACCACTTGGATTACTTTAATAAATGTAGATCTTCTTTTAAGGCACCACTCATTTTTTAAAGCCACTTTGACCAGTGTCCACAACGCATTGTTAGGATAACCACATATCAATGGAATATATAGATTTAACGCCACTTCATAGGGGTTACAATAAATATATGTTGGTGGCTGTTATGTATTAGGTAAAAAAAGAACACTCAAAACATAGAAGTGTTTTTTGCTGCTTTGCTCATGAAATGTGTATAAACAAAAGCAATTGATTTTTATTCAGTTAGCAGGGAGATTAAAAGGAAAACAAAATCTTCAGGGGCCACAACTTTAACCCCTGTGTAAATGATTTAACCTGACAAAAACCACGTGTGAATGAGTGATTACTGCAATAGGAATATAAAGCAATGTCGACGCACAACCCCGCAGGCTTATGTGTGTGTTCTACGCTGTGCACTCCAAAGAACACTAATAAAAGAATTCCCTTAGATGCCTGCCAGGGTTTTCTTTTAATACCGTAGCCGGCTCATTTCGCTATTGTCAGCGAGTGGGTGCGTGGGCGAGTAAGTGGGTGGCCAGCCAGTTTTAGAAAGCAGTCTACTGCAAACAGATGGAAGGGGAACGACTTCCAAATCCCTCACGCCGTGGCATATGTGCCAGTCACTTCAGCACCTGTGTAGGGAAAGAGAATCCAGCTTCTCAAATGGAAATTTAAAAAAAAGTTACTGTTTCCAATTTAGGGTGCTTAGGCAAAGATAGCTATATATTTTGCTGGGGGCCCAAAAATTGTACTTGCGTCACTGGTAACCTTCCATGGCTAAAAACCTGCATTGAATGAAAGAATCTCTTTCTTTTTTTACAATTAAAGCAGCTGCAAAATGCAGTGTCAACATATTATTTGCATTGATACGTCTGCCTTTCATCTTTATTGTTGATTTTAAGATTTAAACAATCAAGCTTATAACATGAAAGAATAAATTAAAAACAGTGGGGCATACTTCCTTCCATGTATGTTCTAACAAATGTACCTAAAATAGAATTCTGGGGTGTAACATTTTTATTTTTAGGGGATCAATAACTCACTTACTAAGGGTAATTAAAAAAAAAAATAGTAAATTAAGAGTAACCAAAATAGAATTTTAAAGGTGATGAATATCAAGATTATTTGTGGCATTGTGTTTCATCAACAGTCACACCAACAATTCATTGAAGAAATAAATGAGCGGTGTATTTTCTTAAATGCCCCTGTGGTTTACAATACATCGGCAGACCCATTAGGCCATTAATGGATGGAATTGTTAAACACATTAGGGACATAAACAATAAAGAGATCAATCATCAGTGTCCCTAGATACTTTTTTACATTTACACTGTTCAGATTCATCTTTGCTGTAATATAAGTGCAGTCAAGTGATAAAAGCTTACATTAGAGGAGGAGACGTGTAATCCACCCAGAGAATCTGACCGGATTTTCACTCTGACTCCACGTGAAATCATGGTTTTGCTACTGTGCATAATACTTTGCAAATAGTGATACTGCAAGTGTTATTTAAAGCACAAGAGTGAATAATTAGTCACTCGGTGAGGTACAAACTCGATGCAATCTCAGGTGCGGAATGAAAAACTAACTGTAGTCAATATAGCAAGAGGGTAAGCGGGCTGAAGCAGTACCCTGCTTTCGAGTTGGTTGATGAAAGTTGTTAGTGTCCCTAAAAACACGGAGCTACAGACCCTTCTACAGTAGTGCTTTAGATATCTAGGGATACTATTGGTAACACTTGTTAAAACCTTTTTTTGTCCTTATTAAGATTCGCGGGTTCCAAAACAAATCCCCAAACTTTGGGTTTCCGGATTTTCTAGAGTCAAACTGTCCGAACTAGTACCATAAAGTTCGTATTTAGAATCCAAATCCGGGACAGAGACAAACCAAAACACATTTCTTCTCAAATTCAGATTTGGATCCCTTCTCCCACTCCTGACCATCTGATGCCCCCTGTGGTTTGGTGGGCAAGGGATCAGAGCCCAGGAGTGAGTAGGGACCCTCCCCTTCAAATACTGCCTCACAACAAACCCCCTCACCCTTTGGGTCCCTGCCTCCTCTTGTCCAGATGTACAGTATGGACTGCAGGGGCTAGGGCAGCATTATCTGTGGCTTTGTGTATCATGCTCTCCCCACCTCCTCTGACACTGGGATGCAGTCAGCAGAGAAGGCAGGGCCAGCGGGACACAGGAACTTTTAAACTTAAACTTGACCACAGCAGTTAAACCCTGCAGACCATACACCTGCACTGGAGGAGATAGGGACACTCCTACCCCATGTCACATTTCCCCCATTTATATCTACATGTTGGCTGACAGCTTTCCCAGGGGCCCAGGACAGTGTGTTTGACCTGGGCCCTAGGTAGCTGAGTGAGGGCGACTAGGGTGGGCCGAATGTTACCTAGCTGGGGGGGGGGGGAGGGGGTGAGGAGGGCACCGCAAGGGAGCTCAATGTTAATGGTGTCAGTGCTGATGCTCCAAGTAATGCACTGGCACTCAGGAGAGAAATGTGTAAACTAGGATTCCCAAACAATACAATGAGTGGAAGGGGCAGCTGCGAAACTGGTCTGTTAGAGCTACTTCAACCATGATTAATCCAGGACAAACTCCATCTGACTTATATTATACAGTATTTTACAGGTCCTCATGTGACCCTATGAGTGGTCTATATGCAACATTTTCCATATCATTTGTGTGGGTTTTGATACCGTTATCTTTTTTTTTTTTACCAGTAAAAATAGTATTATCCTCCTATCTCTGTCACTGGTTCTCTCTTAATCCGGAAGTCCATCAGGCTTTATCTTCAATGAAGACCTGATATTCTTTCATATTACACTATATATATTTTTTTAATTATTTTTGTATATACTGTATACCACAAGGAACTTGCGCTCTTTATTTTTCCGTATGATATTTACCTAATAAAGGAGTGGACATTATTTTATGAGTTAATGCCACATTTGACAAATGTTTTAGGAGAATGCAAGTCTTCATATAACGTGTTGTTACTAACGTAGTTACTCCCATCCCTCCTGTAATAGGGCTTGGAGGGGAGAGATTACATTAAAGGATGCTAAAATGTAATAAAATAAACTTTTACCAACGTTGTACAATATGAACCCCTTGATGGCTCAAGTGGAAAACTAGTTATGAGCAAGCTATTGCTAACTGGTGACTATGGGCTGCAAAGACTTAGCAATGCCTTACTAACTCCTATACATCCCTCCCCCCACCCCCAGGGGGGGGTCTAAGCACCTCTTTCAGGGCCCCTAGCCACATCACAGCCCACCTGCTCCCCCCCAACACACCTAATAACACCCCCTCTGAGTTGGCTAATAGGGCTGAAACCATGGCAATAAAATGAACAAACAATTGAAAATATAAACACACAAATATATAATGCTGTACTAGCCTCTGGTATCCAAGCGTAGATATGTAGTGTAGTGTTAGGATTATATTAACCCCGTTAATGCCCTTAGTGACTAGCTATCCATGGGTTGCCCGTGACTATCGTCCTGCTCAGGAGATTATATTTTACACTGTTGATATATGTTTGTTGTGTAGCACCTTTCCCCCCACCCTATGGGAGATTTGTGTCACTACCTGTGTATTTCTGGTGCGGTGCATACCTGTTGATAATCCAGGAGGCTCTGAGTTGCTCCGCGGTGGTATGGGGAGATATCAGGACAGGTTTTCAAGGTGATTCATCTCTGTAGACATCGCCTCCAGTCAGCGAGGATCCTGGGTTGATCAGGATGGTCCATGCTGACACTTTATTTGATCCAGAAAGTTGACCACACTCAGGATGATTCAACTGATGTTTATTGCATTTCCAGCAGTCACAGCATGCTTCATATTCTCCTGAAGGCCACCTTAAGGCTTGGAGCCAGGCTGCGGAGATGGTGCTCGACGTACCTCGCAGTAGACCGGTGGTCCCTCCTCGCGGTTCTCTGGCGCAGGATTGGAAGGTTCTGACAGTGCTCCGGTTGACATCGCGGACAGCTCCATGACGCGGAACTTCAGGTAAGGACCGGAAGGCCTCTATCCAAGCCGTAGGGCCCAGAAGGGAGCCTGCCTTCCACCTCACATGCCGTACAGAGTACATGCTAGGGGAGGCCGCGATCATCTGCAGCTCTGGGTAAAAGTGTTCGTACTCCATGGCAAGATAGTACATGGTGGCATCGCCCGCGGAGCCTTGAATCAGCGCCGTCAGTTTGCATACCAAAGTATATAATGTCTGCAGCTCTTCGGTGCTCATATTGAGGGTTGCACAGTTTGCCCCCACTGGCTTAGGCCGAAGGCATGGTACTTGGCATGCCGCACATTCTCAGCTCCCGTAGCTCCTGTCCCGGGCAACCGTACAAAGGGCAGACCCCCAGCAGCAAAGTCTCCACATCATCCGAGAGCACAAAGACCCCGCCAGTAACCTCATAAATTGTGCCAAAGTCTTCTAAATCATCATCCATTTTGTAAAGCATAAAGAGCAGCTCCGCACACACGTCTGGCAGTGGGTGAGTGCACGTGTCTGGCTCCTCGCATCCGGCAGTCCTAGGATAGGCACCCCAGCCCCTCCCCCTGGTGAACACAAGCGTCCAATCCAGAAGCAAGAAGTGGGCACGGTCTCTGCATTTTGCGCCAATTCTGTACATAGTGAAAAAGCTTGCAACTGCTTGCAACCTTTGCAAATAGACATGCGGTTCATGGTTCCAGCGGGAATCGTCATTTTGTGTTGTCAAAGTCCAGAATGCAGCTCCCTTTCGGGAAAACCGCCATTTGTGGTGACATGCGCGTCCTGTTTTCGTCCGGACCCTTTCTGACCTCGCTGTAGATTTACCTTGCAGGGAAGAATGTCCCTGGGCAGGCAAAACCCCCCTTTGTAGCACACTGCACACGCTGACAGTCAGTCTCTGTATACGGTGGTTCCCTGTGCTTGAAGCTGCTACTAACATTGTTGTAACTCCTCAGACGGAGTTTCTGGTAACCCTGCTCCAGGGTCTCCCTCCCTCGGACGCTACCTATCAATGCTTTACCGCCACCCCTCTGAACCCTGACCCTATAGTTCCTTGTTCGGGTTCTTGGGACTCAGGCAACCAAGACACGCCCTCCAGACACCCTATATGCCAGTCCGCAGGGTGACTAAGAACCAGGACACGTAGCATGTTGCTCCAACACAGGACATCCTTTGGGGCAGCGCAGACTGCAGCTCCCTGCAGGGAAGTTAGGCCCCTGTTATGGCAGGCTGGAGTCCCCTTAGAGCTACACCTGGCCCCCCTCCTTCGTTAATACTGAGACTGAATGTGCTTGCTTCCTATGGTTTGCTTCTGCTGTGAAAACCTGTCCTGATGTGGATCTCGGCAGCGCCTCCATTTTAGCACCTTTTCCCCAATCCTATGTGAGATTTGGGTCGTTACCTGTGTATTTCTGGTACGGTGCATGTTGGTAATCCAGGAGGCTCTGAGTTGCTCCGAGGTGGTATGGGGAGATATCAGAACAGGTTTTCAAGGTGATTCATCTCTGTAGACAGCGCCTCCAGTCAGCGAGGATCCTGGGTTGATCAGGATGGTCCATGCTGACACTTTATTTGATCCAAACAGTTACCCACACTCAGGATGATTCAACTGATGTTTATTGCATTTCCAGCAGTCACAGCATGCCTCACATTCCCCTGAAGGCCACCTTAAGGCTTGAGGCCCATCTAGGCTCCCTCCTGAGCTCCTAGTGTATCCCTTGATGGGATACAGGGTAGATGTCACCCACTCCACAGGGGGAGGGAAGAGACAGACTGACTTCTGGGAGAGTGCCAGTATATAACCCTGAGGGATGGGTTTGTAACCCTGCCCCATAACAGGGCAGGTCTGATACCGACAGGCATCACATTAACCTCATGCGACCCAGCCAGTATCCTCCCCCAGACTGACACTCTCAGGTTGTTGCTAGGTCCGCCCCTGGATACAGTAAGTGTATCCAAGGCTGCAATAGCCAACTAGGCCTTCGTGAAGAATTAACCCTTCCAGTGCCTGCCCTTAGCAGGACTTATACGGTTAGGGCCCCAAATTTAAATTAGCATCTGGAGGCTATGCTATAATTGTATGAATTTTTATCCTCTGTTATTTTTACTCCTCACAAAGCCCTATTTCAGGGTGTGGATGGGAGTAACACCAAGTTTAGGTTTTACCTTCGCAACAGAACGTTATTTCTTGGCATTAACCTTAACAGAGCTTGGTGAATATGGTATGCATTTTATTTATGCTCATTTGCCTATCAGTAAAGCCAGATTAACATTATGGTATTTGCTTTAGTGAATACTGCTTTACTATTAACGTGATGTTAACTTTGTTTAACATCACGTTAAATAGGCTAACAAAGCTTAGTTAGTATAGCCCAATGAGTGGTGTAGACCAGGGGAGCGCAATCTTTTTTCCCTGCGCCCCTCTGCCATCTGTCCCCCTCTCCTCGCGCCCCCCCTGCTTACCTTGCTTCTGACGTCCTGGAGTCATGACGTCACGTTGCCACTCAACGCGATGTCATATGACCCCGCGGCGTCATTTGACGCCGTGTTGCCATGGCAACGCGTGACCAGGAGCATCTGAAACAAGGTAAGTAGAAGTTTATAGAGGCCCTGCAGCTCCCCCGGCATTAATTTAAATGTATTCGGGAAGCGTGCAGGGGCCTCTGTAAACCCCATGCCCCCCTGCAGCGAGTCTTGCGTCCACCTAGGGGGCGCGCCCCCTCTTTGCGCACCGCGGGTGTAGACACAAACTCTGTATGAATCTGGAATGCTGGTCAGAACCTTTGCATTCCTCCTACTGTGTGGTCTCAATGCAACACTGTCCTCCTCTTACTGGAATGTAGCTATTCCAACTATTCTTATTTAGATACTCCTTGACAAAGAACATCCCGTTCGAAACGCGTAGGAGGTTTTTTCTTATGTTTTGGGAACTCCAATAAAGTTATTTTTGTACCTTTGGATCCTCTCCTTGCTCCGATTTGGCTGTGCTCTACTTCTTTTGCATCTACCTGGATGCCGTCAGCAGCAGCAGCACGTCTTCCCAGACCAGGAGGTGAATGTGAGTAAATGCTACCATTATTCTATGCCTTATTGATACTCCCAATGAAATTGAGTGTGGTGGTTTTCCACTTACCCCCAGTTTTCAGGGAGCATTATTCATGTGATGGCTATATGGACATACTCATTGATTTATATTGAAGATTGATTCTCATCTACCCATGGTCTAGGATTAATTACAATTGTGAACAGCCTGGTACTTGAGCACTTTGATCACACTTCTTACCAGTATTGAATTTCATTCTTATTTAGGGAGCTTTATTCCACATGGCCCGCTATCTCCTAAGGGCAGTGAAATGAATGGGACGTATCATGTCTTCTGGCGATGTAAGGTGTCTTATGGAATAGCACCACTTAGTAAATTATGGCTGTCATTCATTCCAGAGACCTATTCAATCACGCGCGCAAACATACGGCTGAAAAGTTTTTTTAAACATATTTTAAAATCCATTTTTATGCTCCAAACTATTCTGAAGACTACTAAGTATGAAGCCCCCCCCCCCCAAAAAAAATGTATGTCTCAGTGAATGCTGAATGTTTTGAAAATGGATCAAAAATGAGCAAATATGGAACAATTTAGCCCCTCCCCAAAAAAACTCACCCTTTTGTTAGCATCTAAAAAAATCTGGGAAATTGTGATTTATTTTTATTTCTTAAAACAAACGCGTGAATCTTTGTAAGCGGAAAAACGCAAACTTTTCACATCTCATAAGGTCATACAATTGTTGAATAGCTGGTAAGATTTCCAGAGGAAGAGACCCGAGGCCATCTTTAATGGCATGACAATAATATACATACATGTACATGTTTGTGAATGCTGAATGGCAAGTCGTTTAGGATGCTACATCTTGCAGGCCTCTAAGTTAAAATAAATAAATAAAATGCAGCTGCCAGGTTTAATCTAGCCTCTCCTTGTTCACTGGTTTAGCGGTGGAGGGTCATTAATTATTTCTTATGCACTGCTACAATATTTAATTATGTCAGGACACATACAATTTTACCTCTTAACAGATCTGCATTTAATGCGGGGAAAGTAATGATGCTGCCATTCTTTCCATTCTAATCTCATGGTACTTTTTTGAGACACAATTAGTTTGCGGTTCATATCTTGCAAAGGTCAGCCGGAGAGTACTGGAGTCCTGGAGAAGTATCGCTTCAGCATACAGATAAGCGAGACTCACTGTCTCCGGCACTGCGGTCTCAGCATGCAGATGTAGCAAGACTCAGAGTCTCCACCACGGGCAAAGAAGAAAAAGTCTGCAGATCCAAGACAGTGTCTGCCGCGAAAGCGCTGAGAGCTTGTGAATGGTAACCCCTGTTGCATTAATCCACCGGTGCCATGACCACTGCGGTCACGTGACCACGGGTGGCAGCAGCAACGGAGTCAGTACGGTTAGCTAGATCTGTATGTGATACCTTTCAATGGACTCACAAGAGAGTTCTTCATAAATGTAACAATGTGTACAGAACTTTCAAAACCTCACGTGTACTCATCTTCCCATACCACAGGGCACATGAAGAGGATATCTGTATCTACTATTAGTTTTAAGGAAAAACTGTTTTCAGTAGGGCTGTTGAAAGAAATCACAACCACTAAGGTAAATAAGACAACTGCACAGTATAATTGGCTTAATTATTGTCTTTACTGTGTCTTTAAGGTGCCTTGAAATGTAAAACTAAAAAAGGTCAATGATAGTGTAAGGCAGTGGTTTCCAACCTTTTTTTGGTTAAGGAACCCCAAGTGAAATTCTGGGGAACCCCCAGCCCTCTGTAAAAGCGCGTCTGTGATCAGATGCATTGTAAATTCTTCTGTATTTTTTTTCAAACGTTTTTAGTAGGCAGGTTATATGGTTTAAATACATTGAAATGCAACGGCAGCCTAATACAAAATGGGGTTTTCTTTTTAAGAGAGTGTGATAGATAGAGAAGAGTTGCGCCATAGGAGGCGAGACCTCTGGTCCGCATAATGGACCAGTGAGAGTAAGGCCAGAAAAAGAGGAGGGGAAAGGAGGTGGCGGGGAAGGAGGGAGATTTGGGGGATCCCCCTTTCCGCTGTCGGGGCTCGTCTGCTCGGGTTGAAGGCCGTCTTTTGCATCCAAGGCCAAATTAGGTGAGTTTTATGTGGAGTCATTGGCTAAGCCAAGGCTCCCATATTTTATAAGAGCCCTCCGTCGAGCGCTTAAGGAAGGCAGTCAGTCTCTCCATGAGCATAACTTCGTTCAGCCTTTTTTTTAACTATTTGTAGGGAGGGGGGTGACACCTTCTTCCAGGAGGACGCAACCACACATCTCGCCGCGGTGAGAATGAAGGAGATCAATTTCCTAGATGGCCGGTCGATTTCCTCTATTGGCCTGGCCAATAGGTAGGTCAGTGGATCAATGGGTATCGTGAGGCCAGTTACCTCTAAATTCTTCTGTATTTGATACAATTTTCAAATGAGCAGAAAATTGCAGGGAACCCTTGGGGGATGCCTGGGGAACCCAAGGGTTCCCAGGGACCCTGGTTTAAGAACACGGGTGTAAGGTGATTACGTTTTATTAGTAGAACAGAATAATAGGGACGATTACTATTTAACTGAACAAGTTACCCGTTCAGAAGAAAAGGCAGAAAAAAAGTCAGTTGAGCTCTCCAACGTTATGTACTATAATTTCACCCTTCAAGAAGTCTCCTGTTGATCAATTAAAATGTCACACCTACAGTACAACAAATCTAGGTTTCTCCAAGATAAATATGGCTACTATAACTATGTTATTGTATGATAACGCAGCCTTGCTAACATGAAGCTAGCACAATGTTAGTGAGATAATGTTGACGTCCGCATTAGATAATACTGATGCAGCGGCCGTTATTCGAACACTTCACGCGTCACGTACATCAGAATCCCGATTTGAAACCGCGGGATGAATTCCAGCCTCCCCGCACTAAGATGCGAGCGCGGCGAGTGCCGAAAAACTAATTTTAGTGTTCTGGCTGTTAAAAACATGAAATTGACACAGTTGCACAGTTGCACAGTAGCACAGTACTGTACACATTACAATTCATCCATTTTATTGCAAACGAAGAAACAGAATCCATGAAATTCAAACAAAACATCCGCGATAAGCGCGGGTGCCTGGGGCGATTGGCCGCGTTCATGCTGCGTGGGGAGCAGCAGAGAACTCAAAATCGGCGCCGAGATGTGTTCGAATAACGGCCGCTGCATTAGTACATACAGTAGGAAGAGAAGGTCTGTGGTTTTGAATGCTCTGTACACTATCATTTCACTTATGAACAATTCTCACATTGTTTCATGACAGACTATCACAATCTACAGCAAAGCTTTTTATTTAGTGGTTATTACTGCAAGCGGGAAAAATAGGCAGTTACTTACTGTTTGTCTACAGTTCAGCCTTCCTCAAATCTTTCACCTTTATTGTCTCCAGCAAGCATAAAGATAACACTAAATCATCCAAATAGCTCCACGGGAAGCGATCATCCTTAACTAATATCCCAAGGGCCAGTAAGCAAAACACATTGAGGATATCATTGTTGCTCATAAAAAACATACAATAAATGTATGCAAAGCCACACAATGTTGGTGGGAGTTGAGAAAAAAATCCCCACTATTTATGAATGCAAAATTGCTACTGCACAATTGAGTTGGCAACATAAATTCTGCTAGTTGTACTGTTTGAAAACAAGGAATTCCTTCCTGAATGTATCACATTTGGCAGCTTGTGTTGCATCTACTTGTTTGATTTAAGTGTACCAGGCTAGAGGGATTTACACCACACTCACATCCCACTGTTTCCACCCTTTCCTCTTCTGATTCTAGTTAAAAAAAAAAAAATATTCGGTTGGGTTTCTTAGTGCAGAAGAAAAAAATAATTGCTTCAAAAAGTGTAACATGAAAAAAAAAAAAAAAATCTCCATCTAAATCAGAATAGGAACAAAACTTAATCGAAAACCTACTTGGAAATACAAGCCCTGCAACTAAACTGACCACAAACGCCTATCTATTAGCAGGAGTCAGGACTGCTGCAGTTGTAAATATTTCTTGTAACACGATCCTAAATTATTGTTGTTGGGTCCCGGCCTGGAACATGCAGGAGCAGGTGAAATGTGACAATTTTACCCTTGTTTGAAAAACGAGAATGTGTTGAGTGGTAGAACTGTGATATAAATAAACAGCAACATTCTTGATGAGACAGGTACTTTGCTGGTCCAGCGCTGAGGTTTAAACCATTCAGTGCTGGAGAAGTAAAGGGGGCATTATCACACTAGGAATCTTGTGAAATTCAACATGACGCAGAGTACAGCAGTACTGAGTATAACAGGATTCTACCAACCAGCTGAATCATTTTTAATTGGAGAAGTGAGACCCCAAAACATTATTGTTGTGCTAAAAATGACACTAAATTCTCCCAAAACGGTTAAGCTTGTAAGCACACACACTTCTTAGTGGGGTTTCCTGAGCAAGTGGAAATGCAGGTTGCAAAACAGAACTTAATGGTAGCCCTGAGCAATCCCTGCCCACTAACTTCAAGTCAACCGTGTGATATTGATTAAGACCGGTGTTTCTTAAGCTCTTAACAAAACATTATTTTAGGTCACACCGACCCAGTTACAAATGGTGAATTGCACAGAAATGTACTCTGCTCTCCTTGAAACATGATACACTTCTTGTGCTGTCTTCTCTATCTGTTGCCCTCTGTGTAGATAATCCAAGAATTCAAAAGAAGCCTTTATCAGATGGGTATCATAACCCCGTCAGCAGCAATCATTATACACGTGTATTTTCTTTCTCTGTCCTATCCTGTAAAAAAGTCTTCCGGCTGCAAAAGTGGAGTAAAACAACCCTGTCCTTTGATAAATGTGGCACAATCAATACGCACAAGGGACCTGATTTAGAGTTTTGTTGGAAAAGGAAAAATAGCGTTGGCTTAAAAATGTCAGCAATACATCAATCACTGAGGAGGTGGAACTAGGGGGGGGGGCGGAGGAGGAGGCGAGCGGGGCAGCTTTCCCAGGTGCAGCCTGATAGGGGGCGCAGAAACACCCCCTGGCGGTGACTTGACTTCAGTCGGTGCTGCAGCAGGTCACAGCAAAACATCAAAGCAGGATCGGGCGCTGTGAGTCGCTGAAGCACAGGTCAGTTAGGCACAGGTCTCAAAGAAATCCTTCAACTTGAGATCCAGTGACTTACTAGTTATAATTAATTGATATGAACTGTAAAGAAATTATGTATATAAAGCAAAATTGTTAATAAAATGACACAAGAAGAAATAAATGAAGAAGGGAAAGGAGAAGAAGGGGGGAGAGAGGGGGGAAAGGGGAGGGAGGGGAAGGAGGAGGGGGGAGAGGGGGAAAGAAGGGGAAAGAAAGGGAAAAGGATGAGGAAAGGGTAAATAAACTATATATAATAAATGATAAATCATGATGAAAAATGATAAATTAACAATTATGCTTTATATACATAATAATTTCTTTACAGTTCATATCAATTAATTATAACTAGTAAGTCACTGGATTTCAAGCATAAGGATTTCTTTTAGACACACTGTGTATTTTATTCATTGTTTGTTTTCATTATTTGCTGGATTTATCCCGTTTTTTTTTATATGTGTGTTTTCTGTACCTGCAGTCCTATAAGTGTATTTTGTGTATGACATATAGTTATTTTTGTGGTTTAATTCCTTTTGGTACCTCCTCATGTACCCGTCTATGGCCAGTCACAGCAGTTTTGCCTCTTGCGCTGGCTCTCAGCTTGCGGTAGGCTTTACTTCTGTGCTAGCTTGTGATTGGCTATTGGGGTGGACCAAATTGAATTTGATTTTTGATTTTTGACCCTTCCAGGGCTCTGTTTTTTCGTGCCACGGAGCTGCGCTGACGTCATCAGGGTCGTCTTTGGGTAGTGCGCATGCGCAGCATCAGAACATCATGACGTCACCGCGGTTTTTGGTGCGGAGCTCCGTAGAGGGATTCAATAGGACTGCAGGTAAAAAGTGTTTTTTACTCCTTGATAAAGTACAGTGATACGAAACGCATAGGAGGCTTTTCCTCTACGCTTTTGTCTTTTGAATAAATTCTATTTTTGCATCAATTGGATCCCTCTCCCTATTTTTGGCTGTGCGTTACTTTTCACTTTCTTCTGCTCCTTACAATGCATCTGATCTCAGACTCGCTATTAGAGAGGTTGGGGTTCCTTACAATGCATCTGATCTCAAACAGTATTAGAGAGGGTTGGGGTTCCTTATAATGCATCTGATCTCAGACACGCTATTAGAGAGGGTTGGGGTTCCTTACAATGCATCTGATCTCAGACACGCTATTAGAGAGAGTTCGGGTTCCTTACAATGCATCTGATCTCAGGCACGCTATTAGAGAGGGTTGGGGTTCCTTACTATGCATCTGATTTCAGACACGCTATTAGAGAGGGTTGGGGTTCCTTACAATGCATCTGATCTCAGACACGCTATTAGAGAGAGTTCGGGTTCCTTACAATGCATCTGATCTCAGGCACGCTATTAGAGAGGGTTGGGGTTCCTTACTATGCATCTGATTTCAGACACGCTATTAGAGAGGGTTGGGGCTCCTTACAATGCATCTGATCTCAGGCACGCTATTAGAGAGGGTTGGGGTTCCTTACTATGCATCTGATTTCAGACACGCTATGAGAGAGGTTGGGGTTCCTTACATTGCATCCGATCTCAGACTCACTATTAGAGAGTGTTGGGGTTCCTTACAATGCATCTGATTTCAGAGACGCTATTAGAGAGGGTTGGGGTTCCTTACAATGCATTTGATCTCAGACACGCTATTAGAGAGGGTTGGGGTTCCTTACAATGCATCTGATCTTAGACACGCTATTAGAGAGGGTTGGGGTTCCTTACAATGCATCTGATCTCAGACACGCTATTAGAGAGAGTTAGGGTTCCTTATAATGCATCTGATCTCAGACACGCTATGAGAGAGAGGGTTGGGGTTCCTTACAATGCATCTGATCTCAGACGCGCTATTAGAGAGGGTTGGGGTTCCTTACAATGCACCTGATCTCAGACGCGCTATTAGAGAGGGTTGGGGTTCCTTACAATGCACCTGATCTTAGACACGCTATTAGAGAGGGTTGGGGTTCCTTACAATGCATCTGATCTCAGACACGCTATTAGAGAGAGTTAGGGTTCCTTATAATGCATCTGATCTCAGACACGCTATGAGAGAGAGGTGGGGTTTCGCAGAATGTCATAATATAATTAAATGGTTCCTTAACCAAAAAAAGGTTGGAAATCACTGTTGTACACATTCATGTGTGCCATTTTATGCAGTTACTTACAAAAATGGTGTAACTTTGCTACTTAAATAGCCATTTCTAGTCTTTTGACTACAGTTTACTCAGATTATCTTACAAAACAAAGAGATGATCACTGTCATTAAATGCCTATTTTCTGATTTGTAAGGCGATCTGGAAAGAAAAAATAAGAATATATTTTGAAGATTTCTTCATCTTTCTTTGTTTTCCCTAACAATAATTTTTAAAGGAATTGCACTTTTAAAACTCTTTCTAAATGTAGCTTCTCCCCCATTCTCAATCAGTGAAATTGAGTGGAACCACTGATTGAGCCACCCGTGCTGACACAGGGATAGACTAACCTGTTGGTGGACCTTGAGGACAGGAGTTGGCCTCCCCAGATTTAAACAGTGCATTATCAATTCAAATTACTGTAGCTGTAATTCATCAACTCCTCCTCAAGCTGAGAAAATTCAGAGACAGGCTCAATAAGATAAATAAATATAGAAAGATAGATTAAAGAGTAAGCACACATACTACTTAGTGGGGGGAATGGGGTTTAGCCAGGGGCCGTGCAAATACAGGCTACAAAACAGCAACTAAAGACCAACTAACTCTTGTTCAACAGTTTGATTGATCCAGACTTGTCTTTCTTCAACTCTTTTCTGTTTTACACTCAATTCTCTAATATACCAGTAAATAGGAAAACAGCCCAGGGTTGGATCACACTGTTGACCTGGATTTAGAAGACAGGTATGCCAGAGCTGCTTTTAAATAAACAGAATATTATTTGGTGATTCAAGACCAAAAACTGGGTGAGTATTGGGGATGAGAGATGTAGGAACCTGCCAAGATTCGCACCGCTGCCGTTTCCATCACACGTATCAAACGTTTTCCAAATCCGCGAAAAAGTTTGATCAAACTACTGAAACGGGTCAAATTGTTAAAAAAAAAAAATCTGCTCTTTGGCCTTTTTAATGTGGCAAATATTAGCTTTGCAACTTAAAAATTATTATTATTTTTTTTAACAAGTGTGATTAAATTTCGAAAGTGAGAGTAAAAAGAAAAAGCAATACCCGTTCACTTTCAGTGTTAATTGAATTTGACACAAAGTTGTGTGTCGAACCGAATCGAAATAGGTGAAGTTCACCTAATTCGACTAATTGTGCAAAACAAATTGAACATCAGTGTAGCCAGGACTGGTTCTTGGCTACAAGTCTGCCCTCACTGGCAGTAAGCCCTGGTAAGAGCAGGCCTGCCAGTACCTATCATGGGTTCTCCCGACTCCCCGCAGTGCCCTTGAGTGACAGGGAAGGAGGTGGAACCAGGCCTGGGTCCACAGAATCCTGGGTCAGACCTGGTGCCCTCCTCCTGGCCGTACTTATGGGACTTTGCCACCCAAATTTAGTCAGTGCCTCTCCCCACTTGAGAGAGGCAGGTCACACACAGGTTGCCTGAATACTGGCCTTCCCTGTTCCTCTTCCCCTCGGGGGAGAGTGAGTGTGCACCTTTCCCCTGATCCTGATAGATGATCAGGGAAGAGCAAGGACTGCTGCAGGGGCCCTTGAACCGTAGTGCAGGTCCAGGGACCATCCTACAGCTGGATACAACATCAGAGACGGCATAGGGCAGAAGCCTGCTGTGATTGCATTGAGCTGAACAGAATAAACCGTTCCAGTTATTATACCTCCTGCCTGGTGTGTGATCTTACTGGGGAAGGAGAGGGGATTGTGTTCTACCGTAGTAGATCGCCTCTATATATCTGGAACCTGCGGCAGATGGAGGCGCTGTACTGCTAGAAAACCAGGCAGGGTATGTACCCCAGAAACCTGTCCTGTGTCCCCACAAACATCAGCCCTCCTGCTTACCAACATGTAGCATGCACCACACCCGCTGTAATGGCAGAATCTCCCATCGGGTGAGGGAAACACTGTTACATACCATATTGGAGAAAACAAAGTAAAATAAAGTTGAGCAGTATAATATGCGCAACGTATGCAGACTCGCTTAATAATAGTGAATTCCACTAGAAATCCTAACACTCTTGGCATTCATTTAACTGCACTAGTGCCGATCAGGTCGCTATCACATGGAAACGCCCTTGGCACCACATGTATCAGAGAAAGAATTTTGTTTATTTTAATGGGATTTTTTCTCTGATACATATGGTGCTGCTTTTTTGCTTGGGGTTGGGGCACTGTGCTTCTGGGGGAAGAGCTTCACTGTATCAGTGCACCACTGGCGTCATCAGCTCGTATCAGCATATACTGCGTTGTGTTGCAATCATTTTAGTTTCTTTGCACGTCAAGTAAATAGCCATGTCTTGACTGGCATTAACCCCTGTCTACTTAAGGATGTTCGGTCAAATGTATCAAACTCGGATGGAAAAATTGACCGGCACTTAAAAAATAATATTAAATAATGGTCAAACTCCATGTTACTGTATGTTTAACATACTGACTCCCTTTTTCCTTACTTATATGCTGAAACATTATCTTGGGGTCATTGGCCTGTTGGGGTCTACAGTTACAGTTGTATTGGTTTTTTTTTTTCATAAATGTGCTTTTTTAAATCAGTATCAGCAAATAAAATACAAACCAGGACTGGATCATTACATTTATTTTTACAAGTAGCCTTTACTGTACCTCTATTTACAGGAATAAAGGTCCCAGCAAGTGTGTCTCTAAGCAAAGATCATCAGTCAGTGTAGTTAATACCAAGTTAGATTGGACTGAAAACATCATTCACATTCATCAATCACTGCCTGCTAATATTTATTTTTTCTTTAACAATTTAAAACACTGGGTTTTCCAGAGTCCTCCCAGCTCCCAATGTATTTACTGGTTTAGTTGCCAGGGAAATCAGAATAGCTTCCAAATCTAATGGGTTCCACGGGCTAATGCTGCAACGCCATTGCGGGGTAGAGGGGGGGGGGGGGAGGTTGACGTGGCAACTTCCTATTGGATGACCATTTAAATGCCCAGGAAGTAACACCAGCTAAAACAATGGTAAGTATCTCGGGAACAAGGGAGTGCCAAAAATACCGCAGTTCAGCTACGAAGGATCCCTTGGATAGAATTCTATAAATAAAAAAGTACTGAAAATGGGTGGAATTGCTGCTTTAAAGATTGATTTTCAGTGGGATTCTCTATTAATAAGCATTTCTGCGTACATCACATAAGTTATATTCTGCTTTGAATTCTCTGTCAGCTCCTGCCTCTTACCTTGTTCCTCTTGAAGAATGCTCTTCGGCAGGCTGCAAAGCACTTCTCACTGCAGAAGCTTTTCACTTCACTTCCCATGCTCAAGGAGTAGCGCTTAATTCCAACTTTCTGGCACCAGGCACACATGATTTGCACATTTGACACATCGTCGTCTGTAACACAAATGGAAGAACAACATGGTCATGCTCGCAGCGAATACCTTCCATAATCCTCCATCCAATTAAACGCACGGTACTGCAAATTATTCTGTAATTCTTGCTCACATTAGGCGTGCAATAGTGCAGGTGCAAACCATTCTAAAAAAAGAAAAAATGCGTTGTCCTGTTCAACCACAAATTATATACGTTATGGTGGCTAAAAAAAGTAACAGAAACCCTCTACCGTTCAGCAAATAAAAATACCACTTGTGAGCACATTCACGTCTCGGACAGGTTTGCAACCCTGAGAGATTAAATAAACAACCTAATTAACCTAAAATCAAATATAATAGGCAGTGCACCCAGGAGCAAAACAGAATAGGTAAAAAGGAAGAAGGGGCAAAACCCAAAAGACGGAGAATTGCTGAAACTCCAAACACAAGGCACTCAGGTAAGACAGGTACAAAAATTTTTATAATTTATTGGTCAAAAACAGATTTAAAAAATGGACAAACAAAGCAAAAACAATTAAAAAACAATACACAACTACTCTAGATCACAAAAAAATAGATAGGCGAATTGGCTGTACGTAGCAAGCAGCATAAAGATAAAGTTAAGGAAGCAGCACATCTCAATAGGTCAAAATAATAACAAAAATGTGTCACAGAGATCCCAAATAAACAGAAGGGGTTAAAATAACCTCACCTGGATGTAGGGGATAGCTGGATAGAAAATCCATCAGGTGTAACAATCATATGCACATAATCATGAGACAGGCAATGAGCAGGTTTGCAACCGTGCCTTTCCCCATTATCTCTTAGCATACAGCGCTTCCACTGCACCCAGGAATTCTGGGTAATGACATTCAAATGAGCCCAAAGTATCATCTTTTGTTTCTAATCCATTTTAGCATGGATAACTATAAGCGTATGCATGTCGTATTACACAGCTTTTCAGCACAGCCTGGGTTAAAGAAGTGCACAGCCAATAAACCTAATCACAGACAGCTGTTTTGACCTTTTTGGTCTCGTCAGTGTGAAGCGGGTTATACTGGCTTTGCAATGTGAAGCTCGAACAGGTTTCAACCATACTGTATATAAGTTATGGTGGGTAAAAAGTGACAAACCCCTCCACCATACAGTGTCCTGTTCAAGGAAATTTCAGTAATTATCGTGAAGTAAAAGCAACAAAAACCATATGTTAAAATCTTTTAAAATAACATTATACAAAATGTTCCTTTAAGCTGTAAGTGATTTACATGTTAAATACATATTGTTTACATTGTGCATTTAGACTGTAAGCTCTTCAGTTCACAGACTCCTTTTCCTATTGTTACTTTATGCCTGAAGCGCTTATTCCCATTGTGTTATATTATGTCACGTGTATTACTGCTGTGATGCACTTTAAATAATTATATACATGCATCCATACATTCTATATATAACACAAAAACAGGTCAAGTCTGTGAAATGGGACCCTTTTTTGCTAAACGTTTCTTGAAAATCTGCAAAATTCCAGGCCCTTCACGTGCTCCCTTCACGTGCTCCCGTTACATGCTCCCTTCACGTGCTCCCGTTACATGCTCCCTTCACCTGCTCCTGTTACATGCTCCCGTTACATGCTCCCTTCACATGCTCCCTTCACATGCTCCCGTTACATGCTCCCTTCACATGCTCCCCTCACATGCTCCCCTCACATGCTCCCCTCACATTCTCCCCTCACATGTTCCCGTTACTTGCTCCCCTCACGTGCTCCCCTCACGTGCTCCCCTCACATGCTCCCGTTACTTGCTCCCCTCACGTGCTCCCCTCACGTGCTCCCCTCACGTGCTCCCCTCACGTGCTCCCCTCACGTGCTCCCCTCACATGCTCCCCTCACATGCTCCCGTTACATGCTCCCGTTACATGCTGAAATTCACACATTTTGGCGAGAAGCGGCAAACGCCTGGTGACATTTTTTTGCAATGTGATTATTCGTGCCAATTTTGCCCCACATTTGAAGACATATCTCACATTGCTACTTACTTATAACGCCAAACGCACGTGCTAGACGTCCCACTGATAACAAGGAGGTTAATAACATCGTAACATAAAGATAAAAGAAAGTAACCAAACTAGTGAGTAACGCCTCTACTTATCTTTACTACACTTGGGTCTGACAATAAAATGCTGAATTATTCCTCTGAGGGGAAAAAAAAAAAAAGCTTATTTATCCAAGTTTAATTGGTACAATAAATGTTCAAAAAGAGCACTGGAATTATCAAATAAAGAACATATTGTTTGTACCATAATGGTAGCAGTTTGCATATATCAAGGTCCAAAAACAGTGATTTTGTGCATAAATCTTTAGTAAATTAGTCATTTGGCATATGCTTCCCTGGGCTTCAGCTTATCAAGGCTATTAACATATTTTTTTAGCCCACATCAGCGAACAATCTCCTTAGTGCCAATAGAAAGAGTAGGAGGAACATGTGGTGTAGATCAGTGATTTTTAACCTTTATTTGGTTGAGGGACCCAATTATTATATTCTGAAATTCAGAGGAACCCCAACACTCTCTAATAGCACGTATGAGATCTGATGCATTGTAAGGAACCCCAACCCTCTCTAATACTGTGTCTGAGATCAGATGCATTGTAAGGAACCCAACCCTCTCTAATACTGTCTGAGATCAGATGCATTGTAAGGAACCCCAACCCTCCCTAATAGCGTGTCTGAGATCAGATGCATTGTAAGGAACCCCAACCCTCTCTAATAGCGCGTCTGAGATCAGATGCATTGTAAGGAACCCCAACCCTCCCTAATAGCGCGTCTGAGATCAGATGCATTGTAAGGAACCCCAACCCTCTCTAATAGCGCGTCTGAGATCAGATGCATTGTAAGGAACCCCAACCCTCCTTAATAGCGTGTCTGAGATCAAATGCATTGTAAGGAACCCCAACCCTCTCTAATAGCGTGTCTGAGATCAGATGCATTGTAAGGAACCCCAACCCTCTCTAATAGCGTGTCTGAGATCAGATGCATTGTAAGGAACTCCAACCCTCTCTAATAACGTGTCTGAGATCAGATGCATTGTAAGGAACCCCAACCCTCTCTAATACTGTCTGAGATCAGATGCATTGTAAGGAACCCCAACCCTCCCTAATAGCGTGTCTGAGATCAGATGCATTGTAAGGGACCCCAGCCCTCCCTAATAGCGTGTCTGAGATCAGATGCATTGTAAGGAACCCCAACCCTCTCTAATAGCGCGTCTGAGATCAGATGCATTGTAAGGAACCCCAACCCTCCTTAATAGCGTGTCTGAGATCAAATGCATTGTAAGGAACCCCAACCCTCTCTAATAGCGTGTCTGAGATCAGATGCATTGTAAGGAACCCCAACCCTCTCTAATAGCGTGTCTGAGATCAGATGCATTGTAAGGAACCCCAACCCTCCCTAATAGCGCGTCTGAGATCAGATGCATTGTAAGGAACCCCAACCCTCTCTAATAGCGCGTCTGAGATCAGGTGCATTGTAAATTGTTCTGTATTTGGTACAATTTTCAAATTACTTGAACATTGCAGAGAACCCTTTACGGAGGTGCGGGGAATCCCTGTTGAAAATCACAGATGTAGATCCTATAAAAGGATGAATCCGTTTCTGCATCTCAGGCAGGTATTTTTAGCACTGACAAACAAACACATCACTTGCTGAGCAGTTACAAATCCCGCCCACTAACAATATTCAGGAACAAATGTATGAAAGTTCAGTAGAATGACACAAGCAGAGTTTGTTTTGCTGTAGATCCGTACATATCATACTGTAAGAACCTGATTAATGGACTCTTTGAAGTCAGACGCCAACAGAGATGACCATTTACTTTTCCCTCAAGACAGAAGCAGCTGCATTGTAACTAATAATATATAAATATATATATATATATATATATATATATATTTTTTTTTAAATTAAGCCAATTTCATCCAGTTTGGCATGTTTGGCAAATCAACACTGAAAAGTTCCCGTATTTTTTTATTTTTACATATAAAAAGTGCGGAACACTAATAATAACCTATGCCTCAACGTTTAAAAAAAAAATCTTACATTGTAATCACCGTTCATCTGCAAAATGCTTAAACATTCGTTTGGCGCAGGAAATATGACAGACTGACATGTCCCATTTAAAACGTTTTTTTAAAACTGTTACTTTTACTGGTTGTGCAACGAAAAGGTCATTGTAACAGAACAGGTACTCAAGATATACAGCAGGAGTGGCCAACTCCAGTCCTCAAGGGCCGCCAACAGGTCAGGTTTTCAGGACATCCCCGCTTCAGCACAGGTGGCTCAAACAGTGGCCGTTTAAGCCACCTGTGCTGAAGCGGGGATATCCTGAAAACTTGACCTGTTGTAGCCCTTGAGGACTGGAGTTGGCCACCCCTGATATAGAGTGATCTGAATAAGTGGTGTGTTTGGGTGTGTGTGTGATTTTAATACAAATTAATAACTTGATGTCATAATTCAGGCAATGAAGTCTTCTACAAAAACAAAACAAATACTGTAAATAAATGTAGAAATTTAATTGTTTTTCTCCAAAAAGCTTATAATTAAATGGCTACAACACGTTATACTAATTAGATTGTGAGCTCTTCGGAGCAGTGACTCCTTTTCCTAAATGTTACTTTTATGTCAGAAGCACTTCTTCCCTTTGTGTTATTTATATCTTATTATTTATATGATTGTAACTATTACTGCTGTGAAGCGCTATGTACATTAATGGCGCTATACAAATAAAGACATATATACATACTAAAGCACACATTAATGTATCACCATAAGTTTAATATGGCATTCGAGATCTACATTAACGATACAGAAGGAAATATCTTCTTGACCCATTGACTGGTTCATCTTCTAATAATGTTATTGTTATATATTTATCAGCACTTTGAAGCAGTTTTATTATGGCCTTCAGTGATCATGAGCAAGACAAAATAGATGCAGGATTGTATTAATTTATTTTAACGTAGCTGTGTGTCTGCAGGACTGTTTGAAAATCTATAATGGACATATTCAATTGGAATTCTATCTCGAACTGTAAACTGTGTTCCGCCATTATAAGCATCATTGTGTTCGTACTCATGCAAGTTGACAGGAAGATAGCAAAGTAGTAATTGATGATAGCTAATGCTGGGTAAATGAGCTCAGTAGGCTCACGCGTGTGTCTGAGAATGCACACAGATGCTGAAATGAATCTCCTGCTTTATGGTAAAGCACACTTGCCTTATATTTAACTGTGCCACAATTTCATTACATTCCATAACGTTGTTAGCGCAAATCCCGTAACAGATGCAAAGGCTCTACGTAATAGGGTCAGCACCCACAAGGAAGCACAGCTAGCTTGAAAACAATTCTAGTGTTGGCATCCCCTGTTTAATGTACAAGCACAACATAAAAAAAACAACAGCAATCATAAATAAAAGATGAATATAATCCAGTTTTGAAACATTTTGGAAAGCCATACTGTATTTTGCTGTACTATGTACTCGTTGTAACGTCAAGACATCAGCTCCTGATGGCGTTGCACTGCCAGACCCCGTCATATTTACAAAGTAAGCTAAACCAGGGAATGGTGATGTAAGTGGAGTGAAATTCTGACTAATACTGAGGATGGTAAAATGACAAATTCTTCTTAAAAATGTAGTGGCTTAGTGAAAAACACCCCTGCGTATTCAACTCTCACAGAGAGATATCAGGATTCATATTTCTGCACAAGGTATCTGATAGGCTGCAGATATTTTCTGATACAGGCTGGTGGGACCCCTAAGATAAAGACACACAAGTTCCATCTGACCAAGTCATGTTTTCTCCTTATGCCTTAGTTAGGCACCAACATTTTGACTGTTTCATTACATCTGTATTGTTTATTTGTCTACCCGGCTGGGTTCAATAGTGGAGCTATAAATGAATGGAGCATTGTCAAGGCAGCAAAATATTGATTATGGAGGAGACCATTATCTTGCACTTGTATATTATCCACATTTTCCATAGAGCGGCACAATACTGGTACATATACAAGAATGGTGGATGTGTGCAACAGTCTTGTTGCATCTGCAAATAATGATCTATGTTTTAGACATAAAATAATAATAAATGCGTGTATGTTATGGAAATAATATGCTGGAGGGGTTGAATTATCACTAGAAATACTTGTTGTATGATAGTTGTTCAAATACTGTTCACTAATTAGTTGTGAAAAATATATTGAAGTTAAAAGTAATCCACTTAAAAAAACTACTATTATAAGACCCAAGGTTAGTTTCATTCACCTAAAGGGTACATTACATGGAGAATATCACCTGTCTCGTGCAGTTGCTGTAGCCTTCATAACCATACATAGTCATATAGAAATTAACAGCGTAGAGGCAAATATTAATGACAGATGAAACTGCATTGTCTGGTATATGTATAATTTCTCTCATGCTAATTATGTTGGTCATAATGCATGACAAAGGGTGTAGTAATCCTAAAACAAACAGAAACATGGATTAAGCTCCCGTTTGACATGAGTTGATAGATCTGCAATCAAAGCTACGTAAAAGTATGGATTTAGAGCTCTATTAATCAAGCTTCAGACAGTATATTTTGGAAGGTATTACACAGAAGCTGAGACAGTCATTTCTGACAATATTCTTCTCAAATTCAGTTTGTCGTTGTGACTTTCTCCCATTTAGCTCATGTGCTTGAGTTTGATATTTGTGCAGTGTCAATCGAAGGAGTTAGAAAGGAGTTAAGAGACACCAAAAAATTTTTGTAATTCACTTTACATTTTCCTATCATCAGTAATGTACATCAGGTGCGAACTAAGAGATCGACATTACACGAAATTAGGAAGTTTGTTAAAATTGTTGAAGATTAATATTAGGTAGAATAGGGCATCTTATCTTCTGTACTGCATAATTGAATACATACATGTATAAATCATTAGACAGGACTAGGGTGTGTCTCTTTTATCACTTATCTGCCCATCAATATTTAGATACACACTTGTGCTGCACAATATACAAACACATCCCAGAGTATTAATGTTTAATGCAATTAAATGCAATTGCAGGACTTCACAATACTGAATGGGGTGAAAATATGTTTCATACTATATTTCATAAATAACATGTGCTTATATTAGTTTCAACTCCCTCTACCACTGACACTACATTCTAATCTCAAATAAACTACACTGCATTGTTTTATTCAATGGGGTCCATGTTAAAATGGATAAGAAGTAATGAGTGATGCTGTATGCTCATTTGCCTGTCATTACCCAGAATCCAAGGCTGCAGTTGAAGCACTGTGTACTAAGAGCAGGGCCGCCAACACATGTCCTGGGGCCCAGGACTAGAGCTTTGTCCTTGCGAGCCCTCCCCTTTCACACCGGTATTTCCCTCCCCCCTCTGTCTCTGACTATTCCCCTTCCTCACTTACTCTACCCTCTCTTACACCACCTCTGTCCTCTCTACCCCCCTCCATTATCACTCAATTATCCCCTCTCACTCAATCCCGCTCCTTCAATCCCCCTCACACTCATTTCCCCCTCCTCCCCTAGCCACACAAACAATTCCCCCTCCCACACAACCCCCAAATACACACACAATACCCCCTCCCCATACAAAACTAACCCCCAAATACAGACACCACTACACACCCCAGATAAGAGCACCACTACACACTCCCCATATGCAACCCCCCTAGATGCAAACACCACTACCCCCCCAGAGATAATGACCCCCCCCACACACACACACACAAATACAATTACCAACACCCCCCCCCCCCCAACCGACAGACAATTAAAGTTTTTGCATCCTCTGGTTGCTCTCGCTGGGCCCCGACTCTCCCCAGCTACTGCCTCCTCTTCCCGCACAGGGCCTCTCTCCCCCGCCATTACACGTCAGAAGCTGGGCGCACCCGGAGGTCAGGCCCAGCTTCCGGCTCGCCCCGGCGGAGAGAGAGGCCCAGCGTGGGAAGAGGAGGCAGTAGCTGGGGAGATCCGGCAGCTGGATGCAGAATTTCCAGAACCGTCCGGCTGCACTCCCCATGGCCACCAGGCCAGGGACATTTGTCCTGGCTCTTCCCCCCCCCACCCCTATTGGCAGCCCTGGCTAAGATAATGGGGAAAAGCCAGGTTGCAGACCTGTCTGAAACATGTGAATGTGCTCACAAGTGATATAATTTACAGCATGGATAATCAATAACCTTGAAATATGGGACTTCTCTGGGGAACTGCTTGCACACACCTCGCCTTTCTAGTTTTTATGTGGGAATTTCATGGTTGAAATGGCAGCATTTTCAGAACAAAAAAAATGGATCTGTAATTTCTAGGCTCTGCTTGGGACCACCCACTAAATACCAAGCAGACTGTAAATGTATCCTATTAGAGTAACACCATTGTCAGATGTACTTGAATCATTTCAATCACACTCAAGGTAGAAAAAAATGACCATTTACCTGCTGGTGGTTTGATGAAGGGAGGTGGAATTAAGTGTCCAACCATGGACATATTTCCGTGATCCTTTGACCCCGCTGGTAACTCTGCAAGCCCATTTCCTGTAGCAAGCCCTGAATAGTTTATGTTTGTATTGTATGGTGATATAACACTGTCCTCGGGTAATTTTGGTTTTGGCAAAGACATTTCTGAAATGAAAACAAAATAATAATTAAAAAAAAATTTTTAGAAATACCCCAGCAGCCTTTCCAGTTTTCATTTTTTAAGGCCCCCTGACCGAAAAGGGAACAATCGCTCATCTACACATCTAGGAGTACAAATATGAAATGTGCAAAAAAAGAACATTTGCCCACATGAAACCCTGGTTATGGAGTATGAGGCGCATCACTTAGATTGTAAGCTCTTCGGGACAGGGACGCCCTTTCCTAATGTCAGCTGTATGTCTCTAGCGCTTATTCCCACTCTGTGTCATACGATTATGTCACGTGTCTTACTGCTGTGAAGCGCTATGCACATGGATGGGGCTATATAAGTGAAGATATACATATATACATCGCTGTGAACCTAGAGGTAAATACAACAAAGGATGAATGGATATATAAAGAAGTTATATCCCAAAAAGAAATTCACTTAAGGAGTACACCAGTGGGACACAAGACATATCTAAAATGTAACATTTCATGTAAATGTCTAACATAGTTGAAAAAAGTCTGACAAAGCAAAGGGTCTGGTGAGAGAGGGCAGCATCCTCTCTGAGAGAGAGACTGGGGTGGCAATTAGATGTCATAAAGAATGACACTATTTATAATGTATGCTAATGAAGACAATGTAGCTAATAGTATTTGGCCACTAAATGTGGAGCTATCTCATATCATAACTAAGTTACTTTTTTCTCATAGGTCCACAGGATAAAACCAGGTGGTTTTCATTTGAAGGCGAACACATGACACACATACTGAAAGTTAAAATAGGGGTAACGTAGAATTAAATAGCCGAGCTTGTGCAGGAAGATGACATTTGAGAAAAAGACAACACTGCGCCATAATACCGTAGCACCCACAAAGCGCGTTGAAAATGAAACATTTTGGGGCTAATTTTCATAGGACAATACAGACATATATTTTTTTACAAATCAGTTATGTAATATTGGATAATACTTACTGCATTCTATCCCCCCCCCCCCCCCACCCCCATCCCTCCCCCCAAAAAAGCCTCCCTTGGTTGCTATAGCAGGCTCTGGCACACACCTCTTTTTGAGCCCTGCCCGCTCCCCAGTCGAACAAGAGCTTTGGTAACGAATGATCACAAACAGATCTCTTGCAGTGTTCCCCGCAGGAGGTTGCCTACTGTTACAGATCTCACCTGAGCCACAATGTTACCCGTGGTAATATAAGGTTATACTGTAGTTGTTGCGTTCCACTGACTGTAGGATATATTCAACGGCGGCCATTATGTGAACTCAGGGAGCCTGATCTTCCCTGATTGATCACACGAGAATGGATGGATCGGCAGCTTCGGTAATTACTTTTCCTTAAAGGCAATCAAATGCTGCTTATATTAAAAACAAACAACAAATGTGCAGCCACGAATTAACCTTTAAAGCAGCAATCATTCTATTCTTATTTGCTTGAACTTCTTTTTTTTTTTACAAAATTAGAACCTGGGATCTTCTGGAACGTATTTTTTCTTGCTTTTTGGGCTATTTGCAGTACCTTTTTTATGCTGCAATTTTTTCTGGTCATTTTGGGAAATCAATATGGCTGCCATCCAAGCCTCACTCCCACTGGCCAATGGGAAGCATGAAACGGCAGCTTCCCATTTTGTGACAGCTTAATTTTCTTTATTTTACCAGCACGTAGGAAACACGGGGTCTCTGGAGCTAATTCTAGCCCGGTTCAGCTCCTGGGAACCCCTCCAGTTCTGATTCTATCCCCAAACAATAAACTCCAAAAATGGGAGGGATTGCTGCTCCACGCTATGTGATTAGGATATCCAGTTTGCATCACAGTCGTGCATGTTGTTGCAAATCCATCTCTTTGAATTTTTGATTTAATTAGAAAATGTATCCCTAAGTTCAGTCATGTTTTTAATTCGCCTGTCACATGAAACTGTACAAAGGATGTGTTTGTAGATGGTGCAATGAGCTCCAAAACACAGGGTAACATTTTTCATCTGAGTCAATTTCAGCCAGCAGCATTTGTACAGTATGAAGCTATTTAATCTTGTCTTGTTACACATGACACAGATCCACAGATCTCTCCATGGGCAAAAGTTACAAAATAAAAAGTTGCTGTGATACATACCATAGGGAAGCACGTTAGTGCGACCTCAGGAAATCTGTAAGCAATATTCAAGGTCGCACTTTGTTTTCTCAACCCTAAAGAGAAACTGTCTACAAATGGTGTTGTTAAGTACAACTGATTAAAGTATTTCACACCAAAATGTGCAAGAGCATTTACGATGCACAGATACAATGAAAAGTTTCCGCTTCCACTTTTCTCTACGTTTTCTCTACGTTGGTACATAGACCTCCCTGTGTTCATATCATAGAGACTGCAGCATACAGTAGTAAGCTTCTTTTAACTTGTCTGTGTGGAGAAGAGGATGTGCAGCAAATTACCAAGAATGGCTTCCTAGGATTGATAGACCTTCATCCGTTCCAGAGCAGAATCTCCTCTTCCATGTCCCTTTCTGTGCTCGTGTCAGCTGTTTATCCATACGCATTAGTGTAGATTTCAGGTAGGTGAAGGCGGCTCTCCTCCTGAAACCATCCTCCGAGTTGTAAGTACTGCGTGTATGCGTAATCACTCTCTTTACCCCCTAAACAGTTAAAACAACAATATGTGTATGAATGTGGCAAAGTGCATGTTGAGGTATACATCAGTTTATGGGTGAGCCTTCGTGTAAATGTCTGAATTAGTCTGCGTGAGCAGGTCCTACTTATCAAGTCTCTTAGAGGCACATGCATCAAGTGTCGTTATGGATTATCTCACCCGTTCAGTCGTTAACCCCCATTCAAGTCAATAGGAGTTACCGTGGGAACGGGTGCGATAATCCAGACCGGTACGTAATGCATGGGCCCCTTAGACTGATAGGAAGTAAGGAATGCCAGCATATTCTTCTTTATAAAGAGCCACACTTGAGGAAATGATTCCTGAATTGAATTCCAACATGTTTTTACGCTTGCCAACAGAAGAAACGTCTGGCCTCCAAAGTAAACTGAAAGGTGCTAGGTATGTAGAACTGATGCTTTAAGAATAGTGAAATGCACAGCAGACCCATAAGCTGCAAATGGGTCACACAATTGGTGGCCGGTAGGAGAGCCTAGTGTAGTACTGACTAGTTCTATTAAGTACTCAGCATCGCACTTTGCATGGCAATTAACTCACTGAGCCAGCAAGAGAACTTCTGAGTAGAGAACCTTTCCTATGGCTCCACAAGCAGGGCTTTGTGTGAAAGATATGCAAAGCAGCTTTTACATGCTGGTAGTGTCAAAGCTTTGTGCCAGGCTGTGTTCATTAAGCTAACGAAGCAATGCCATTTGAAGATAAAGAATAGCACCGGCCTTCCCTTATAAGTCACCACAGGAACACGCTGCAAACTGTGTGTATGTAAAATAGGCTCTAAAGCAGCAGTCCCAGGTACTCATTTCTTTTTCTTTTATCTTTTATTATTATTATTATTGATTTTGTACGAGGATTGGAACCGGAGGTGTCCTCAGGAGCTGAACTTCTCTATTTTTAGCCCTGGAGACCTGCCCGGTTCTGGAGATGCGCCCAATTTTAGGTGCCGGTGTTCTCCTCCCATCCGAAGGAAACAAAGTCACCCGCCAAACCGCAGACCAATAGGAAGCCGCAACAGATGAAATTGCGGCTTCCAAGTGAACACCACAGGCGCCATCTTAAAAAACAAACAGGCAGTGCATAGGAACCTAAAACTATCTCGGGAACCAGGGTTTCCCTGGAACTAAAAATCATACGGGCCATCTCCGAAGGACCCCGTTATCAAACCTGTTAAAAAAAACAATGAGCAGCTGGGACTGCGGCTTAATGACCCTTCTGCCTGCTGAAAGGATTCTGAAATTCAGAAGTATAGGGTTGTGGTAACTACTGTATTATATGTCAAGTATCAAGGGAAATGAAATCCCAAGTAAAACAAGGTTTCGTCCAATAGATCCCTTATCAGGCCCTGATTAAATTATAATATGTGTATTACTTTTATGGGTTCTGGATCCATCTACAAGATTGTTCATTGCTGTGCATGGGCTCTTTGCACATCCATGAAGCACCAACCGGTAACCCATTTTTCCCTATACATACAAGTGGTGTGTAGTTTGAGCGTCCATGTTTCAATGCATAAGCTTTTGAGGCAGTAAAATATTTCTCTCCTTTTTATATTACAAGATGTTCTACTGCGCCTTATAAAAGTGCAGCCATCACTGTGCAAGTCAGTGGAATATTGAGACTTCCCTCATTTTTTTTTATTTTTATGAATCGTGCTTATTTGTATCCTCTAAGTCTAAATGTTGGCCAGTGTTATGTATATGTTTGTTAGTTTTTGTCAGCGGTATACACTATGATTTTTTTCTGTGTTTAAATCCTGCATATCACGATATGTTTATCCATGGATCCACCAAGCCGGTCTATCCAATTTGAATTAAAACCATCCATGTTCACCATGCACCGAGCCCGGGTGGCCTATATTGTTTCTCTTCCCACTGACAAGGCACTGGCCTGGACCTCTCTGCTCTGGGAGAAGGATTCCCCCTGATCAGTGATTCCCCTGCCTTCATCCGTGCCTTCAAGTTGGTGTTTGACGCTCCTGGACGAGAATCTTCAGCATCAGCTTCACTCCTGCGGATTCGCCAGGGAACTCGCACGGTAGGCCAATAACCCATTGAGTTTCGCACCCTCGTGGCTGAGACTGGCTGGAATAATGACACTCAAGTAGTGGCCTTTTGGCAGGGACTATCGGAGCACTTAAAGGATGAGCTGACTGGCCGGGACCTCCCTAAGGACCTTGAGGACTTAATTTCTCTTGGAGTACGGATAGATCTCAGAATGCAGGAACGCCTGTCCGAGAAGTGCCGTGCTGTTAGGAGCCCGAGTACTCGGTTGGCCCAAAACTTTCTTTCTCCGCCCCCTCCAGATGACGAGCTTATGCAGCTGGGAACTACCAGACTGTCAGAACGATCGAAGAAGTAGGAGGCGTACCTTGGGCTTGTGTCTGTATTGTGGGTCCCAGGACCACCGGATCCGTGACTGCCCGATGATTGCGGGGCAGGGGAAATGCCTGTGCCCAGTGACGTTGGAAGAGGATCTGCTTGACATCGCTACCATCTTTCCTTCCTCAGTGCTTTCCCAGATTCTTCTGCTGGTTTCCCTCTCATGGGGTTCGGCCTCAGTCTCTACTCACACCTTTGTGGATTCCGGAGCAGCGGGTGACTTCCTCGATCTTTCGTTCGCCAAACAGCACGCAATACCCCTTTGCTCTTTGGAGATTCCGTTAGAGATTGTGGCGATCGATGGAAGACCCTTAGGACTCGGCACCATTACTTAGGAGTCCCCTCCCCTGGTAGTGAACATTGGAGTTCTACATAAGGATCTACTCCCTTTCATGGTAATCAACGAACCATCAGCCCCTATAGTGTTAGGTCTCCCTTGGTTGCGTGCCCACAATGCTACAGTTGACTGGTTAACGTGGCAAGTGACCACCTGGGGCCAGCGATGTCATGGGACTTGCTTGTCTACATCTCGTCCCAGCTCTGACTCACCGCTGGCATCTGTATCTCTCCCCGATGGTCCAATCAACTTGTTTCCAGGAGCCATTCCACCGTCTCAGACTATTTTGGCAGTTTCTTCTACTCCTACATCGTCCGTCTCTCTATCTGGAGTTCCTGCAGTGGATGACAAGGTCCAGGAGCTACAGTCTCTCTGGAGGAAGATTCATGCCAATGTAACTAAAGC